>NC_050577.1:122946708-123546708 GCF_011100635.1 Trichosurus vulpecula | reverse complement strand
TATACTACATTATAATGCTTTCATACTGATTGAAAATAGAGAGGTTAATCAGTAGAATAGATTACGTATACAACATATAGAAGCAAATGAACACAGTAGCATTGTGTTTCAGTTATGCTTGACTCTTCATGACCCCATTTGGAGGTTTTTTGGCAAAAGATACTGGAGTGATTTGCCATTTCCTCCTCCAGCTCATTTTATAGGTGAGAAACTTAGGCAAACAGGGTTAAGTGACTTGCCTAGGGTGACATAGCTAGTAAGTTTCTAAGACTAGATTTGAACTCAGGAAGATGAATTTTCCTGACTCCAGGCCTTGCATTCTATCAACTGTGCTACCTAGCTGCCCTATTATATTATGTAGTGTTTTATTTGTCTTTTCAGCCTTAGGCAGTGGACTTCATTGAACATTGGAATAGGTGTTTTAAAGATCAGAATTGTTTGTTTTTTGTACTCACTTTCTCTACATGGACTTATTTCCCTGCTGTGGTAGTATATGCCCTCAGTCATCATCAACTTATTAAGGGGTGATAGTTCTGTAGGTCAACATTTGCTTAAAGCTGATTATATAGACAAAGGGGTGGATAGTGAAGATGAGAATTCATTACTTCTCACTAGAAGCCCGATATGACCAGGGCAATTTTTGCATTCTTAGTCCGCCTTCATTGGGAAACCAGGAATTGACATTGAAAGAACAACATATCAACCCTGGAAGTAATGTAGGATGTGCTCCCTCAATAAAATGATTTAGCTTTTTCCTGAATAGTTTGGGGGCAGAAGTGGGGGATAAAAGTCAGGGTGGGGCAGGGTGTGTATGTGTGACTTGTGACCTTAAGGCCAAAATATTTTTGGGAGATTTGTTCTGTAAAATTTGGATTCAGTCCAAAGGCCTCAGTTGAAAACCTGGAAGGTCACGTGTGGCCTTAGGGCCACAGGTTCCCCACCTTTATTTTAGGCAAATAATCTTGAAAGGCAAGGAAGGCTTGGCAGTAGAGGGAAGGATAGCAGACTCTAACTACATCGAAGTTCAAGTAACCCTGAATAACTTGAGTTTCCCCTAGCAGCAACGAGATTCCTTATGAACAAGGGGGTAATAACATTCTAGCCAGAGAGTATGTTTTCTGTTTCTGGTTTCTGGCTTCCTAGTTTCCTCTTTGATTGATTTCTAGGTTTGTTATGACCTTAGTTTATAATCTTGGTGACATCATGGTGGTTATTATGGTTTTGGTTGTGATTTTTTTCCTTTGTAAGTAAAAATTATTACTATTATCAATGTCATATTTATTTTTTATTAGCCTCATTGATTCAATATCTGCAGATCCTGAGCTTACAACTAGAGTTAACATGCACCTGACCTCAGTAAGATCCACAGTAAGATCAGAAATAGATATGTTTAGGCAGCAGAGGTACAGAGGTAGCTAAGGAAGCTCTGACATAATTTTCTCTTTTTTTCCCTGCTAGGAAGCCATAGTGTTCTCTATAATACTTCATGATTTCTGTGTCACATTCTGCTGGAGGGTTGGGCTTAGACTACAGTGTTCTGAAAAGTTCTCCCCTCCCAACAATGCTGCTGCAGATACTAGCCAACACATCCCGCCTTGAGTGACTAGATGAAATGTTATTCCCACTGTGTAGAGGAGGTGGAAGGAGAATTCTGTATGGGCTGATCAGGAATTATTACTAGTGAATCTTTGGTTGTAGCTTTGGGAAGTGAGTGATGACCATGCCCACTGTTTGAGCTAACCTTTTGTTATTTACTTTTTATGTTACTATTAGACTTTAAGTAAAAGTCTTTGGCTTTACTATGTCACATGGTTTATCTGACTCATTTAGGGGAGACTCAATAAAAGTAGTGACGTGTTAGCCATGGATTGAAATAGATGGGTATTTCTTGACTACCATGGACCAGACAAGAACATTTTGGGGTCCCAGGAGCTTCATATCCACCACTGTGCAGACATGTCTCCCTCCAACTTGGATGGTGAAGGGAATTGAATTTATAATGGATGAGGATCGGTTGAAAAAAATTCTGGTTACTTTGATTGGAAAAAGGAACATTTGGAAAAATATGTTATCTCTCTTCAAAAATGTGAAGGTCTGTCATGTTAAACATTGATTAGATTTTATATCTAATGAGACCAGTTGCATAGACACTACAGGGAGCAGATTATGAATCAATTTAAAAATAATTGCCTAGCAATCAGAATTGTCCAAAAAGGAAATGGCCTGCCTCATGAAAATGAGTCTCCACCACTGGAAAATAATAATGATATTAGAATAAGGATAACAACTCAAGGTTACAGTGCTTTAAGGAGGCAGCATGATGTATGGCAAGAGTATTAATTCTGGAGTTAGAGGACCTAGGTTCAAATCCCCATTCTCATACCTCTGACGTATGCAACTTTATATCTGTATGACCTTTTTGGGCCACAGGTTCGTCATCTGTAAAATAAAGGAGTTGGATTAGACTCTGAGGTCCATTCCATCTCTGCAGCTATGATCCTTGGATCTCTAGTTCTATGAACCTGTCCACTTTCCTAACAGCTACTTTGTGAGATGAGTAATAGAAGTGTTATTTATCTTCTATTTTCAGATAGAAATGTTCAGAAGCTGGATGCTCACCTGTCAGGGATGTGATAGAGGACATTCTTGATGGGGAAGGAAGTTGGACTAGATTATATCAAAAGTCCTCTTCTATTCTGAGATTTTCAGATTGTATGAGTTGAGTAGGTTCTCAGTCAATTCTTACTAATAGTTGGATGATTAAAAATAATTTTCTTTGGCCAGTTTGGGGACATGAAGCTTGCTCTTGGGCATCCCATTAAACAATGTAAATGTTCTCTAAAGGAAGATTTGAGGATATGTAGCATCTGTCCTCTGGCAAGGGAGCCAATATTGATAATGAGCTCCACATGGCACATCATGTGGGTGTGTTTTAATATGTCTTCACTTATGGCATCTCTCCCCTAATGCATAGAGCTACAGACATGACATTAAAATAATTACAGGTGTTGTGGCAGGCCGGCTTGGTGGTGTTCTACAAATGTATTCTTCTTGATTATTATGGAATTCCTTTAGCGACTGAAGAATGAAAGGAAAATTTGCTGACAGCTTAAAGCAGAATATTAGATTTGTAGCTCTTATCTTCCCATTATTCTCTTTTATAGAGTACCACCTGTCTATGAAGAGGAAAGTGTGGGGAAAAAAAAGAAACCCTAAGGAGTTTATATTTAAATCTTGTCACTAGCCTAAATGATAGACATAGATGCCATTTCCAGGCAGGAGAATTGTTAATGACAATCATTCCTTCTTTGAAGAGTTCTTCTCATATTGCAATGGAAAGAAAAATTAAATGAGACATGGGCACACACACACAGAGTTAATACAATGGCATCTAAGTGCACCTGGAGTAGGAAAAATCAGAGTAGAGGAAAAAAAATCTTTCATAGCAGAGAATAAACTTTTATCTTTTCAGACCTTAAGGAAATCATGTATATTAAAAGAACTCCATTATGATTTTATGTAGCCAAAATACATTCAAGGTGATTGCTCTGAAAATTTTCATTTCCATGACATGAATACAGCTGTGATTCTATTGTATTTTCTCACAAATTGGCATTTTTTTATGCTTTGTTATGACTGGGTCACCAGTTCTCACTTTGTGCAGTTTCTACTGTTGATCTAAGAATATATCATGATTTTTTTTTTACAACTTTTCCTTATACATTTTTTTAATGGAGACTTCAATTTCAAGAGCTTCTAAGAAAGAATGTCCAAATTAAATCATTTTCATTTTCTACTCTACTAATGAAAAACTATCCCTTTGGGGGTAGTCCTTGTACATGCTACAGAAAGAAAACTAAAAGTAATGGCTATACAGATAAAAATCAAATGTCACTGTTTACATTCTCTGAATGTCTTGGCAGGAGTAATGTCCTCTGAAGACAGAACCCAGAGCATTAATACATGCTGCTTCCATATTTCCCAGGCATGCTAATCTGACTACAATTTCACTGAAAAGTGATCATAAGGGAGGCATTTTCAGGGCAGGCATAACTAGGATAGACTCTCATATTTTGGAAACAACCACTGATGGCTCCCTGAAGCATCAACATAAAAGAGATTGTTTCTCTCTGTCACCTTTTAGATAGAAAGATATCTTTACTCAGAAATACTTGGACATATTCCATTAGAAAGGGATATTCTCAGTTTGGCAGCAGCCTGGAGTCAAGATTCCAAAGCTACTCAGGAAGGGTTGCCTTTCATTTTTCTTAGAAAGTGGACAATTATTGTTCTCCTAAATGTAGCCTCTAAAATTAAAGAGCTCTAAATCTGCACCAGAGTGAGAAGCTCTTCCTGAGGCAGGGAAGCTAGTTCCCACAGCTCCATCTGGAGGGCTAAAGGTTAGTCAGTCAACAAACATTGATTAAACACTTACCTGCACTGTGCTAAGCACAGAGAATACAAAGAAAGGTACAAAACATGCTCTCTGTCCTCAAGGAACTATATTCTAATAGGGGAGACACATGCAACAACTGTGTACATGCAAGATATATACAGTGAAAATGGGAAGTGATCTCAGAGACAAAGTTCTAGCAGTGTAAGAGCTGGTGGGGTGAGGGTGGGAGGAGGGGATTGAAATAGGCCTCCTATAGAGGATGGACATATAGAAGATGGATTGTAGATAGAATGTAGAAGATAAAAGATGGAATCCGAGCTGGGCCTTGACAGAAGCTAGAGAAACCAGGAAGCAGAAGTAGGGAGAGAGAACATTGCTGACATAGAGGATAGTCAGTGGAAAGACAGTTTGGAGATGACCAGTGAAACCCAACGGCCAGTTGAAACCTGTATTCATTCACAAAATTAAAAACAACAAAACATTTCTGTCTTTTTATAAACTGTCCTAATTCTGGGACTTCTGCTCAAAGCCATGCCCCTTCCCCCCACCCAAAAATAGCATTTCATCTCTATTGCAAAGCAATTAAGGTTAAAAATTATGATTTCTAATTTTTCTATTACTGTCTTTGCAACTGTTGCTTTAGGAAAAGTTAGTAACCATGGTTGGCCCTGTGGTGGCAGAGAGTTAATGATTCTCTTGTCTTTAAGGAGAGCTCAGGCTGTGTTTCATGTGCAAAAAAAGTACCTCAAGGCTATACTTTCCATGCTTAACTCATTTATCTCTCATCAGTTAGGTAAATGAGATGCAAAAGTGCTTCCTAGTTTCTAAGTAACTTTTTATACACTGCTGAAAGCTGTAAGGGATTTTAAAATACTCCCTTTTTGTTAATGAAATTTAGCTCATAGAAGCTGTTTCTTAGCTTAAAAGCCTCCTTTTTCAAACCTCCTGGCAGGTTCTTGAAATCACACTTTTCACTCCAATGTTTAGCTTGCTCTTTTTGACTTCATACTGGCTTGTTTATATAAGGAAATTGGAAAGTCTTCTAAGAGGAGAAATGAAGGAAGGAGTAAGGGCACCATTCTGAGGCCCTTTGAAAATTTTAAAGTCACTGGTCAAGAATTCTCTCTCTCTCTCTCTCCCTCTCTCTCCTCTCTCTCCTCTCTCCCTCTCTCTCTCTCTCTCTCTCTCTCTCTCTCTCTCTCTCTCTCTCTCTCTCTCTCTCTCCTTCTCTCTCCCACCCTCTCTCTCCTTCTTTTTTTGTGGGAAAATTTTCTGAAAACTAAGAACACTGTCATTAGAAGATTCCTCGAGTTTCTAATGTCCTGATTAGTATGGTGGTATGGTGACTGCAGGAAATTGCCAGTGTTATTTTTCAGCTGACTTAACATTTATTACTGATAAAAAAGATGTTGTACATATAAGATGTCCTCTCTCTACCCTCAATGGAGTCAAATACATGTCTGTTCAGCAAAAGTTATTTAATGAGCATCTCTACATCCTTGTATTGTCAAGAGATGAATTTACTAGAAAATGCAGTGACTAAAATGTCTAATTAATAGCCTCAGTGAAGAATTTTTCGACTGGTGCCATATTCTTGTCTCCTAAGCTGCCACAAAAGACCATTGTAGATGGGTGTAGAAAATATCTTTTCTTGTGTAGGAGACTCCGGGGCCCCTTGGTCTCCACGAGGTATATTTTGATGCCCTACTGTCAAGTGTCCCATTAATTCTGACTGCAAGAGGTCTAAGGTTTTGGACATAGGCACCCCTGAAAGATAATGGAAGGGCTCAGAAGATGAATTTTTGAATTGGTCATTGCTACCTAACCTTTGGGGGTTCTTACCATCCCCCAGTTAGGTATCACAACAACCTTGCACAAGTTTCAGTACTTCCCCAGAATAGAGAAGCATAAATACAAACACAGGTAAAGAAAGCTATTCCAGAACACCATTCCCCAACAGTAATTGTTCCTTCATCATGGAAAGTTCTCACTTGACTCTCTTCTTGGAAGGGGGAAGGGAAGGGAACTTGCATTTACTAAGTACTTACTATGTACCAGGCACTGAGTTAGGTGCTTTGCAAATACTATCTTACTTGCTCCCCACAACACTGGGGGTTGGGTGCTATTATTTTCCCTATTTTACAACTGAGGAAACTGGGGCAGGTAGAGCTTAAATGACTTGTCCAGGATTACATATCTTGTAAGTGTCTGAGGCTAGATTTTAACTCCAGCCTTCTTGACTCCAGGGCCAGTGCTCTACGCTTTGCATCGCTTAGCTGACACCTTCTGTTAAAGACAACTATCCGTGTGACAGCAATACAGGCAGCCTATGAAGCCTGCTTCTCATAGCTATTTGAGGGCTAATAATGGGCAGTCCCCACAGAGGAAGGTGGGTGCCTAGTTTATGAGGATTGGTAGCAACTGCCACTTAGGCAACTCCATGCATTCAACTTTTGTGCCTTTCTTATTGTGACAGCTATTGTCATTAGTAAATAAGTTTATGTAGAGTAGGCTAAAGTACTGCTACTCTGATTGGGAAGATTGGAAGAATTTCACTGCTACTGCAGGCATCCAGGTGGTAGGGGATGATCTCCTGGTGACCAATCCCAAGCACATTGAAAAGGCTGTGAATGAGAAAGCCTGCAACTGCCTCCTACTCAAAGTGAACCAGATTGGCTCAGTGACTGAATCTCTCCAGGTATGCAAACTGGCCCAGTCCAGTCGCTGGGGAGTAATGGTTTCCCATCATTCTGGGGAGACTGAAGATACCTTCATTGTAGACCTGGTGGTGGCTCTCTGTGCTGGGAAGATCAAGACTGGTGCCCTCTGTCAATCTGAGATTCTGGCCAAGCATAACCAGCTTCTCAGAATTGAGGAAGAGCTGGTAGCAAGGCTAAATTTGCTGGAAGGAACTTTAGAAACCCTCCAGCCAAGTAAGCTCTATGGCCAGGAGGCCTCAGCACTAGTAGGTGCCAGTCACCTCTGTAGAAGTTTGCTCCTATCCTAACAATGGGCAGTGCCAAGTACTAGACCAGTTTTGTTGTGAGGTCAGAGGCCTGTGCTGCTTAACTTCCCTCTCCCCTCCACCTTTCTGTGATGTTTTCACTGCTTCGTTAGAGCTATCTTGATCATCTGGTGTTCTGTTTGAAGACCTTATCATCTTGTGACTGGGATAGAATGACCTGTACTCACCTGGTGTTGATGTGTGGAACCATATACTTGTGATGCAGCCTAGATGATCCCACAGGCCAGATCTTTAGGAGCTTCTGTGTGCAGAATAAAAGGATTCAATAACCCCCTCCCTCCAAAAAAAAGTACTGCTACTCTCTGTCTTTGTTACTTTTTTTCTTTCTCTTCTCTAATTTTTTAGCTATTCCAATGATTCGAAATACTCATAGACTTCAGCAGAAGGTGGCAAGAGCAATTTCAGAGGGAAAATTCTCAGTTGCCCATCCTATTTGTCTTATATTGATAAGAGTATAAGAGAAATTTGGAGTTTTGGTATCTTTGAATCTATTGTACCTTTGTGGTTATAATACAATAAACCAAGGTCTGTGGGTGTGTGAAATGTGAGCTTCCATGCCAACGAGTGTCTCATGTCCATTCAAGAGTGATGCTCAACATTATTGTAAAGGCAGGTGTAAATGCCTAAGGTCACATTTAGGCAAGACAGCTGGAGCTGTCTGCAATTACCTGAGTATGGAAAGGTCCCATCAAGCTGCTGGCAAAATAGGTCATTGCTCCCCGCTGGGCGGAGATTTGCTCCTAAGAACGGAAAACCACAGACTGTATATCAAAGGTATGGGATCATTCTCTTAACGCTACCAGGCTAGGCCAGATGGTGCCTCCCCCTGGGCAGATTCAGGTGGTCTTTCCTGTCTTGCTGGTGAGTCAGCCTCAGTGACCAAGCTGGCCAGTGTGCTATTGCATGGACTGTCTAACTAGTAGACAAAACCATGGGTTATTAATACATTTTAGAAGGGTGTAACTATGTAAGGGGAGTGGTTGGAGGTTTATCTGGAGTACACACACAGGATGAGCTCCAGTTGAGGAAGTGAGAACAGCAAAGCTAATCTATACAAAATTTATGCCTAGAGGATGTAGCTAGTAGGTGTGACTATGACTATGCTAAACTTACATGCTTCTTTATATTAAAAAGGAGTTATTTTGCTAAGCATGTTGGGGGGGCACATCCCTTGTGGTTATATTCACACATAATATGCAGACTTGAGGAATTCAATTAAGTGTGGAAACAGCTGACAGGGCAAAGTCCTCTGCTGTACCCATTTCTCTGTTCTTCCTTTCCATAGTCCAGACTTTATAGAGGTTTTCTTCCTCCTGCCTGATTGTCAACTATTTTAGTGAAAGGGGGTCATAAATTTCACAGATGGAAGCAGCACTGCTATCATATGTACCCCTGACATATAATACCACTTCACTTTTGTGCCCCGATATGTCACTTTGCCAGGATTTCTAATGAATTCCTATGGCCACCTTTTCATCCCTTCCCCTTCCCCTGCCTCATTTGGACTATGCTTTCCAACTCAAGCTTATCTGAAGATGGAAAATGCTTTTTTTCTACTTCCCTTATTATCCTGTGCTTGATTAAAAAAAAGAAAACATCAGAACCAGGGATTACTGCAAAGAACAGTAGAAGAAACCTGGAAATGAATTGCAGTATGTGTATGTGGGGGGTGGGGTTGGGGAAAGGGGAGAAAGTATGAAAAAACAAATAAAAATGATAAAGTTTATGAGTGGCAATGGTTATTATTAGTTAATGATGGTCATGAAAAAAAGAACACTGAGAACATGGCCTTGCTCTTTTTTAGTTCCCTCTTTCCTCCTCACCCCTTTCTGTTAGATTTTGTCTTTTATATAGTAGGTAAAATTGAACCTTGAGGCTATTTAGTATCTCAGGGACTCCGCTTCCTAAACTTAAAATTGGGTGTTGGAATCTAGCCAGGTACTTTTCTCCTATGCCCTCTTGCAGATAACTCTTTTTTTTTCTTAGATTTTCTGGCCTTTTGTCCTTATGCTAGATTTATTACCCACAGACTTAAAGAGGCAATGACCTTGTCCTTGGCTCTCTGGATGAGAAAGATTCTTTGCTACATGACCTCCCCAAAGGTTCTCTGTCTTTGATTTTAGGTTTTCTGTCTCCTTTGCCTCCCTTGAAGATCTCAAAGCTCTTATCTCTGACAATTCTCTCTTTTCCCTCAATCCATCCTTTTTATTTCTGGTTGTCCAAACTGAAGCAATTCCTTTTGGGATTATATTTTCTGGCTCTGTCATTAGAGGTGAAATTGTCTCATTACAACTATTGCTGAGACTGGCAGCAGACACTGTGGCACAGGACTGCAGTATACCTTCTTCAAAGTTGGTCTTTTGCTGTAATCTTGACCTTGAACACCTTAACCCTACCCTAAGCTTAGAATCTCAGAATTTAGAAATGTTAAGAAACACAGAGGTCATTTAGTCCAATGTCTTTCTTTTGACAAGTTAGGAAACAGTGGCCCATAGAGGTACAATGATATTTATGAGCTCACACACATCAATTAATTGATAAACATTTACTAAGCAACTACAATGTATGTGTACTAAGTGCTGGAGATAGAAAAAGGAGGTAAAAGACAGTCCCTGTTTTCAAGTTGCTCACAATCAAATTGGAGAGATAAGATAAAAAGGATATAATTAGCAAGAAGAAGGCACTGGAATTAAGAGATTAAGAAAGGCTTCCTGTAGAAGGTAGAATTTTAGTTGTTGACTTAAAGGAAGGCAGAGAGATCAATAATTGGAGTGGAGGAGGGAGCTTATTCCAGGCATGAGGAACAGTCAAAGAGAATGCCCAGAGCTGATAGAGAGAGGGTCTTATTTACGGAACAGCTGGGAGGCCAATATCATTGGATAAAAGACTACATGGCAGGGAGTAAGGCATAAAAAAACTGGGAAAGTTGGAAAGGACTATGTTATGAAGGGTTTCAAATGCCAATATAGCAATTTATATTTGATCCTGGAGGCAATAGAAAGACACTAAAGTTTATTAATTTGGGTAAGGGGGAGGTGACATGATCAGACTTGTGCTTTAGGAAAATGACTTTGGTGGCAGAATGGAGGATAGATTGCAGTGGGGAGAGACTTGAAGCAGGCAGACCCACAAGTGGGCTATCATAATAGGCCAGGTGTGAGATGACAAGGACCTTAAACAGGGTGGTGGCAGTGTCAGAGGAGAGAATGTATCACATACTGTAATAGCAATCAGGGTGGGACTTTTTGTTGTTTTTTGTTTTGGAGCGCTTCTTAGCACTAAGGCAATCATGCATCTTTGAATCTTGCCTTTGTTTCAATTGAGTCTTTTATTGAATTGGGAGTCTTTGATGACCTGCTTAAGTCATGGGAAGGCCTGGGTCACATGGGTTTGAGTCTTTTGGTTGTGACACCCTCTAACCCTGAAGAAGTATATACATATTCTCAGGTTAGCATTTTGCTTGGGGCTCACTCATTGGAAGAGTGTTTGCGTGGAGACTCTGGCTAGTCATTAAGGAGCCCCCTGGCTTTGAAAACCCAGATGTTGGTGCCTCTCTCTCTGATAACTATGTGTGTATTCCTCTGGGCAGTTGGTTAGAAGCCTGTCTGTCGATTTGTGTTATTTTTATCTGAAATTTCTGTTTGCATTTGCTCTAAAGTTCAGGGTGCTGACTTTTTTCCCTGAACTGAGTGAATGATATATGTATGTTTAATTAAAGTAAGATTGTAAACCCCTTAAAGTTGCTTTCTTTAGAAAAGCAGATCAAAGAACCTGTGCTAGCAGCCCTCCTGTGTGCTGGTGGTGTTGGTCTTACACCTCCACAGCAGCTGCTAGCAGCATTATTGTTATATACACAAGAGATGTTGCAAAGGTGAAATAGGCAGGCCTTGAAAATAGAGAGACAGTTAGGAGTCCAGGTTGCCTACTAGGTTGTGAACTTGAAGGACTGAGAGGGTGTTACTCTCCACAGTAATAGGAAAGATGGGGAGGCAGGGTTTAGGGGTGTTAGGGTCTTGACCAGCAAGTTGCCCTATCTCAGTACGCAATGATGAGGTGGGAGCAAAGATGGTTATAACTCCAATTTATTGGAAGCCATTATCCATTTTTATAGGTTTTTGCACTACATAAGCAGAAGCAGGTGTTCAAGGGAATGAAAGCATGGCAAAAAAGGGACGTGCTTCAGTAATGTATTGTTGCACTTAGATTAGATGTAAGTAGCGATATCTGGTGGGAAGAATTTGGATTATTGTAAACTATGTTGCCTACAAGCATATGGGAAAACTAGGGCTGTGGTAAGGTAGTTTCCATAGGGGTATGGGAACAGAACAGGGTGCTGTCCTACAGTATCTATGGAAGCATGGGAAGGCTCAGGCAGGATACAAACTGGTATCAATACTGTATGAGCTATGTGAGGCACGGGGCAGGATGCCCTTGTAAAGTATCCAAGAAGTTCCCATTAATTAAAGCATGTTTGTGTTAGGCACTGGTTCAAGAGCATTAGGTAGTGGCCAGCTGGGTTCCTCCTACTGGGCTTGTGAGTCCTTGGTGGATGGACTCTGCCTGCATGAGAAAGGATGGCTATCAGAGCAGGAGGGGGGTGCTATTAGGGGGGCTGCTAGGGATGGAAGTCTTTCCTCCAGGCGCCTACCATTCCAACTCCTACTAAGCCTGTCTGGTATTACCCAGGAAACAGAACAAGTGCTAGGGTCTGAGCAGCCCCGGGGTTGGCACTAACTCCCTACATAGGGGGAAAGATAATGGGTTATATTTTGAACATGGTGAGTTTAATATGTGTACTAGACATCCGGTTCAAATTCTGAAAGGCAGTTTGGAGATGTGAAATTGGAGGTCAGCAGAGAGATTTGGCCAGGAAAAGGCAGATTTGAGAATCATCAGCATTGAAATGGTAATTAAATCCATGAACTGAGGAGATCACCATGTGCAGTAGTATAGAGGGAGAAGAGAAGAACTCTAAGGGACACTTATTATTAAAGGATGTGATCTGGAAGAGGATCCAGTAAAGGAGACAGAGAAGGAGTGGTCAGACAGGTAAGAAGAAACTAAGAGACAGGATGTCCTGAAAACATAGAAAGAAGAGAGTGTTAAGGATGAGAGTGATCAACGGTGTCAAAGGCTACAGAGAATCCAAGAAAGTGAGGGCATTGAGAAAAGGCCATTGAATTTGGCAACTAAGAGAACATTGGTAACCTTGGAGAAAGCAGTTTTGGTGGAATGATATGGTTGGAAGACAAATTGTAAGAGTGAGAGGCGCAAAAGTGAAGGCACCTGTTATAGACAGTCCTTTCAAAGAATTCATCTACAAAGGACAGAAGAAATATAGGAATACATTTGGATGTGGAGGATGGAAAGATTAAGTGAGAGTTTTTTCAGACTTAGGGAGATATGGGCATGTTTGGAGGCAGTAGGAAATGAGCCAGTAGAGACAGAGAGATCAAAGATAAATGAGAGTGGGGGATGACTGGGGGTGGTGGTGGGTTGGGGCATCTGTTGGAGGAGACAGGATGAAATGAGATCACTTCAACAAGTAGAGGGGTTAGACTTGGTAAGGAATAAGGTCACTTCATCATGTAAGACAGGAGTGAAAGAGGAGAAAGTGGCAAAAGGCACCTGAGTGATAGGAGATGAGAAAGACGGGAGAAGAGTGAGCTCGGAGTGAATGGCCACAATTATTATTTTTTTTTGCTTTAAAATACGAGCAAGAGCCTTATTTGGATCATTTAATTACATCCAATTCTAAATCTGGTGCTATTATGTCACAGCACTTCCTTTTCATTGGTTGAATGAAGAACTATATAATAATAACAATAATCATAATAGCCAGCATTTATATACTGCTAGGAGGTTTATGAAACACTTTTCAAATGTTATCTCATTTTATCCTCATAACAATCCTGAGACCTAGGGGTTATTATTATCTACATTTTGCAGATGAGGAAACATGCTGCATGAAATTAAGTGACTTGTCCAGGATTGCACAGGCAGCAAATGTCTGAGGACAGATTTGAACTCAGGTCTTCCTATCAGTCCAACATTTTATCCTCTGTGCCACCTACCTAAGTATATGCGCTGGCCAATGGACCTTAGATACCTGTCCCTGCCCTTAGCTAATATCTTTAGCCACTTCTGTATCTCAGGGATCTTCATGTTCCTTGCACTTTGGTCTCTTTATCATTGGAATGACTCCTATAGATCACACACTTTCACAAAAATTAAAAATAAAAATGTACAGACATATAGCAATTATATAAACAAGTTCTTTGTCTTCTTCCTCTCAATAATCAGACAAGCTCAGTATGTGAAAAAAGTCTAGTTTTTAATTCTTGAAAATCATACCCCATTTTCCTTCTTTTTAGGTACTTTTCTATTTTATGGTATTGTGTGACTTGAATAGACTTACTCAGTAACTGTTTTCATGTCTTATATATGTCAGGTACCCAAATGTACAGTGTTTAAAAAGGAATAGTGACATAAATTAAAGTTATTATCATTAGCTTATGATTTTATTATCCTAATAATATATATATGCACGCATGCATATAATATGTATACATACACACACATATATATGTAATTGGCCCATTGAATTATCACTTTGAGCTGATTTCAGGAACATCAATTGAATATTCATACTCTGTTCCTGCATGCTCTGTGTCTCCCTCATTATTGTTCTTCCCACCTCAAGTCTCTCCTCACTCTAATCCCTATTCCACATAGACGGCAAACTCATTTTCCTAAAGCACCAATCTGTTCAGACAATTGAATTGACTCTCTCTACCTCTAGGATTAAACATGAACTCCTTTGTTTGATGTTAAAACTCTTCCCAATCTGGATCTATCCTACTTTTCCAAGCTTATTACACATTATTATCATCTTATCATCTTATGATCTAACTAAAATGGCCTTCTTACTGTTTACAATTGACACTGCATTTCTCAACTCTCCGCTTTTATGTTGCTTGTACTCCATGTCTAGAATGTACTTACTCCTCAATTCTAACACTTGGAACCCTTTTTTTGCCCCCAAACCCTGCTCAAGTTCTGTCTTCTGCATAATCCTGTTCTGGTCACAGGTGCTAGTATCCAGTGTCACCTTGTGTTTCCTTTATATATGTTTTGTAAATGCCTGTGTACTTGCATATTGTTTCCTCTATTGGAATGTGAGCTATTTTATTTTACTTCTCTCTTCGTATTTCTTTTGTCTGGTACTTAGTAATTTAATAAATATTCGGATTGCATGTTCTTGAGTTCTGCCTACGTTCATACCCAACACCATTTGGGAATATAACTAGGATACTCTATGTCTCCCTTTTTAGTAACCTGGAATAAATAAGCATTCTAATTCCACATTGGCATCACCTGCAACCAGTTACAACACTCAATTTCCCTCAGTACAAATCTAGAAACAAAGGTTGCAGATACCACCTTGTTCCCACAATTCACCATCTTGGAATCCTACCTGCTCCCCAAAGAAGGGAACAAGTATAATATACATCAGAAATGGGACATATCCTATACAAAATGGAGAAAGTGGGAAGCCATCATTACAGCCATCATACCACTGTGATCCAGAGAATGGTCATATAATCATCCCAATCAGATGCAAACTTAGAGGCCCACAACATTCAACTATTACTTCCAGCCAACTATAGACAATATCCACAATTAAATTTCTTTTGGACATACAAGTGGTCTGAATAGTGTTCCTTTTCTCATCTCTTGTGAAGACATAAAATTCTCACATAATTACTCCTGTGGAGTAGCTTTTGCCACCAAATGAAGGAACTGGAATGGAAAGCAGAAACAGATCAAGTGCTCTCTTCCTTTTAAAATTCAAATCCAGGGAGTCCTCTTTCAAATTGCTGTAGTGAATGACCCTAATTTACTTCCCTGCCTTCAGTTATTACGCTTCTCCAGTTTCTACCTTTCGGGCCCAGTGTTCCTATTATTCCCACAGTAATTAATCTAATTATCTGTCTAATCAGCTTGGTCTTCTATCTTGTTTGTGCCTCATTGTATCTTTTACACATGGACTCCTGGACAGATTTAATTAAAAATTAATTTTTTTAGTTATTTGTGTTCAGACTAACATCAGGAACTGGACAGAAGAGTAGAAAGAAGATTAGATTGTAAATCTGGGAACCTAGGTTTATATTCAAGCTTTGGTACTTGGATGTTTATAGTACTAAAGACCAACCTCTTCTTACAAATATGGATCGTGCTACCTTGGGAGCCCTACAGGTCATGATATCTATTCATCTCCAAAGATAACGCCCAACCTGAATCAAAGGTCCATCAAAAACTCTCACCTCCTGGCCTTAGTAGTTAAAACATATACCTTAATTCCAGCATAATATAACTAAAGACTATTGGCAACTGAGACACACCATGATTATAGTGGAGGACCTAGAATCAAGAAGAACTGAGTTCAAATGTGGCCTCAGACAATTACTAGTTGTGTGACTCTACTCAAGTCACTTAACTGTTGATTGCCTCAGTTTCCTCATGTGTAAAATGTGGATAATAATAGCACCTACTTCCCAGGGTTGTTGTGAGGATAAAATGAGATAATGCTTCTTATAGCACTTAGCACAATACCTAGAATATAGTACAAATTAAATAAAAACTTGTTTCCTTTCTTCCTTCCTTCCATCCTTATTTTCTTCCTTCCTTTTTCTATCACCTTGTCTTTGCTGCTGGAAGAATGAAAGCAATGTGGTAAATACAGTTAAGAATTCTTAGGTGCACATACATAACATAGGTATTTTGTCTAATCCTAACGTTCATAAACCTTGCCACAATACCCTTCTGTTTGGGTATGTTTCAACTTATTAAGCATTACAGTTCAATTTTAAGAGATTCAACATATTCTCCCAAAAAATAAATAGGTAAGAGAGAATAATATATTTTGAGGTTATTTTAAATCTTGATTAGAGATTTAAATCTATGAGTTTTTGTAAATCAGAGTATGAAACATTCATTTTCAAAAGATTTATTTTATTTTTTCAAAATCCTATAACCATTCTATGTGGTTATTAAAAAGCATTTTTTTTGCCCATAATACTTTGACCATACCACCTTGGGCTTTCAAAAGGGTTGTACTGCTAAGCAACAAATTAAACATTTATTATGGGGTTGTAAGAGCATTGTTCCAATTGAATCTGCTCCCTACAGATACTTGTCATCAGCTTATTTATGACCCTGTTCATTCACTACTGGATTTAGAAAGCCAACAAATTCTGATTCCCATTTTATGTTTTCTCAATACAGTTTTACTTGATAGCATTTGCTTTCTTTTTTGATTTCTGTAGCTTCTTGTTTACAAAGTTATGGCACTTCTACTTCACAAGTCTATAAAATGGTGTAAACTCTCTTCTGGGGGAAAAGGTTATAAAATGGGCAATTCTTTGTTCAAGAATAATAGAAATTATGTATTTCTTTAGCTCTTCCTCCACATCTACCTTTATTTACCTCTGTACATGTAAATTTACCTACCTTCTCTAGCATATCCAAAACATGGATTTGTTTTTGAAATTTTATCCAGTTTGATTTTTTTTGTTATGAGCATCTAATATAACTACACTTGTCATTCTCAAGGCCTATGTCACAGAGGTCTTTCAGGTACTTCCATTACAGTCCTTCTTGGATAGTATTAAATGATCCTTCCTCCCTTCTTTTTCCCCAACACATCCTTAGAAAATATTCCACACTACAGGCATACCTCAGAGATATTGTAGGTTCAATTGCAGATGATTGCAAGAAGGACAATATCACAATAGAGAGTCACATGAATTTTTTGGTTTCCTAGTGCATATAAAAGTTATATTTATACTATAGTCTATTAAGTGTGCAACATTATTATGTCTAAAAAATGTACACACTTTAATTAAAATACTTTATTGCTAAAAAAAAATGCTAGCCATCATCTGAACTTTCAGAGAATCATAATCTTTTCGCTGGTGGAGGGTCTTGCCTCAGTGTTGATGGCTGCTGACTAATGAGGCTGCTGTTTGCTGAAGGTTGGGGCAGCTGTGGCAATTTCTTAAAATAAGACAAAAATGAAGTTGCCGCATCGATTGACTCTTCCTTTTACAAAAGATTTCTCAGTAGCATGTGATGCTGTTTGATAGCATTTTATCCACAGTAGAACTTCTTTCAAAATTAAAGTCGATCCTCTCAAACCCTGCCACTGTTTTATCAAGTTTACATAATGTTCTTCAATATTGTTGTGTCTCAAGGAACAGGGAGGCCCGAGGAGAGGGAGGGAGACAGGAAATAGCTAGTCAATGAAGCACACACACCATTTATTGATTAAGTTTGCCACCTTGTATGGGTACTGTTGATGGTGCCCCAAAGCAATGACAACAGTAACATAAAAATCACTGATCACAGATCACCATAACAGATGCAATAATAATCAAAAAGTTTGAAATATTGCGAGAATGACTGAAATGTGACAATGTGATCACATGCTGTTAAAAAACGGTGCCAGCAGACTTGCTCAATGCAGGGTTGCCACAAAATTTCAATTTGTTAAAAAAAAGCAATATTTGTGAAGTGCAATAAAGTGAAATGCAATAAAATGAGATATGTTTATATAGGCCATAAATTGTTAGAGCAAAGCCAACGTGTAGTTCTGGGTATGAATCCAAAAAGAGGAGAATTCCAATCCAGCACAAAACTTGAAAATGCCTGTGGAAAATGAATCTCACTGCCTTTGTTTTCACTTTCTAGGCTGTTGGTAAAAGCACTAATTTTTATGTGGGAATGATCTGCTAAGAAGATAGTTGAAAATTCCTTCATATAGGCATGGACACACAAACTAAAACTGCATTTTGAAGTTTAATTTTCTATGGCATTAACGATATTGTGTGATAAACAGTGTCATTCTATATAAATATTGTAATGCATAAAAATGATGTTTTAATGGCTTCCTCTAAACTTCCTGGAATATGGGGCTAGCTATAATGTAAAAGGAAATCATGCATGGATAGCATAATGGATTAATCATTAGAATTATATGTCTTACACTGCACAGAAGTTCTCTGTTACTGTGTTCTATATTGCAGAACATAACATAGTGCAACGACTACAGTATGAACTGTATACAGCTATAAATTATGCCTGAGGGTTCTCTCAGAAAGTCTATCCATTTTCCACTGGCAAAACTCAGAGAGACCTAACACATAACTTTATTTCAAATAGTGCAAAACATGGAAAGGATGTACTTCAATCTATGAGAGACATCATTCCCATAATAAGCTTAGCAGCTAACATCACTCATACTTGAGAGCCATGATTTCCAAACTTTTTTTTCAGCAAACCCCTTTAAAAAATGTTATTCCTCCCTTTCACACAACTACATCAATAATTTTCTTAGTTTGTATTTCATCTTATACATTAATTCATTATACTTTGTATGACAATACACGTAGACTAAACTTGCAATAAAAATAATATATAATTATTTGAAAAATATTTTACATTACAAATATACATAGTATATAAAAGTATCTTTTTGGATCAGTTTGAATATGAGAATCTAGCATTGATTTGCTTAGAGTACTCATGTTTTAAATAAACCCAGCAAGTAAATACATAAAATTAATTTGATTCCTTGCTATCATTATCTTTAAGAAAAATGACAATTTCTTAATTAAACTCAAATACCTTATAGTTTGCCACACATGCACATGTACACCAACCAGTTTGTTTCACAATCCTATAGAAGTGCCCTATGCTCTTGCCCTTTTGTAATCAAACAATTGTGCTGAGAACCTTCCTTTGTAAAGACTGCAATTTGGAGGAGAAAAATGTATGTAGTAGTTCCTCCTCACTTATATTTCATCATACAAGTTTATTGTCTGTAAAGCACATTATGTATTCAAATAACACACAAAAGAAGTCATATTTTTTGACTAGGACTTTTAGATTTGAATTTCACACTGACATTGAGTTGTGTCAGGGTTTAATATGATCCATTTCTCCTGTTATATAATTTTCATTTTTAAAAAATCTATCAATTATATTAAAGTTTTTTTGATGTGGTTTTGCTATCAATAGGTTTATAAAGTATGATAAAATATAACATAATGAGAGTTCTTAATATTAAATACAATATGAACTTCCACTCCCTTAAAAGATCCTTGTAATGTCAGAATTTCAGCAATGTCTTTACATTCCTCCTCCTAAGATATGTATTCTTGATCAGGTTGAACTGAACCATACACTAGGTCCTCCCACCCAGGGAGTTTGGGGGCCCAGTTCAAGCTGGATCTCAGTTTCTAGTGTCTTTGCCCCCTTCCATTGGGATTCATGGCATGAAGGGCAAAATAGCTAGAACAAAGTAGCTTTCATTGCCTGGATTACAAAGGGCTGGGGTCTTATGACCAGGCCTTGCTACCTCATACTGTCTCCTCCCCCTCCGCTCCTAAAACTATAAAAACTTTTTCATGGGTCTGTTTGGTTGGGAAATCCAGTGGACATCCTCCAGGGTGGCAGGTTTGCTACCCTGTTGTCTCAGTTAAACAAACTTTACAAAGATGCTTTATTCTTCAACTCATGGTTTTGATTTATCTTAGGACTTGTCAAGTATCTTATCTCTAATATGATTCCATGTTCCTTCATGTATAATTAAATTAACATTATGTATTTTCCTATGTCTACTTAGAGGATTTTAGTTTTTCAATTTATTGTCAAGTCATTAAGACATATGAACATTTCTCCTTTCTACAAATTCTCTTCAAGGGGGACCATTTGAACCTGTTTTGTATGTGAGTCCCACACACTGTTTTTTCTATGCCAATGGCTCCTACCCAAAGATGGTTTTTGAGCAGCTAAGTGGTTCAGTAGATAGACTGCTGGGCCTGCAGTGAGAAAGATTCTTCTTCCTGAGTTCAAATTTGGTTTCAGACACTTACTAGCTGTGTGACCCAAGACAACTATCTTAACCCTGTTTGCCTTAGTTCCTCATCTACAAAATGAGCTTGAGAAGGAAATGACTAACCACTTCAATATCTTTGCCAAGAAAACCATAAATGGGGGTCATGAAGAGTTGGACATGACTGAAAAATAACTAAAAAGAGATGTTTTTTTACATTTAGAAGTTTTAGAAATAATCATATCATAAATGAATACTACTGGTGTAAACAGAAGGTTTTCAAAGTTTGTTTTTGATTATTAAAGTCTGTAAGTTGGGGGATAGCTGAGTGACTGGACAAATCATACTATATTAAAATAATGGAAGATGATTATTTTGAAAGACATGAATAAATAAATAATTTGATTTTTATTTTTTAAAATAATGAATTTATTTAGTTTTAGTTTTTAACATTCACTTCCATAAGATTTTGATTTTGAAATTTTCTCTCTCTCTTTCTCTACCTCCCTCCATAAGATGGCATGCAATCTGATGTAAGCTGTACTTATACATTTGTATTAAACATATTTTCACATTAGTCATGATGTTAAGAAGAATTAGAACTAATGGGAGGAACCATGAGAAAGAAGAAACCAAACAAAACAACAGAAGAAAAGGGGAGCAAATAGTATGCTTCCATCTGTATTCAGACTCCAAAGTTCTTTCTCTAGATATGGATAGCATTTTCCATCATGAGTCTTTTGGAGTTGTCTCCTTACATTGCTGAGAAGAGCTAAGTCTATTAAAGTCAGTCATCATACAACGTGGCTGTTACTGTGCACAATGTTCTCCTGGTTCTGCTCATTTCACTAAGCATCAGTTCATATAAGTGTTCCCAGGTTTTTATGAAGTCCTCCTGCTTACCATTTCTTATATTACAATATTACTTCATTACATTCACATACCACAACTTGTTCAGCCATTCCCCAGTTGATGGATATTCCCTCAATTTCCAATTCTTCATCACCACAAGAAGCACTATAAATATTTTTTTTTACATGTGGGTCCTTTTTCCCATTTTTATGATCTCTTTGGGGTAAAGACCTAGAGCTGGTATTGCTGGTATGTACAGTTTTATAGACCTTTGGGCATAGTTTCAAATTGCTCTCCAGAATGGTTGAATCAGTTGACAACTCCACCAACAATGCATTAGTGTTCCAATTTTCCCACATCTTCTCCAACATTTATCATTTTCCTGTTTTGTCATGTTAGCCAATCTGATAGGTATGATGTGGCACCTCAGAGTTGTTTTGATCTGCATTCCTCTAATCAATAGTGATTTAGAGCATTTTAATATGACTACGGGTAGCTTTAAGTTCTTGCTCTGAAAACTGCCTGTTCATATCATTTGATTATTTATCAATTAGGGAATGATTTGTATTCTTATAAATTCAACTCAGTTCTTTATATATTTTAGAAATGAGGCCTTTGTCAGAGACACTGGCTATAAAAATCGTTTCCCACATTTCTGCTTCCCTTCTAATCTTGGTTGCATTGCCTTTGTGCAAAAATGTTTCAATTTAATGTAATTAAAATCATCCATTTTGCATTTCAAAATATTCTCTATCTTTATTCAGTCATAAATTCTTCTGTTCCCCATAAATCTGACAGGAAAACTATTCCTTGCTCTCCCAAATTGCTTATAGTATCAATCTTTATATCTAAATCATGTACCCATTTTGACTTTATCTTGGTATAGGGCATAAGATGTTGGTCTATGCCTACTATTTTCCAATTTTCCGGGCAGATTTTGTTAAATAGTGAGTTCTTATCCCAGAAGCTGAATGGGGTCTTTGGGTTTATCAAATACTAGATTACTATAGTCATTGACTGTTCTGTCTTGCATACCTAATGTATTCCACTGATCCACCACCCTATTTCTTAGCCTGTACCAAGTAGTTTTGATGATTGCTGATTTATAATACTGCTGATTTATAATAATGCTGATATGGCTAAGCTACCTTCCTTGAATTTCTTTTCATTAATTCTCTCGATATTCTGGAACTTATGTTTTTCCAGATGAATTTGGTTATTGTTTTTTCTAGCTCTATAAAATATTTTTTGGTAGTTTGATTGGTGTGGCATCAAATAAGTAAATTAATTTAGATAGAATTGTCATTTTTATTATATTAGCTAGGCCTACCCATGAGCAACTGATGTTTTTCCAGTTATTTAGATCTGACTGTGTGAAGTATTTTGTAATTGTGTTCATATAGTTTCTGGGTTTGTTTTGGCAGGTAGACTCCCAGATAGTTTATATTATCCATAGAAACTCTATCTCTTGCTGTTGGGCTTTGTTAGTAACATATATATATATATATATATATATATATATATATATATATATATATATATATATATATATACACATACATACATACATATATGTATACACACACACACACACACACATATATATATATATATATACACATAAATATAAATGCCAATGATTTATGTGGGTTTGTTTTATATCCTGCAACTTTGTTAAAGTTGTTTATTATTCTAAGTAGTTTTTTTTCATTTGAGTCTCTAGGATTCTCTAAGTATATCATCATATCATCTGCAAAGACTGATATGTTTATTTCTTCTTTGCCTATTCTAATTCCTTCAATTTCTTTTTCTTTCCTTATTGCGAAAGCTAACGTCTCTAGTACAATATTGAATAACAGTGGTGATAACGGACATCCTTGTTTCACCTCTGATCTTATTGGAAATGCTTCTAGTTTATCCTCATTACATGTAATGTTTGCTGATGGTTTTAAATAGATACTACCTATCATTTTAAGGAAAACTCCAATTATTCCTATGCTCTCTAATGTTTTTAATAGGAATGGGTTTTGTATTTTGTTAAATGCTTTTTCTGTATCTATTGAGATAATCATATGATTTTTATTAGTTTTGTTGTTGATATGGTCAATTATGCTCACAGTTTTCCTAATATTGAACCAGCCCTGAATTCCTGTTATAAATCCTACCTGGTTATAATGTATTATTGTGTTGGTAAGCAAAATGGGCTCTTAGCACTTAGTTCAACAAGGGCCCTTGAAGAGTTTGATTTGTTTCCTTTGAGTAATTCAGTGTATTTCATTGAGCCTTACTGGGTGCTAAGCCCCAGGTTCAAACCCCTATTAGGTGTAAAACCTATGTGGGTGTGGATTGGTAACTAAGGTGGAGCCCAAGGTGGGGCTAACTCAGGGGAGGGCCTAGTTTACAAATAAGTTTGAGCAATAGGTTTGGGACATCAGAGGCTCTTAGACCACGTAGGTTTAAGGCACCTCTTTGTGATGATTTTAGGTCACATGGGTGAGTCGCATGTGTGACTCACCCCTGATGCTGAAAAAGATATAAAACCAGGGGTTGGCCTTCTCTTCTTTGGAGCTCTTTCCCGCAGCAGTGGTGACACGTGACTCTGGGCCAGCCCTTGTTATGAGCTCCCGGGATGAACCTAGATGTTGGTAACTGTGAATTGTATTGGGTCTGTCTGTTGATGTTTGTAATTTGTTTATATGTTGCTCTGAAGTTCAGGGTGCTGGCCTTCTCCCCTGAACTAAGTGACTGATATTTGTATGCTGAATTAAAGTAAGCTTGTCAAACCCTTAACCTTGCTTTCCTTAGTTAAGCAGATCAAAAGAACCTGTGCTTTTGCCACGTGCTGGCAGCCTTCTGGGTGCTGGCTGTTGGTGGATCTTACACCCCCACAGAAGCTGCTAGCTGGATTGTTGAAACAATTATACTCAAGATAACTGGCTGTAATCTCTTTACTAATATTTATTTAAATTTTTTGCATCTGTATTCCTTAGGACAATTGGTCTATAATTTTCTTTCTCATTTTTGGTGTTCCCAGTTTAGGTGTCAGCACAATATTTGCATCATAAAAAGAATTTGGTAGGACTCTTCACCTATTTTCCCCAATAGTTTATATAGTATTGGAATTAATTGTTATTTAACTGTTTGATAGAATTCACTTGTAAATCCATCTGATCCTGGAGATTTTTGCTTAGGGACTTCATTGATAGCTTGTTCAACTTCTTTTATTGAAATGGGGTTATTTAAATATTTTATTTCCTCTTCTGTTAATCTGGGCAATATATATTTTTGAAAATATTCATCCATTTCACTAAGTTTGTCAAATTTATTGGCATACAGTTGGCAAACTAGCTCCTAATTTTGTTTTTATTTCCTTTTCATTGGTGGCATTCACTTTTTTCATTTTTGATGCTGGTAATTTGGTTTTCTTCTTTTTTTAATCAAATTAACCGAAGGTTTATCTATTTTAGTGGCTTTTTCATAAAATCAGATCTTAGTTTTATTTTTTAGTTCAAGAGTTCTCTTATTTTCAATTATATTAAATTTTCCTTTGGCTTTCAGACTTTCTAATTTGGTATTTAATTGGGGATTTTAAATTTGTTCTTTTTCTAGCTTTTTTAGTTGCATGCCCAATTCATTGTTCTCTTCTTTCTCTATTTTATTCATGTAAGCATTTAGAGATGTAACACTTCCCCTAAGAATCACTTTCACTGCATCCCAAAAGTTTTGGTATGTCATCTCATTATTGTCATTCTTTTTGTTGAAGTTATTGATTATTTCGATGATTTGTTCTTTGACCCACTCATTCTTTAGGATTAGGTTATTTAGTTTCCAACTAATTTTTAGTCTATCTTTCCATGGCCCTTTATTACATGTAATTTTTATTGTATCATGATCTGAAAGGGACGCATTTAATAATCTGCCTTTCTGCATTGGATTGTGTGGATTTTATACGTGAGTGCATGGTCAATTTTTGTGTAGTTACTACATACCACTGAGAAAAAGGTATATTCCTTTCTGTCTCCATTCAATTTTCTCCACACATCAACCATATATAACTTTTCTAAAATTCTATTCATTTCCTTAACGTCTTTCTTGTTTCTTTGTGGTTAGATGTATCTAGTTCTGAGAGGGGGAGGTTGAAGCCCCCACTAATATAGTTTTGTTGTCTCTGTAACTCCCTTAACTTCTCCTCTAATAATTTGGATAGTATACCACTGGGTGCATGTATGTTTAATAATGATGTTACTTCATTGTCTATGGTAGCTTTTAGCCGAATGTAGTTCCTTTTTTATCTCTTTAAATTAGATCTATTTTTGCTTTTGCTTTGTCTGAGATCAGGATTGCTCACCTTGCTTTTTTTTTTAACTTCAGCTGAAGCATGATATATTCTGCTCCAGCCTTTCACCTTTACTCGGTGTGTATACCTCTGCTTCAAATGTGTTTCTTGTAAACAACATATTGGAGGATTATGGTTCTTAATCTACTCTGTTATCCACTTCCATTTATGGGAGAGTTCATCCCATTCATACTCACCATTATGATTACTATCTCTGTCTTTCTCTCCATCCCATTTTCCCTCCTGTTTATGGTGTTGGCACTTGCCTGCTCCACCACCCTGGGTCTGAGGGTTTCCTCCCTGGTTTGCTGAGGTGGGGCTTGCTGCTGGCTTGCTGGGACACCTCCATTCCTGTACTGGTTCCCCTTCTCTGGAGCCAGAGGGACATTTCCTGTTGATCCCTCAAGCTTCTTGGACTACAAGACTGCTGCACCCCATCTTTATGCTGGCTCAGCTGTTCCATGGATTTTCCTTGGGTGATATTTTCTAAGCTTTCAAGGGTCAATAAGGGATGATGAGAGTGACTTACTTCTTACTTCACCATCTTGGCTCCCAAAAGTCCCTTTCAATAGATGATTTTATAAAGAACCAAAAAATCTTGAATGAATTGATATGGATATAAGAATCAGAAGAACATTTTATGCTATAATATCAATAGTTTTAAAAAGAACAAGTCTGAATATTTTATGAACTGAAGAACAAAAATGAACAGAACCAGGATAACAATTTATACAATAGCAACAACATTATAAATGTAAAAAGTTTTGAAAGCTGTATGAACTCTGATTGTCTATGCTTCCAGGTTGTTTGATGAAACATGCTATTCACTTCCTGATACAGAAGTGATGGACTCAAGATACAGAATGAGACATGTTTTCTCAACATGGCAAATGAGGGAATTGGTTTTGGTTGCCTACAGATATTTATTACAAGGACTTTCTCTTTCTTTTATTTTTTTTTCAATGGCATTATGGTCGGGAGGGAGAGAAAATATATTTCTTTTATTAAAATATAATTTAATATAAAAATTAAAAGCATCAATTATTTCTTGGAAACCTCTTGCCAAAGTATTCTATATATTTTTAATATATCCTTTAAATTTATTATTTTCGTGCCCTCTGCAGCTAAAACATTCATTCAAAGCAAAGCCAGAAGTCTTTCCTCTTTATCAGGAATTGTGAATCCATTGATAAAATGATGACTTCAATTTTCTAGATCTGGGCTTTTTATTTTGTGTTTCCATTAACTTAACTGTCTTCCTTTTTTTGCTTATACAAATTTCAACCGCTCCAACTATTTTTCTTCAAAACAGTTATATCTTTAGTCATCATTTGGGAAAAAAGAGACAATAAAACATTCAATAAATATAAGTTTGTAGCTAATTGTTGAGAATTTCAAATATGTTGAGAATATTGACATTTCATTTTTTCCAAAGTTTCATGATTTTTGGAAGTCATCATATTGTTATGCTTACCAAAGTGAACAGTGTTGAGAAATATAACAGAAATCACAGAAGTTTTCATTTCTGCACAAAGATTGCCTGACTTTGAGTTTACAAACTTCCTGTTTAAATTGATCAATCAGTTCCCTATATAACAACTATGTTATATTTATCAATCAGTTCCTTATAACAACTATGTTATAAGCCTAAGACAGCTGGCACTGATGGTGGCATATTTCACCTGCTTTGTCAACATTAGATTAATACAACCTTAGATCTATAGATGTAAGGGACTTTAGAGATCATCAAGACCAGTCCCCCCACACTGGTTTTAGATGTAAAGAACCTAAGATACAGGGCAGATAGGTGGGGCAGTGAGTAAAGCACTGGCCCTGAAGTCAGGAGGATCTGAGTTCAAATCCAGCCTCAGACACTTGACACACTTACTAGCTGTGTGACCTTGGGCAAGTCACCTAACCCCAATTGCCCTGCCTTCCCCCTGCAAAAAAAACAAAAAAGAAAAAACAACAACAAAAAAGAACCTAAGATCCAAACAGATTATATGCCCAAGGTCACACAAGTAGTGGCAGTGTCAGAATTTGAACTTAGATCCTGTGACTCCTAATTCAACCCTCCAAGTTCACAGCTCCTTCCGGTGTCTCCCTAGGTACGTAACCAACCAAATTTGACCTTGTTCATCTATTTTCGCTAAATAGAGGCTTCACTGAATTCACCATCTGTTGGAATAAGTTATTGCTCTTATTTTGTTTTGGATTTTCTTCTCATTGAAAAAAGTGGATTTATTTATACAGGAATTGTACTTTAAAATTCTCAGTACTTGTAGCCCATATTGCAAGTCTCCCCCCTACTCCCTAGAGTTCTACCATTGGCTTTCCCCCAGCATGTCCACCACAGTTTGGAAAATTTTTCCTTAGAAAGTACACTCAGTATGAAGTAGTTGGGAGTGGTTGGAGGCCTGGCCACAAACTGTTAATAAAGAGTTCAAGTCACTTAATAATTCTAGTGTCAGATAGAGGTTATTTCCCTCCTTATAAACCGTGTAGCACCTTATGTCTTTTTATTTTATTCAGTTTTGCTCCAAGTATGACTCATCCATGAATCTGCTTCTCCTTTTGATAGAACTTCCTTCCTTGGCAGAAATCTCCTCCCTTCTTGGTCTTCTGGAACTGCCATTGATTTTTGAAAATGACTGTAGTTCATTAAAAGTTCTGAAGATCATAATTTCAATCCCTACTACTCTCACAGATGAGTCTCAAGTGTGAGAGTAAGGCTACATCTCCTTTTAAGAGCTGTATAGCTAGCTTTGAGGAGTTGGAGATCATATGCTAATGCAATCATCTAGAGCCCCTACCATTGTGCTTTCCTTAAAGATTTTCATTTCAGAATCAATTTAGTCAGCCTTAAGTGGCTTTTTTTAAAGTAAGGGGTATTTACTCAGATGGCACAGTCAAAAAAACTGCAAAAATGCCACCCCCTTGCCAAAGTCTGTGATATATCGTCCCTCAAGTTCATAAAGAGTACAGAGTAAAGAGTGTTCAAGATCAGGAAGCACATGTGGTAAAGTGGCAACCCATGGTCTCAGGTGTTCCTTTTCTCCCTTTCATTTAGTGCTCAAGAAATTCCCCTTTAGGCATGATGTAATTTCTTTGCTTGTGGAGTCAAGAGTCTGCATCCAATCTATGCTTGGCTCCTAATGAAAATTCTGCTTTTAGCATCCAGGATTGGAATAGGATGAGAAATGATGGGAAATCCTCTGGAATCTTCAAAGTTCACAGGCTCCTCCTTTAGCTAACATTGGAGGGAGGGAAAGTATACCTAGCTAAAGGCCAAAGCTGAGACCTCTTCATCCCCTGGTACCAGGTGTTTCCTTCTTAGGGGGTTGCTATAATTCTGTCTGTCTGTCTGTCTGTCTTCCCCCCCCCTCTCTCTCTGTCTCTCTCTCTCTCTGTCTCTCTCTCTCTCTGTCTCTCTCTCTGTCTCTCTCTCTCTCTCTCTCTCTCTCTCTCTCTCTCTCTCTCTCTCTCTCTCTCTCTCTGCCTCCTCAGTAGAACCATCAGTTTGCAGTTGCAGTTAACTGGATGTTTTATATGTGATCCAGAAGATTGAAGGACTTCCTGTCTCTGTCATTTCACTTAATCCAATGACTTTCAAGGACTTTTCACTTTTAATCTAAAGCCTAAGATTGGAATTGATTGGTTGAAAATCTTACTACATATAGGATTGATTGATTTGATAGATGTACCTTATCATGCTCCCCTTAACTCTTCATATGTTTAAAAATGCTTGCAGAAGGGGACATGAGGGTAGGATCCTTATCTAAAGCTAAGACTTCTTGTTATGTAGCTTTTTTATCTATTGTTTATCTCCTACTCTAATGCTATATATTTTCCTTATCAGTTTGATGGAATTTTTCTTTTGACATTGATTTAAAAGTTTGAGAGAGGCATGTCTTCATCATAATCATCGACATTTCTGTCATTCCCTAGTTTCTGAAACTATCTAGAAAAAAAGTCCACTATTCTATTTTTTTTAATCTGCTGGCACTTTGTACACAATTTAAATACAACAATAGACTATATTATAAAGGTGTCTTTAGTCTATAATGGTCACTGCTTCTCAAAAAATGTGGCTTCTGGATATTTAACATTGCCACTTTCTATCTGTGGAGCCTATATGCTGATGCAGAATCTAATTTTTGTCTCCAGATTAATATCCGTAACTATATAGGCCTGCTAATACTATCTTATGTTTAATCAGAGTTGACAAAATTTGTTATAGATAATCTATACTATCTTTTCTGAAATATGTTCTGGATTATAATGTTCATAATTAGATTTAAAATCAATCACTAAAATTAGAAGTAATAAAATTGAGTAATGTGACAATAACATTAATTCAAGTGCTACTTCTTACCTTGAGAAAGCTATTCCTGAGTTTCTAATAATATGCTCTTATAGTTTCTAAAACACTTTAGCAAAAAAGTCAGTTCAGTCATTATCTGAAAACACACACTGTTATGTCCTAAAGCTTTTCTTTAAAATCAATAAAGAAGCAAACAGTGTTTTAAACTGTGAACATGTGTGTTTTTATCTCTAAGCAGGAAGAAGTAATAAATGCCTTCTGAATTAATGGGAAATCTGAATTATAGATTCTTTTTCCTTCAAGAAATAGATTTTTTTTTCAAAAGGACATCTAGTAACTCAAATTAAGGCAACAGAGTATAGGCAGGTTGGTTATCTATTTTAGGAGATTGGTAATAATGCTTTTCAATTTGCACATCAATTGTTGGCACATAAAAGAAAACATCTAAAATGCTTCCTTGGTTGTCAAAAATTGGAAACTAAGGAACTTTGTACATATTGGAGAACAGTTCAAAAAATTTATTATACAAATATAAAGGGATATTATTGTACTATATAAGAAAAAATGGGAGGAACTCTATGAACAAAGCAAAGTGAGGAAAACAATTTATACAATTATAATAACATGGTAGTGAAATACAATTTTGAAACACTTCTTAGACTTTTGATCAACATAATGATAAACTCTATGTCCAAAAACTGAAGATGAAACACACTACTTACATCCTGACAGAAATGTGATGAACTTAAAATACAGAAGGAGACATATGTTTTCAGAATTGACAAATGCGGGAATTTGCTTTCAACTATGTATTGAGAGCTTAATTTAGAATTTTTCTTTAATTAGTTTAATAGAAATGATTTTTAAAAGGATATTTATGCTATGCTATATTTATTTCAATATAATTTATTACTGTGCAATGGTGTTGATCTAAATTAAAATTCAGACGTTGAAATACACTGCCAAGGAGAAATGGCAAAAATATATCACATCATTTAGCTACATATATAGACACACACACACACACATAATGCATATGTGTATATATGCACATACATACATATATAAATACACACAGTGTACTGCCTTAGTAAGGCAGAATTGATAGTGACATTACTGTATTAATAATGGATGCATAGTATTTATTAAAAATGTTTTAGTGCCCAGAATTTAAAATGGATATTATATTTTTAAATAATTGAAGTATTAGAAAATATTCCATATAATAAGATAAATTTATAAGTAAATAAAACATTTATTATAGGTTGTTCTCTTAAATAGTTTCACCATCCCTTCTTAAATCTTATTCACATTTTTCCCCATCCAAATACTCCTTATTTTCCCCTTATAGTTAGAACAAATCCAAATTTCAACCTAACCTTGAGAATTCTAAGTTAGTGTAATCCCAGCGTATGAGACTAATTTAAGATGAAAAAGAAAACATTGACTTAATATCCACTGTATTTTATAAATGTTTTAAATTCCAGAGCCTATACTATTAACCAAATCATTTTCATTCTATCATTAAAGTGAAATAACAAACTGTTGCCAAAGATACAAAAAATCATTCAGAATACAATGAATTGAACTTAAAAACAAATTAAACAATTTACTATAATATTGCAGATTGCAATCCTTCCTGAGAATGATTGATCCAATAGAAAAGATCTGTATAGGCTTCCTGAAATTGACCAGCACATAAACTCAAAAACCAGAGCTCTCATATAGGCCATCTTTGTGACATCTAAAACAAGTGGGTGTAAATCCACAACCAAACAAAAAATCCTCTACCAATTAAATTTTCTACCAAATCAAAAATTTCCATTACCAACTAGTTGCTTTCACTGTCCCCGCTATGTGTGTATATACACACCATCAAAATTAGCACAATATATTTAGAGCTGTTATTTAGTCCAACCCCTTTATTTTACAATTTAGGAAGTTGAGGCTGCAAAAAAATATTAGGGAAATTGACACAGATCACAGAAGTAGTAAGTTAAAAGTTCAGATTTTAAACCCAGGTTCTTAAACTCCAAATATTTCCATTGCACCAACTAACTGATAGTTTTTCCACAATTTTGGCAGATTTAAAAAACTGAATCTGATGGCTTTTTTGGTGAAACATAGATATACTCTAAATAAGCTGAGAAGAAAATATGTCCAGAATCAACTGAAGAGTACTTCCATGACAGGAAAATTTTTAATTAGGTAAGCTTGACATATATTTTTACTTGAGAAATGAGTATGATCCTAGGCATAGTATCAATACCAACAAAAATTTGTGTCCCTCTGTCTGTCTCTGTGTTTCTGTGTGTTTGTGTGTCTCTGTGACTGTCTTTGTCCATGTCTCTCCTTGTGTATCTACCTGCCTCTATTTCCCTCTCTGTGTCTGTTTCTCTCATAAACACACACACACACACCCCTCTCTACCCCCATCCTCACCCTCATTTCTTTTGGATTTAAAAAGAGTCTTATGAAAATGCCAGGCTTTTTAGAAGAAAGTTAGTACCTAGCTTGGTTTTTCAAATGTTTCATATTCATTTGCCCCTATTAAAACTGCCAGCATTTAACTTATTAGTTAACCTTAAGGTGAATTCCCCATGCTATAAAGGTATAGGATCAGTTGCTATGAGTAATGTTGCATGAATGTTTGCCAGTCAATCTTCACAATTTTCCCAATTCTGGTTTCTTATATTTCATTCAGCCAACTGGCAAATATTAACCAGGCTATTTAGATAACCTATTTATTTGCAAGATTACTCCTGCAATAAACATTCTGTAGGAGGTACAAGAGGTATAATGATAGATATGGAGTGAAAAAACTAGTTTTAAATGAATTGTAGAATACTACCAGCAATGACATTGTAAGAAGTGGTATAAACATCCTACCAAGAATGGCATACATAAGAAGTGATACAAAACAAAGGTGTAATTAGAAAAGGCAATGTCAGTATTCTAAATGAGAGTGAGGGACAACAGATGTGAAGCTTGAGTGGTACACTTATATCCATACAATATCCATAGACCTAGCATATAACCATTAGCATATAAGATAGATGCTTCTTCTGAAAATTTACAGGAGGGCCTAGACAAGAATCATAGAAGATAAGAGGATCATGAGTAGGCTTATCTATGGCTAGCTGGTGCAGCAGATAGAGTGCTGGGTCCAGAGTCGGAAAGACCTGAGTTCACATCTGGCTTCAGACGCTTACTTGTTGTAGAACACTGAGTAAGTTAGTTAGTATGTGCTTGCCCCAGTTTCCTCAACTACAATATGAGGGATAATAATAGCAGTGACCTCCCAGAGTTGTTGCAGGGAACAAATGAGATAATATTTGTAAAGTGGTTAGCACAGTGCCTGTCACATAGCAGACACTGAGTAAATGCTTGTTTCCTTCCTTCCTACCTGTGGAGGGAATACTGACACTGATAAAATCATGAAAACATCAAAATAAAAATCAAATATATACTTGTGGGATTGAATTGCATCAATTTATATTTGTATCTTCAGGGGATTCCTTCACAATTACTGAGTTTTTATCTAAATTCAAAATTACAGTCTGGATGAATTCAATAAGACAAAGGATCTGAATTCACTAAAGTTGCAATATAAAATTAATCTACAAATAGCAGTGGAAACAGTGTGGAAGTTATGTTCATAAAGAACATAGCAGAAGAGGGGACATTATAATGAAATACTCTAAGGACACATGCCAAATACCACGATAGCAGACATGATTGACAGAACTATTAAAGTTCTACAGGAAAGAGTTGAAAGATTACATCCGTATATAACTGGCATATGAAATAGAAAACTTGAACAAGATAGTGCCCATTTAGAGAAACAAAAGAGAAATATGAAAAGGAATCCAGGAAACAAATGATATTGGAAATTCTAGATTACTTTAATGAGCAAAAGCAAAAGTCAAAAGAATAAGATAATACAAGGAGTATGCATAAAGTGCCCAATTACTATTCAATATTAATAAAAATTTCATTATAATAACTTGAGAAGTAAATAAATTTAAAAAAAAAGTAGAACTACTAAATAAAGAAGTGGAACATTTCTGGTCATTTATATAGTTGCATGAAGTCTAACATTATAAAACCATAATAAAGCATGTACATTTTCAATGTAATGAATTACAGAATGGTTACATCAGTGGAGGTGACTATAATTGCCTTCTCAGCAAAAACTAACAGAGTTTTATGAGATCCATAATGCTTGTTCAGAAACTTTAAAATGGCACATGAAATACTTGCAAAACACTTTACCAGCTTCCTCTCAAATTCCACCCTAATCCTATCTTTTTTAAAAGAGGGCATTACATATCCATTACCAAAAGTTGAGAACCCCAGTAATCCCTCCAAATACAGACTCATTGCTGGTTCATGTATTTTATGCATGTAGTGCATTCATACCTTATATCACTAAAAATAATCTGTAAACAAACAAAAAAGGTAATATGTTCACTGAGAAGGAAAAAGAGTGTGCTAAAAAGTCCCAAAAGTACTCCTTAGAACAGCTTATGATCAAATTGGTAATTATTTAATAAGCTACCTAAAGATTCTGTAAGATTTAAATAGAATGGTTGATTAGTCACAAACCTTACTCAGTTCCTTACTCATGGCTTACTCATGTATTTTAAATTTATAAAATAGATCCAAGGATAGTAAGAATACATTTTATGTTAACATAGAAAACTTTTTTTTCTATTTAAAATGTTTTAACAACACAATAATATAAAAAATTCATATAAAATTTAGCATTTTTGCAGACAGTTTAAGCCCATTATGATTCTGATAAATTTAAATTCATTATCATTTCTCCTAACAGAACCAAATATGACTTCCAAATTAAAGAATGAGTTGAAATAAAACATTCTATTAATCACTTTATGTACATGGATGATATCAAACTATGCAGCTCCACTGCAAAACAGAAAACAGCTCTTTCATCTCGTGGTATCATACAAATTCCAGTTGGACTTGATATGTGCAAATTCTTAATGAAAACCAAGGAATGATAGAGATTAAAGGCTTTGAGATTGAATCTGGAGGTCACATTGAACCGTTGGATGAAGACAATATCAATAAATACCTTGGTGTCCTTCAGGTAAGACATATTGAGCATATCACAAAGAATATTATGGATGTGGGAGTCTGTCAGAGCACAGAGTTTGCGGCCAGGGGAGCAACTAGCCCGGAGGCCTCAAACCCCAGGCAAATGCAAGGGCACCAGACCAAACCAACCGGGAACAGCAGAGGAATCTGGCCAGCCTGCAGGTCTGGGAGAGCACTGGGTGAGCGAAATACTGGAGCAGGAACAGGCCCAGGGCAGAAGTACCAGCTACAGCCATGATCGAGCCCCAAACTTCTCAGCCCAGGACAATAGTCTGTTGGAGTGCAGAGCCTGCAGCCACAGGAGCAGCTAGCCTGGAGGCCTTCAACTCACAGTCTAAAGGTTTGAAACTCACCTTCTTGGACTCCCGGTAGCCAGGATGTGCAGGTAAAATGGCTCATATCCCTCCCTTGAATAAACCCAGAAAATAAAGCCTCAGGAGAAGTAGAGGAAGCAGAAGAGGGGCTTCAGTAGTGAGAGAAGTGGGGGAGAGGGCCCTTCTTGTGGTGGTGCAAGGGGACTAGTGCAGGAAGAGAGGTGTCCCAGCAGCCCTCACCTTAGCAGAACAAGTACAGTAACTAAGGGGGTGGAGCTAACTAACATCAATGCCAGGACCCCACACTTGGGTTTGCATAGCCAGGGGAAGTGGCAGAAACCAACACATAGACAAGTTGAGACCCCCTGCTGTAGAGCAGTCCTAGGGAAGAGGAGACTCCCAGCAGGCAGACCACCCCTACCCCACACCTCATGAAACCAGAGGCCATAGCACATAAAGCTAGAAACCAACACAAGAAACCTGGGACAGAGTCCCCTAAGCCTCAGAAACAGAGATCCACTTCAGAAACCAGGAGGAGGAAAAAACAACACCATGAAAAAGAATTGTAAGAAGCTTTCAAAGACAATTGACTCATGTTATGGAGATAGGAAGACCAAATTACCAATTCAGAACAGGACAGCATGGACACTACACCCACATCTGAAACCTCAAAAGGAAAGTGAACTGGTCTTCAGACCAAAAAGCATTCCTGGAACAACTCAAGGAGGACTTTAAAAACCAAATTAGGGAGGTAAAAGAAAAAAATGGAAAAAAAAATCATTGAAGAAAACAAATCTTCAAAAGGTAAAATTGGGGAATTGGTTAAGGAAAATCAGAATATAAATGGAGAAAATATCTCATTGAAAAGTAAAATCAACCAAATGGAAAAGGAGATAGAGAAGACAAAGGAAAAAATCAAAACATTAAAAATAAGAATTGGGCAAGTAGAAGCTAATGACTCTTTGAGACATGAAGAATTAGTCAAACAAAATCTAAAAAATATAAAAATAGAAGAAAATGTGAAACATCTGATTGGTAAAACAACCAACCTGGAAAATAGATCCAGGGGAGGCAATCTAAGAATTATTGGTCTACCTAAAAGCTATGATGAAAAAAAGAACCTGGACAGCATCTTCCATGAAATCCTTAAAGAAAATTGCCCAGAGGTCCTGGAACCAGAGGGTAAAACTGTCATCTAAAGAATCCATCAATCACCCCTGGAAAAAGATCCCAAATTGAAAACTCCAAGAAATATTATAGCCAAATTCCAGAACTAGCAGGTGCAAGCAGCTAGAAAGAAAAAATTCAAATATCACGGAAATACAGTCAGGATCACACAGGATCTTTCAGCTTCTACATTAAATGATAGGAGAAATTGGAATATGCTACTCCAAAAGGCAAAGAAGCCAGGACTACAACCAAGAGTCAACTACCCAGCAAAATAGGGCATAATTTTCCAGGCAAGGAGATGGACAATCAACGAAATAAGGGAATTCCAGACCTTCCTGATGAAAAGGCCAGAGCTCAATGGAAAATTTGATCTCCAAATACAGCACTCAAGAGAGACATAAAAAGGTAAATGGGGAAAAAAACCCCTAGTTAATCAATAAGGCTAATTAATTACATCCTTGTATAGGATTATTTTGTTTAATATATGTTTGATATACATATGTCAGTCTTGAGAATAGTATACTTATTATGATAATTAAAAGGGATATTCATAGACTGTGGATGTCATTATAAAATAACTGATGTAATTATAAAAAAATATAATTATAGAGACATAAAGGGATGGTTCTGGGAGAAGAGGTAAGGAGGTAGTAGAAAAGGGTAAATTACACACATGAAGAGGCACAAAAACATATTGTAGTAGAGGGAAAGAAGGGAGGGAGAAGAGCAGTATCTGAGCTTTACTCTCATCAGATTTGGCTCAAGAAGGGAATAACATACCCTGATAAGTATAGAAATGTAACTTGTCCTACAGGAAGTAGGAGGTGAAAGGGGGAAAAATGGGAGGGGGATGGTCAGAAGGGAGGGAAGAAGTAGCAAGTGGAAAATGGTAAGATAAGGGAGTGGAATCAAGAGGGAGGGTAAACTGAGGAAGGCGGTGGTGAAAAGCAAAACTTTGTTGAGGAGTGGAAGGGGAAAGGGAGAAATAAAAACATAAACAGGGGGGAAATAGGATGGAGAAAAAGGCACAGATAGTAATCATAACTGTGAATGTGAATGGGATGAATTCTCCCATAAAACAGAAACAGATAGCAGAATGGATTAAAAACCATAATCCTACAATATGCTGTTTACAAGAAATACTTTTGAAACAGGGGGATACAGACAGGGTAAAGGTAAAAGGCTGGAGTAGACTATATTGTGCTTCAGCCAAAGTAAAAAAAAAAAAAAAAGCAGGGATAGCAATCCTAATCTCACACAAAGGAAAAGCAAAGACAGATCTAATTAAAAGAGATAAGGAAGGACACTACATCCTGCTAAAAGGCACCATAAACAATGAAGCAATATCATTATTTAACATATATGGCCCAGTGTGTGAATCTGGTGTGGCATGCAGATTCTTAGGGGAGAGGTTAAGGGAGTTACCAGAAGAAATAGACAGCAAAACTATAACAATGGGAGACCTCAACCTCCCCCTCTCTGAACTTGATAAATCTAACCTCAAAATAAACAAGATAGAAGTTAAGGAGGTGAATAGAATCTTAGAAAAGGCAGGTATGATAGACCTCTGGAGAAAACTGAATGAGGATAAAAAGGAATATACGTTTTTCTCAGTGGTACATGGCACATACTCAAAAATTGACCATGTACTAAGACATAAAAACCTCACAATCCAGTGCAGATAGGTAAAAATAGTCAAAGCATCCTTTTCAGATCATGATGCAACAAAAATTATTTGTCATAAAGAACCATGGAGCCTTCCACTCTTGCTCCTCTCCCTTCCCCTCCCTTCCCCTCCCTTCCCCCCTTCCTTTACCCCTTCTTCTCCATCCCATCCTTCCCTCCATCCTTTGTCCTACCTCCCTTCCCCGGCCTAGACGATGCCGTGGTGGAGACGGTGGAGGAGGCCACGGAACCCGCCGAGGCGGACATCATGGGGCTGTGCCAGTACATGTTCTTCAAAATGGCCACGTACCTGATGGGCGAGCTCACAGCTACCAGTGAAGACTATAAACTTCTGGAAAATATGAACAAACTGACTAGCTTGAAGTATCTAGAAATGAAAGATATTGCAGTAAACATAAGTAGAAACCTAAAGGACTTAAACCAGAAATATGCAGCACTTCAGCCTTATCTGGATCAGCTCACTCTGAGGAGCAAGTAGCAGCTCTTGAGCAGTCAGCTTACAAATTGGATGCATATGCAAAGAAACTAGAAGAAAAGTACAAGAAGTTAGAGAGGCAATGAAAGAATTCTTTAGCACAGACTTTTAACTACAAGAATATTTTATAAGAGCTGAAATAAGTGGGATGGAACTTATCACTATGCTTCAATTCCTAAAAAGAAGCAGTGCTGCTGATCCAAGGAGAATCCCAGCCCCCACCTCTGGTTGGATGTGTAACTCTGGCTACCCCCACCCCTGCCGTGTTTTCCTAAACCTGTACCCCCCAACCTCATCTTAATCGCATGCTTCGTTGTGTGCCCCGGACCAAGGCTCAGAAATCAGGATCAACCCCGTCTAGAGCAGACACAGATGAGAGACTCTAGTCTCCCTGTCTCTTCCCTCCCTCTCCTCTAGGCCCTCCCATACCCACCCCTTTCACAACCTGTTCTTGAACTTAAATAATAAATGCCAACATATGACCCTGAAAAAAAACAAACAAACAAAAAAGAAACATGGAAAAATATGCTAAGAATTAATTGGAAACTAAGTAATCTAATTCTAAAGAATGAGTGAGCCAAAGAACAAATCATAGAAACAATTAATAACTTCATTCAAGAGAATGACAATAATGAGACAACATACCAAAACTTATGGCATGCAGCAAAAGCAGTTCTTAGGGGAAGATTTATATCTCTAAATGCTTACATGAATACAATAGAGAAGAAGGAGATGAATGAATTGGGCATGCAACTGAAAAAGCTAGAAAAAGAACAAATTGAAAATCCCCAATTAAATACCAAATTAGAAATACTGAAAAATCAAAGGAGAGATTAATAAAATTGAAATCAAGAAAACTATTGAATTAATAAATAAAACCAAGAGCTGGTTTTATGAAAAAACCAATAACATTTATAAACTTTTGGTCAATTTGATTAAAAAAAAGAAAGAAGAAAATCAAATTACCAGTATCAAAAATGAAAAGGGTGAATTCACCTCCAATGAAGAGGAAATTAATACAATAATTTGTAATTATTTGACCCAATTGTATGTCCATAAATTTGACAACCTTAGGGATACGGGTGAATATCTACAAAAATATAAATTTCCCAGGTTAACAGAAGAGGAAGTTAAATTCCTAAATAATACCATCTCAGAAAAAGGGATTGAGCAAGCCATCAATGAACTCCCTAGGAAAAAATCTCCAGGGCCACATGGTTTTACATGTGAATTCTATCAAACATTTAAAGAACAATTAATTCCTGTACTTTATAGACTATTTGGAAAAATAATTGAAGAAGTCCTTCCAAATTCTTTTTATGACACAAATATGGTACTAATACCCAAACCAGGAAGAGTCAAAACAGAGAAAGAAAATTATAGACCAATTTCCCTAATGAATATTGATGCATAAATTTTAATACAATATTAGCAAAAAGATTGCAGCAACTTATCACGAGACTAATACACTACAGCCAGGTAGGGTTTATTCCAGGAACGCAAGGCTGGTTCAATATTAGAAAAACTATCAGCATAATTGATTATATCAACAAAAAAAAAAACATATGATCATCTCAATAGATGCAGAAAAAGCCTTTGACAAAATACAACACCCATTCCTACTAAAAACACTAGAAAGCATAGGAATAAATGAAGCCTTCCTTAAAATTATAAATGACATCTACCTAAAAACATCAACAAGCATTATTCATAATGGGGATAAGCTAGATGCATTCCCAGTAAGATCAGGAGTGAAACAAGGATGTCCATTATCACCCCTACTATCCAATTTGGTACTAGAAACATTAGCAGTAGCAATAAGAGAAGAAAAAGAAATTGAAGGAATTATAATAGGCAAAGAAGCAACTAAATTATCACTCAGTGCAGATGATATGATGACTTACTTAGAGAATCCTAGAGAATCAAGTAAAAAACTACTTGAAATAATAAACAACTTTAGCAAAGCTGCAGGATATTAAATAAACCCACATAAATCCTCAGCATTCCTATACATTACTAACAAAGCCCAACAGGAAGAGATAGAAAGAGAAATTCCATTTAAAGTTACTGTAGACACTATAAAATATTTGGGAGTCTATCTGTCAAGACAAACCCAGGGCCTATATGAACATAATTATGAAACACTTTTCATGTGAATAAAGTCAGATCTAAATAAATGGAAAAATATCAGTTGCTCATGATTAGGCCAAGCTAATATAATAAAATGATATTTTTACCTAAATTAATTTATGTATTCAGTACCAGACCAATTGAACTACCAAAAATTATTCTACAGAGCTGGATAAAATAACAAAATTCATCTGGAAGAACAAGAGGTCTGGAATATCTAGCGTATTAATGAAAAGAAATGCTAAGGAAGGTGGCCTAGCCATACCAGATATTAAACTGTACTATAGAGCAGCAGTCATCAAAACTACCTGGTACTGGCTAGGAAACAGAGCTGTGGATCGGTGGAATAGGATAGCTACACAAGACACAGTAGTCAATGACTATAGCAATCTACTCTTTGATAAACCCAAACAATCCAGCTTCTGGGCTAAGAGTTCACTATTTCACAAAAAGTGCTGGGAAAACTGGAAAATGGTAGGGCAGAAAATAGACATAGACCAATATTTTACACTACATACCAAAATAAAGTCAAAATGGGTTCATGATTTAGGAATAAAGGCAGATACTATAAGCAGTTTGGGAAAGCAAGGAATAGTTTACCTATCAGACTTATGGAAAAGCAAAGAATTTATGACACAACAAGAGATAGGGAACATTGCAAAATGCAAAATGGATAATTTTGATTATGTTAAATTGAAAAGTTTTGTATAAACAAAGCCAATGCAACCAAGATTAGGAGGAAAGCAGAAAATTGGGAGAAAATCTTTACAACTAGTGTCTCTCATAAAGGCCTAATCTCTAAAATATACAGGGAACTGAGTCAAATTTATAGGAATACAAGTCATTCCCCAATTGAGAAATGGTCAAAGGATATGAACAGACAGTTTTCAGAGGAAAAATTAAAGATATGTATAGGCATATGAAAAAATGCGCAAAATCACTGCTGATTAGAGAAATGCAAATCAAAACAACTCTAAGGTACCACATCTCTCCTGTCAGATTGGCTAAAATGACAAAACAGGAAAATGATAAATGCTGGAGAGGATGTGGGAAAATTGGAACACTGTTACATTGCTGGTGGAGTTGTGAACTGATCCAGCCATTCTGGAGAGCAACTTGGAACTATGCCCAAAGGGCTATAAAAATGTTCATACCCTTTGACCCAGCAATACCACTTCTAGGGTTGTATCCCAAAGAGATCACACAAGTGGGAAAAGGACCCATATGTACAAAAATATTTATAGCAACTCTTTTTGTAGTATAAAGAATTGGAAATCAAGGGGATGCCCATCAATTTGGGAATGGCTGAACAAGTTGTGGAGTATGAAGGTAATGGAATACTATTGTGTGATAAGAAATGGGGATGATATAGACTTCATAATAACATGAAAAAACCTACATGATATAATGCTGAGTGAGAGGAGCAGAACCAGGAGAACATTATACACAACCACAGATTTATGGATTCTGTGATGACTAACCCTGATAGACTTAGCTCTTCTCAGCAATACAAGGTGCAAAGACAACTCCAAAGGACTCATGATGGAGAGAGCTATCTACATCCAGAGAAAGAACTATGAAGTATGAATGCAGATTGAGGCACACTGTTTGCTCTCCTGTTTTTCCTCCCTTTGTTTATTTTTTCTCTTTTGCTTGCTTTTGGTGTTTTTGGTTTTGTTTCTTCTTTCTCCTGATTCATTCCATTGGTCATAATTCATCTTTACAACTTGACTATGGCATAAATAAGTTAAATGAGAAGTTATATGTAGAAGATATATCAGATTCTATGCCATCTGGGTGGGGGGAAGAAAATCCGCAACTCAAAATTATGTGGAACTGAGCGTTGTAAGCTAAAAATAAAAAATCTTAATTATAAAAAAAGAGTATTATGTCTGAATATGTTAAGAGACCTACTGACATTCTAAACCCAAAAGTTCATGGAAAGAAAATGTTTAAAACAATGAACACTTACACAAATTATTTCAGAACTATAAAATGGATCACAATGTATTTATGAAGTGCCCTAATAAAGCATAACACAATATTTAAAAACCCATAGGATTCATCATACTGAAGCAGCTACAGAAAGATGGATATGTGATGTGAGTGAGAATAAAGTGTGATGTGAGTGTGAATAAAGAATTGAGAATGACATTGAATTCGAGAGGCTGGGTGATAGAGAAGATGACAGTATACTCTATAGTAACAGCAAAGTTGAGAATAGTGGAAGATTTGTGGGGAAATATGATGAGTTCTGTTTTGGACAGTTGGGTTCAGGATGTCTATGAAACACTCAATTTGATATAAACAAAAAGCACATGAAATATGGGAGAAGAGCTCAGGAGAGAAACGAAGTTTGGATATCTAGGTCTGGGAATCATCTGCTTAGAAACAATAATTGAAGCCATAGAGCTGATAAGAAAATCAAACAAGATAAAATAAAAGGAAAGGAGCAAAGGGTCAAGGTCTAAAACCTTAGGAGACTCCCACAATTAAAAGGTCATGACTTGGCTGAAAAGCAAGCAAAGAGACTGAGGAAGCTGAATCATAGAGGCAGGAGGAGATTCCAGAGAGAACTATTCTTCCTATTTGTTTTTAGATATATGTGATGTGATGCTCCAAATACAAGATAACCTAAGATTGTGTAGAGCATTATTAATAGGAAAAGAATTTATAAAATAACAGTTTGAAACTATCACATGTGTATAGCAAACTGGGATGTCCTGTTTGAGACACTAGTCTTCATATAATGCTTGGTATCTGTTGTTCAATGGTAATTTGTAGCTCCTTGCTTTGCTGGTTTTGGCAGCTCTGGCTCACCTATCTTTTACCACTCACCAAGTGGTAGGAACTGGTTTTTTGGCCTTAACTCTCCCCATCTCCTTTTCTTCCATTTGTTATATCTCAATATTTAAAAAAAAACAGCCCTTTTATCATGTTTCTATCCCTCTCAAAAATCCTCAATGGCCTTCTAATATCTACTACCAAATAATATTCAAATTTTTCATGCTGGCATTCAAGGTCTTCCATCATCTGACTAAAACCTATTCATCCTTTTTTCCTTACTACTCTATATAATCCTAGACTGTAGACAAATTTTAATACTTATTTTTCAAATATGTCTTGTGACTTCCACATACTTGTTCATGTGGTTCCCTCTCTCTGAAATTACTTTATATCAAATTTGTAGAATTATGGGAAAATTGAGTTTCAGGAAATCTAGGTTCAAGTATTAGCAATCAATCAGAAGCATGTATTAGGCATCTAGCATATGCCAGGGATTAGTTGTGTGATAGTGGTCAAGTGAATTGCCATAGGCCATTTTTAAAAAACAGCATGTTATTTTTTCCAAATTACATGTAAAGAACATTTTAACATTCATTAAAAAATGAGTTCCAAATTCTCTCCCTCTCCCCTCTTTTTTCCTCTCCTTAAAATGTTTTAGGTAAGCAATTTGATATAGGTTGTATATGTGCAATCATATAAAACATATTTCTATATTAGTCATATTGTAAGAAAAGAAACATATCTAAAGGAAAAAAATAAAGTGAAAATAGTGTACTTCAATATGCCTTTAGACTACATCAGTTCTTTCTCTGGAGGTGAATAGCATTTTCCAGTATGGGTCTTTGGAATTGTCTTGGATCGTTGTATTCCTGAGAAGAGCTAAGTTATTCATAGTGGATCATTACACAATGTTGCTGTTCCTGTGTACAATGTTCTCCTGGTTCTGCTCACTTCACTTTGCAATTAGTTCATGTCTTTCCAGGTTTTCCTGAAATCATCCTGTTTGTTATTTCTTATAGCACAATAATATTCCATCATAATCACATACCACAACTTGTTCAGTCATTCCTCAATTGATGAGCATCCCCTCAATTTCCAGTTCTTTGCCACCACAAAAAGAGCTGCTACAAATGTTTTTGTATATGTAGGTTTTCCTCCCTTTTATGATCTCTTTGGGATACAGACCTAATAGTGGTATTGCTGGATCAAAGGTATGCACATTTGGGCATAGTTCCAAATTATTCTCCAGAGTGATTGGATCAGTTCACAAATCCACAAATAATATATTAGCATCCCAATTTTCTGACATTCCAGCAACATTTATCATTTTTCTTTTCTGTCACATTAGTCATTATGATAGGCATGAGGTGGTGCCTCAGAATTGTTTTAATTTGCATTTCTCTAATCAATAGCAATTTAGAGCACTTTTTCATATGCCTATAGATAGCTTTGATTTCTTCATCTGAAAACTGCCTGTTCATATCCTTCGATAATTTATTACTTGGAGAACAACTTTTATTCTTATCAATTTGACTGTTATCTATATATTTGAGGAATGAGGCCTTTATCAGGGATACTTGCTATAAAAATTGTTTCCAAGCTTTCTGTTTTCCTTCTAATCTTGGTTGCATTGGTTTTATTTGTGAAAATGTTATTCAATACAATATAATCTAAATTATCCATTTTACTTTCTGTAATGTTCTCTATATGTTTCAACATAAATTCTTCCCTTCTTCAAAGATCTGATAGGTAAACTATTCCTTGCTCTCTTAATTTGCTTATGGTGTCACCCTTCAGGTCTACATTTTGTATGCATTTTGACCTCATCTTGGTATATGGTGTAAGATGTTCATCTATACCTAGTGTCCTTCATACTGTTTTCCAATTTTCCTGGCAGTTTTTGTTAAAAAGTTAGTTTTTATCTTAGAATATGGGATCTTTGGGTTTATCAAACCTGAGCTTACTATAGTCCTTTACTACCATGTCTTGTGTACCTAATCATAGGCAACTTTTTAAAGCTATAGATGACTTCCCCATCTGAAACAAAAGAGGAAGTTTCTATGTTGGGAGTCATCTACACTTATGAAATCACATATCTGGCCACCTAAGAATATCTTTAGATTATGTCCTTCAAATGATTGTTCAGACTCTATAAACTTAAAAGCCCTATACCAAAGTGAGTTGCCATGTCTTCCATCAAGCCTTCTCTTATTAATCATCCTAGAAGCGCTCTCTCAATCTTATGAACACCTACAGAACATTGTTCATACCATTTTAAAATAATTTATTGCATAATGTCTTGTATGCCTTTATTTAGAGTCAACTTCCCTCCTCTATTGTAAGATAATTGAAAACAAGGACAGTGTCTTTATATTGCCTGTAGCACAAAGCAAAGTGCCTCCCAGAGAGTGGGCAATGAGGAAACACATGTTTAATAAATGAATAAATAAATCCCAAAAAGCAGGATAACTATCTTCTACACTTACTCTCCGTGTAGAAAGCATTGCTTATGCCTCTCATAGAATCCTGGATTTTTCACACTGAGGCCAACTGTCTAGAACTGATGGAAGTAAGGTTTCCTGGAAATTGTCACCTTGTGATGGATGATTGATAGCCATCAGGAAATGACTTGGTGTTCTCTATCTAGTTTCTGAGATCCACATACCAATGTTGGGGGTGGAGGGAGAAACTATTACCACAAGTGACATCTTTTTTGGTGGTCTGAACAAAGAGGTCAAGAAATGAATGGTCTGGAAGAATAAATTACTCCCAAAATGACACAGAAAGGATGATTGTAGCTAGAAAGGCAAACATGGAAGTGAAGGAGAAAATTTTAAGTCAATTGGCTATTTTCTCTAAGAGAAACAGAATCATATTTTTTTCTCACATCTGTTCAGCTTCCCTGAGCCAAAGAAGATAAAGCTCAAAGCTCATGGAAAACAATAAATCTCCTTACCCACAGACCCTAACCCCACTTTTAGAGAAAATGTGCATCTACTGCTAAAGTGTGAGAAGATGCAATAGAACTTCCTTATAGTATTGCTATAAAGGGATAGCACTAACCCTTTAATTGGATACAGGACTCAATTAGATTTTTATGATGTAGTCATCTTATGAAGTCCTGATCAGGTCTCTACCACAAAGTCAAATCAGAGTGATAGTTTTATAGACTCCTTCTATATTACAAACATTTAATTTTAGGTAGTTTTTTATTATTGGGTAATAATAATAATGAACATTTATATTGCATTTTGCAGATACCTTATTTGATAATAATAGAAATAAAATAATTAATTTTAAGGTTTGCAAAATGTATTGATGCATTATTTCATTTGACATCCACAATAAACCTGCATGCTAGGCAACATTATTATTATATCCATTTTCCAGATGAGAAAGCTAAGACTGAGTGAGGTTGAGTGATCTGTACAGGGTCATATAGGAACTTTAAATGTTGGAGATAGGAATTTATCCCAGGTTTTTCTGACTTGAAGCCCAGGATTTTATCCACTATTCCACAAAATAAGTATAACTTGGTTTAGTACCTAGAGAGATCAAGAAAACTGCCAAAGCAAGGTAATGCGTATTTATTAAGCACTTGCTATGTGCTAGGCACTGTACTAAGTGGTAAGGTTCCTGCCTTCAAGGAGCTTATTTGCAAAGGATGGAAGAGAACATAAAATGGGAATTGAAAAACTAGTGGTTGGATAGGAGAGGAGGAGAGATGAAAATGCTCACATAAAAACATGATCCTGAAGTCTGGAAAGTCAGAAACACAGCCAGTAGGGAAATGAAAGTTGGCTGACCTGATCTTTTCCTCAAAATGGAGGGCCCTGGAGGAGCCCGCCAATGGGAGAAAAGAGTCAACATGGCAAATAGATATTCTAGAATGAGGAGGTGACAGGGTTGGAGAAGATCATCCAGGGTGAGGAAGCCCCAGACACTGAGTGCAGTTCCGGAGGGAGACTGCCACTGAGGGAGGCATGGCACTGAAGCCCAGAAAGTCAGAAGTACAGCCAGGAGGGTAATACTAAAAACAAAACTTGCTTAAACTTATCCTTTTCAAAGGACTACAATCTTGTGCTTGCAAGGTGTAGCTGAAAGATATGGATAGGTGGCTGTTTTCAAGTCAAAGAAGCTTCATTATCCTGATGCAGGGAACTGCTTCCAGCTAAAGATATACCTGCAAGTACTGACTTGTCGGGGCAGTCCATTTGTCAGGCATCTTCTAAAGCACTGAAATTGAAGGTGAAAATGAAAATAGAGGTCCTGAGTATATTTCATACTGATATTAGATTTGCACAACCAGGGACTAAATGTCTGATACAATCTAGTACCATGTGGCATTTTAACTCTATTGCTACCACCTCGTGACCCCATAAACAGTTTTAAGTTAGAAATGAATGAATTGAATCACCTCTAAATAATACCATCCTATTCATTGACTTTCACGATATGTGTCCCAGATTTTCTATTCTGATTTCCTCCAGCAAAGGTAAATAGTTAATTCTTTAATTTTGGGAGCACAGCATCTGTACTCAAAAATACTCCATTTTTTTTTAAAAAATGTCACAGTGCATGGTACACAGTAAATGCTTAATAAATGCTTTATTTAGGAATCACACGTGAATGTCATTTTGACATGAGAAAAGGCAACCTAAGGAAATCACAGTGCCTCATTTTATTAAGTTCCATAAAACTACTTTAAAAATCCTGGAAAAGGTAAACTAAATGTTTCACTCAGTATTTTCTTAACTGTCAATTTTTCTTCCATAATTTGTAGCCATTCCCTCCGTTATTTTTTGTGGGGGGGCAGTGTGGAAAAGGGAAGGAGTGTGGAGAGATAATTCAGCAGAAGGGCAACTGAGGGAAATGTTACTGTCGGTCTCATCCTAATAAAGGGTCTGCAGAAAGGCTGAGCAGAAGCTTTAATAGCATTCTTGGCAATAACCACCCTTGTTTCCCATGTATTTTGAATCAGATTTAATTTGAATTAAATAGAAATAAAAACTATTTACCATTGCACCCTAATGACTGTAATTTCCTCTCAAGCTGTTACTTACAGACACAGTATGCTGCACCTTGGAAAGAATATCCCTACTCTCTGCCTTTTACTAAGGCTCAAGTCCAGTGATTTTTTTTCAATGACACATTTAAAAAAAGATGAACTTTCCTTCAGTGCTCAAAAATACTCTTGCTGAGTTTTCCCCAGTCAGAGAGGAAATATCCCCAACCTCTGGCTGCCTTATTTCAAATATCTCTTGTCAGCCAAATACCACCCAAATTCCTCTTTTTCCAGGGTAGCCATACTTAGTTCTGTCAGGGTCTATGCTTGGAACATTTAACTCTCCACATAGCTGTAACCCTGATCATTTACTGCCAGTGCCAAAATATCTCCATTATGACTTCAAGTACCTCAACTCTCTGGTACCAGATGGTATGTAAATTGGTCCCTTTCCAGAGATACAGATGTCACTATGCCCAGGGATTTTTAGACTGTTTAAATCCACCCCTGCTGAGAATATAATTTGGTAGGATAATTCTCCAGTTTACCTGATGATAAGCTGAAAAATGTAGGATCAACACAACCCCCCCCCCCCACCAATCCCACCTCCATGATTGGATTTCCATTAAAAGATACCTCACTGGACCTACACACATACTAATTATGGTGACACAAATGGCAAACTTCAGAATAGGAGACTAATGTTCATTTTTCATGGCTAGATTGGAAGAAGATGCTTTCTGTGGATTAGACAGACTGTTAGAAAGCAATTTGACACCAATTCATCACTGTCTCCCTCCTCTCCCTATAAATGCTTGCCAAGTGGGAGTAACCAACTATTGATGTCAAATGGGCTAGGACAAACTAATATAGTCTATATAATAGCTTACTGCAAAAACTTTGATGTTCGGACATTACTTTTTTGACTTCGGCAAGTGCTCAGTGTTGAATGGAGGTGACTATCAATATCAATAAAAGTTAAATGAATTAGAATAATCAGAGCCAACCCTTAGAATGAGGGCATAGAGCTTCTGTTTTGTTTTTTAATCCATATGGTAATTTCTTTTCATTTGACTTTGTTTTATTTTTGGTCTGCACCAGGAATTTGTATGTGGCGGTAGTTTTGTCCTTCATTCTTGAAGAGGACCATGACATCAAGAAGATGATACCATGACTTGCAAGTGAATTGGATTACAATGAGGGAGGACTGTGCAAAATCACCAGCCTCACTTTCTCCTCCAGAGCCTGTAACAACAATGTTGCTAGCACCTGCTGTGGAGGTGAAAGACCAACACAAGACCAACAACAAGAGCACACAGGAGGGCTGCTAGCACAGGTTCTTTGCACAGGTGCTTTTCTAAGGAAAGCAACTTTGAGGGGCTAACAATCTTACTTTAATTAAACATACTTATACTATTCACTTAGTTCAGGGGAAAAAGTCAGCACCCTGAACTTTAGGGAAAACACGAACAAATTAAAAGCAGAAATTATATAAATGGAGCAAAATAACAGAAATCAGCAGACAGGCTTTTATCTGTCTGTCCACGCAATACATACAGTTACCAGAGAGAAAAGCAACAACATCTAGGTTTTTCAAAGCTGTAGAGCTCTGTGACAGCTACCCAGAGTCTCATCCGGTCAGATCATACAACACTCTGCCAGGGAGTGAGAGCCCCAAAACAAAACACCAACATCAGATCTTACATACCCTTCTCAGGGTCAGAGAGTATCACAACCAACTCAAACCCATGTGAACTATAAGCAGGTCATCAAAGACTCTTGATTCAATCAAAGAAACAAAGGCAATACTCATCAAAGGCACCAGATTACCTCAGTGCTAAGAAGCACTCAAACAAAAAACAGCAAAAATTACCACCTTTCTTACCATTATGGAACCATCTGAATCCAGTGGCCAAATATAAATCAGGACAACTGGAAATGGCCAAGGATGTACTGGGAGAACTTGACCTTTTTAAGCTAAGGTCTTTCCAAGTTCTCCCTTTGACCAAGGAAACACCTATTTAGTGATTAGGGCTGTTTAAGAAGTTTTCAAGGGCTGGTCCCTTTAATTAAAAAAAATCAAATCAAATCAAATCAAACAGGGAGGGGGAGACTCTCAGAATTTTTTCTGGCCATAAGAGAAATAATTACTATTTATTTTCACTCTGAGCCATCAGGGCCCCCAAAATAACCATCAAATGGTGCTTGGGCAGGGACCTATTTTTGGCCAATCAACGAGGGCTAGAGTGAATTGGGTTTCAGGAGTGGTCTTTAAGAAAGAAATCTAGCCAAGATATCAAGGTAGACTTCATCCATCAAAATTTACCTTCCATTGGGGAGAGTACTCTCAGGCAAGGGCATGACACCCCAAGGAGAAGAAAGGAGAGAAAAGGAAAGGAGAAGAGGATCTGAGTTGCCCAATTAGAATTGGCCAGTTTGGTCCTCATTGGGCAGCTTGGACTATTGACAGATTGTGATTTGTCCTTCATTCTCAAAGAGGACCATGACATCAGGAAGATGATGCCACGATTTGCAAGTAAATTGGATTATGGTAAGGGAGGGTTGTGCAAAGTCACCAGCCTCACTTTCTCCTCCAGAGCACTCTGGGTCCAATGGACAGATATAGATATAGCTCAGGACAACTGGAGATGGCTCAGCCAGGAATTTAATCAGTTTTGGGGAACACCAAGAACGGAAACCACCTCCACTAAAGCAAATGGGAAATTCATCTGTAATTTATAGCCTGAGACACCAAACCATTAATTGGCATGTCCATAGTCAAAAAGCTCTTATGTATCAGAGGCAAGGCATTTATGTTAGAATAAGTTAAAAGTGGAACTACACTTAAAATTTAGTAAAACCTTCCTACATGTCAGATTTAGCACTGATTTCTAGCTAAAAGGTGTCTTGCCCAGGGTCACATAGCTAGTAAGTGTCTGCATCTGAATCTGAATGCAGTGCTGCCTGAATCTGGGCCTACCACTCTATCCAATGAGCCACTCAGCCACCATAGAAGAGTCAGGAAATAATGCAGCAAAAGACCTTGAGATAAAGAGAAAAACCCAGAGGGAGCAACAAAGGGATGAGAAAGTATCTAGTCAGAAATGCCAAAAGTTGCAATGAAGTCAACGAAGATGAGGATAGAAAAAAGGTAATAATATTTTACAGTTAAGATATCATTGGTGACATTGATGAGAACAGTTTCAGCAAAGTAACAGGGTTAGATGTTACCCAGGAAGAGACTGAGAAATGAGTATTGAGAACACGGAGCCAGCAAATATAAATGATTCTTTTGAGAAGTTTAAAGTAAGAGAGTTAAAGGATGATGGCTTAAGTCAATATAGGGGTAAAGTGGAGGGGAGTTTTTATTTTTTGTTTGTTTTGTTTTTTTGAAAAAAGAGATGTGAGAATTTATAGGAGTTGAGGGAAAAGAAGACAGAGAGAAAGACAAACATATAGAGACAGAGAGAGATATGGGGCAAGTTCGTGGGGAGACTGAGGGCACAAACAGAGGAGTTATCGACTTTTAGGAGATAAGTCACTTTTCCCTCAGAGAAGAAGACCAATAATGCTTTAAAGGAGTTATTAGGTATTGAATAGGAGAGATGAGAGATTTTGTGATAATATATCTGGCTTCCTTCTTAGTAGAGATGGAGATTTAAGTCTTCTTGCAATGGTGTTAGATTGATGCTGACTCTAGCCATATGTTTCCATCTTATTGCTTTATGACTAATGAGAAACATTTGAAAGATCAGAGGTACAGTTTGGGGCTATAAAACAGACAGAAGCTAACTAGCCCATACAGGATTAGAAGTGCAACCTTGGCTCATTAGTAAGCAATTAACAATAAGTAAGTAATTTGTGAGATTTAAATAATGTGCCTAACAATTTATTGGGTACAATGGCAGAGATACAATTCAATGTAATCCAAAATGAATTCATAAAATGCCTACTATGTGTTGGGTACTGCTGTTAGGCACTGGGATCCAAAGACAACAACAAAGTCTCTCCACTCAAGAAGTTATATTCTATGTAGCATGAGGAGGGAAAAAGAAGGTAATCTAACATCTCTCTCTCTTTCTCTTTTCCCCTTCCTTTTATCATATAGATATATGTCTATATGTATATATATATATGTCTATATACACACACATGTATAATACACACATATACGTATATATGTGTGTATACATACATACGCACATACATATATGTATGAATGTATATGTTTACATACACATAATTTAAGGAGGATAAAACCTGAAACAGCCAAGGGAATCAGGAAAGAGCTTCCTATAGGGAGTGGCACATGAGTTCAGCCTAAAAAGTGGTCCTTACCCTCAAGGAGTTCAAAACCAAGTTGACTTATTTACAATATATGTTCATCAACTGGATGAACTATACAGAGATTTCAGGCAGAATTAGTTATATATAGTTATTTATTATCTACCACAAAGCAAGTTGATAAGAAATATATGCATTTTGGGACATTTAACTATTTTGCAATGAATTTAGTACAAATATTATTAAACCTTTCTAATATACTTCCTACTTTTCGTTTTATTTTAATGATATTGGTAGAAGCAATGACTAGTTGACCTAGACCTACATGTATTCCCCACTCACGCCTAACATAAACAGAAAATATTTGGGCCTCTAAATCTTCCTTGTGGAAAATAAGCAAGAGATTTCATGTTATTTTGGGTTGCTTCAATATTGTGCTAGCAATTTACATTTATAAAATACTCATTTTTGCCTCCTTCCATCACTCTGCAACTTTTGTGCAATTGCTACGGCATTAAAAATTGAGGCTTGTCGAGGCTGATGTGGTAAATCAGTGGCAGTAATGTTGTTCTGTGCCTCCTAAATTCTGTAATTATGATTCAGACCCTTTATAGCTCATGTATAGTAAAGATAGAGTCTGAACATCTACATTGGCATTCAAGCAGATAAAATTTTATAGCCCCATAATCCAGGTTGTGAGAAGATTTCAACTAGTTAATATGGACCTCATGAAACAATTCCACTTTGCACACAAATGTTTCTGAAAAAGGGGATTGAAAAAAAATCCTTCTTCTCTCTTCACTATTACATAATTCTTTGGACCAAAAAAATTATTCCATAAATTTATAAAACATAACTTCAGTTGGACTGTTTCATTGATTTTGGAGTTTGATAGAAATAGTGTAAACAAGTGACTCTTGACAAAATCTCTCAAACCTATCAGCCCAATATACAATTGATAAAATTTCCAAATTGGTATAATTGGGATAACTTTCTTTTTTTTTGGAGTGGGGAAGGCATGACATTTGGGGTTAAGTGACTTGCCCAAGGTCACACACCTAGTAAGTGTGTCAAGTGTCTGAGGCCAGATTTGAATGCAGGTCCTTCTGACTCCAGGGCCAGTGCACTACTTACTGCACCACCTAGCCCCACCCCAAGATAACTTTCAATTCAATCTAACTCCTACTATATACAAGGTGTCATGGTAGGCAGTGGAAGTTCTTGTTTTTTTTTTTGTTTGTTTGTTTGTTTTTGTACAGAACTGTGTCAGCCAATAGATATAAGTGGAGAGACTTGAATACATGTCTCCTAGACTCTGGGTCCAGGTGTCTAGCTTTTATATTATGCTGCCTGTGAGTCCCTGGAACTAAGAAAACAGAAAAATGAAAACCAGAACAGAAAAATATTTATGACTTTAAGGAGCCTGTATTCTACTGGAGGGTGAGGGGAATCATTTTGATGCCTGTATATTATGTTACGTGGACATACTCAGGATATGTAAGTGAAGCTATTCATAAGATACAGCTCATTTATAAAGTAATGATTGGATATTGGAAATGTTACTATTTATTTATTAACTAGTATAAAAGAAGGAATACTGTGTTTTGTTGTTGAGTTTTTTTCTTTTTCAGTCATGTCTGACTCTCCATGACCCCATTGGGGGTTTTCTCAGCAAAGTTGCTGGAAAGGTTTTTCATTTCTTTCTCCAGCTCATTTTATAGATGAGGAAACTGAGGCAAACAAGGTTAAGTGATTTGTCCAGGGTCACACAGCTAGTAAGTGTCTGAAGCCAGATTTGAGCTCAGGAAGATGAATCTTCCTGACTCCAGGCCTGGTGCCCTATTTGCTGCACCACTTAGCTGTCTGTTCTTTGTTTTGGGAACCCTTAATAAAATTATGAATTTTTTTCTTTTATTTACAGATAAATGCATTTCTTATTCACTAGACTCTGAATTTGGAGTTATTTTGCTAATAGCAGGAATGGATTTCTATCTTAAAGTGTCTTTCCTTTGAGTAATAGAATGGATTTGCCAGATGATGGACCATGATTTGGAGTATAGTATTCTGCCATAAGAATAGCTTGTTTGAGGCTCATGCTTACACTTCACAAACATCATTGTTGTTTAGAGGAAGGGATCTCAATGATCATGTTGTTCCTTCTGTTTAACAGATGAGAGAAGAGGGTCATAGAGAAGTGATCTAACTTCTCTGGAGTCATACATCTTAACAGCAAAGCTGAGATAAGGATTCAGGTACCCTGTCTTGATAACCATTTTCTACCCAGCCTGGATACCCCCAAGATAATCCTACATCACATAATAACAAAACTGAAAAGTTATCTGGTCCAATCATCCATGAATAGGAGTCCATTCTGAAACAAAACCCAATAAATGGTCACCCAACTAGTAATTCCAATAATAAGGAATCCACTAGTACCTATTTTTCTTTATTGCTGGTCTATTTGTTAAAAAGGATTTCCTTACACTGAGTTAAAATCTACCTCTGCCAATTCCATCAATTGCTCCCACTTCTGTCCTCTGGGACTGAGTAGAACGAGTCAGATTTCACTTTTCCGTGACAGAGATCATGCACCTTGCCCACCAATAGTTTTGTCTGTAGGATAATATCCTTAATTTTTTAAGTTTATTTTTATTAGGAACATGACAAGCATCAAAAAACATGAACCATTTCAATATAAGAGGAATAGCAAAAGAAAACAACTGTATATGAAAAAAATCTTCATTACATATAGATTGGATTTTTTTAATGAATTCCATATTTTATTATTTAATAGTTTTAGTTTTCAGCATTGATTTCCACAAGATTTTGAGTTACAAATTTTCTCCACATTGCTAATCTCCCCTCACTCCAAGATAGCATATGTTCTAATTGCCCCATTCCCCAGTCAGCCCTCCCTTCTGTCACCCCACTCCCCCCCCCAACCCTTTTCCCCTTACTTTCTTGGTAGGGCAAGATAGATTTCTATGCCCCATTACCTGTATATCTTATTTCCCAGTTGCATGCAAAAAAAACTTTTTTGAGCATCTGCTTTTAAGACTTTAAATTCCAAATTCTCTCTCCTCTTCCCTTCCCACCCATGCTCCCTAAGAAGGCAAGCAATTCAACATAGGCCACACATGTATCATTATGCAAAACACTTCCACAATAATAATGTTGTGGAAGACCAACTATATTTCCCTCCATCCTATCCCCTTCCCCCTACTTTCCTGTGGGGTAAGATACACGATTAAGTGTATATGTTATTCCCTGCTCAAGTCAAATCTGATGAGAGCAAGATTTTCTCATTCCCCCTCACCTGCCCCCTCTTCCCTTCCAACAGAACTGCTTTTTCTTGCCACTTTTACGGGAGATAATTTACCCCATTGTACCTCTCCCTTTCTCCCACTCTCAATATATTCCTCTCTCACCCCTTAATTTTATTTTTTAGATATTATCCCTTAATATTCAATTCACCCTGTGCCCTCTGTCTATACATATGTATATCCTCTTCAACTACCCTAATGCTGAGAAGGGTCTCATGAATTACACACATCATCTTTCCATGTAGGAATGTAAACAAAACAGTTCAACTTTAGTAGTCCCTTATGATTTCTCTTTCTTGTTTATCTTTTCATGCTTCTCTTGATTTTGTATTTGAAAGTCAAATTTTCTATTCAGCTCTGGTCTTTTCACTGAGAAAGCTTGAAAGCCCTCTATTTTATTGAAAATCCATATTTTGCCTTGGAGCATGATACTCAGTTTTGCTGGGTAGGTGTAGTCTTGGTTTTAATCCTAGATCCTTTGACCTCTAGAATATCATATTCCAAGCCCTTCGATCCCTTAATGTAGAAGCTGCTAGATCTTGTGTTATCCTGATTGTGTTTCCACAATATTCAAATTGTTTCTCTCTGGCTGCTTGCTGTAAATGTCTATACATTTTATTTAAATCATCATTTTATTGGCATGTTTGGTTACAGTTACCAATGATCACCTTAATTTTCTCTTCATTTACTTTGAGTTCTCTTATCATTTTTAATATTAATAATTTGGCTTTCTTTTTTAATTTATTTTTCCAATTAATGTATTTATTTTCTCTCTCATACACCTTCCTTCCTCAACTGAAAAAAGAGAAAGAGAAAAAGAAAACCCCAGTCTTTAAATACTCATAGTCAAGCAAAGCAAATTCCTGGAGGAGCCATGTCCAAAAACATATCTTATTTTGCTTTTTGTGTCAGTAATTTGTCTGTTGAGCTGTGGTAACATAACATACTTTACTTTTGGTCCTCTGAAATTAAGGTTTGTAATTGCTTTCATCAGCATTTTAAAGTTTTTCAAAGTTTTTTTTACTCTATAATGCCATTATTAATGTAAACAAATGTTATCCTACTTCTACTCATTTCATTCTGCATCAGTTCATATGGGTCTTTCCAGATTTCTCTGAAATCATCTATTTTGTCTTTTCTTATGGTATGATATTATTCCATTATATTAATTTACTTTAATTTGTTTAGCTATTCTCCAATAATGGATACCACATTAGTTTCTAGGTTTTTGCTATTACTGTATGTATATGTACGTAATCAAAAGGAGGACCTGGACAGCATCTTTCAAGAAATTATAAAGGAAAATTGTCCTGGTGTCCTGGAACCAGAGGGCAAAATAGGCATTGAAAGAATCCACCAATTATCTCAAGAAAGTAATCACAGAACAAAAACTCCAAGGAATATTATGGCCAAATTTCAGAACTACTAGGCCAAGGGAAAAAAATACTACAAGTGGCCAGAAAGAAACAATTCAAATATTGGGGAGTCACAGTCAGGATTACATAGGATGGCAGCTGCAACATTAAAATATCAGAGGTCATGGAACATGATATTCCAGAAGGCAAAGGAGCTAGGACTAAAACCAAGAATCACTTACTCAGCAAAATTAAGCATAATACATGAAGGGAAAAATGGTCATTCAATGAAATAGAAGGATTCCAAACTTGCATATGGAGAAGACCAGAACTAAACCAAAAATTTGACCTTCAATATCAAGATGCAAAAGAAACATAAAAAGGTAAAAAGAGAAAAGAGAACACAAAGGATACAAAAGAACTAAACTATTTACATCCTCACATGGAAAGATGATACTTGTAATTATTAAAAATTGTATTACTAATAGCACAGCTAGAAGGAATATACATAGATAGAGGGTAATGGTATAAGGTGAATTTGAGGGAATGACAAAATGAAGAATGCAATGGGTGCAGAAGGAAAGGAGAGGTAGAATGGGGTAAATTATTTCACATGAAGACAAGGACTTATTACACTGGAGAGGAACATGAGGGGGTGGGCAACGAGCATCACTTGAACCTTACTCTCATCAGTATTGGCTCAAAAAGGGAGTCATGTACATAATCAGTTGAATGTAGAAATCCATTTTTCCCAAAGGGGAGTAGCAGGGGAGGTGATAAAGTAAAGGGTGGGGGGTGAGAACTGAGAGAAAGGAGGGCAGATGAAGGGAGGTGGTAGTCAGAAGCCAAACATTGGTAAGTAAGAAAAGGATGAAAGGAGAGAGATGACAGACAAGAGGAAGAATAGAATGGAGGGAAATACACAGGTAGTAATCATAACTCTAATGTAAATGGGATGGACTCTCCCATAAAAAAGAAGCAGATAGCAGAGTGGGTCAAAATCCCTATAATATGTTGTTTATGAGAAACACACTTGAAGCAGAGAGACACACAGAGAGTAAGGGTAAGGGGCTGAAGCAGAATCTATTTTGCTTCAGATGGAGTAAAAAAAGCAAGGTTACCAATTCTGATCTCAGATAAAGTAAAAGCAAAAAATAGGCTTAATTAAAGAGTTAAGTAAGGAAACTACATCTTGCTAAAAGGTACCATAGACAATAAAGTAATATCAATACTAAAAATATATGCACCAAGTGATATAGTGTCCAAATTCTTAAAGGAAAAGTTAAATGACTTAGAGGAAGAAATAAACAGGAAAACTATACTAATGGGGGACCTCAGTTGTTCCCTTTCAGAACTTGATAAATCCAATCAAAAAACAAACAAAAAGGAAACTAACAGGGTAAGTAGAATATTAGAAAAGTTAGATATGACAAACCTTTGGCATGATGTGACATTAAGGGTGACACCATAAGCAAATTAGAAGAGCAAGGAATAGTCTACCCATCATGTCTATGGTGGGGGTGGGGAGGAGAATTCATGACCAAACAAAAGACAGAGTGCATTACAAAATTTAAAATAGATAATTTTGATTATATTAAATTATAAAGCTTTTGTGCAAATAAAACCAATGCAACCAAGATTAGAAGGAAAGCAGAAAAATTGGAAACACTCTTCACAGCAAGTATCTCTGACAAAGATCTCATTTTTCAAATATATGTAGAGAACTTAGTCAAATTTAAAAGAATACAAGTCATTCCCAAACTGATAAAAGGTCAAAGGACAAGAACAGGCAGTTTTCAGGTGAGAAATCAAAGCTCTCTATAGACATATGAATGCTCTAAATCACTTTTGATTAGAGAGATGCAAATTAAAACAACTCTGAGGTATCACCTCACACCTATCAGATTGATTAATTTGACAGAAAAGAAAAATGATAAATGCTGGAGAAGATGTGGGAAAATTGGGATATCAATACATTGTTGATGGAATTGTGAACTCATTCAACTATTTTGGAGAGCAATTCAGAACTACGCCAAAAAGGCAACCCAACTGTGCATACCGTTTGATCTAGAAATACCACTACTAGGTCTGTATCCCAAACAGATCATAAAAAGGGAAAAGAACCTACATGGGCAAAAATATTTATAGCAGCCCATTTTGTGGTGGCAAAACATTAGAAATTGAAGGGATGCCTGCCAATTAAGGTATGGCTGAACAATCTAATGGAATACTATTGTGCAATAAGAAATGATGAACAGGCAGATTTCAGAAAAAAACTGGAAAGTCTTGTACAAACTGATGTAAAGTGAAATGAGCAGAACAGGCAAAACATTGTACACAGTATCAGCAACATTGTGTGTTGATCAGCTATGAATTGCTCACCTCTTTTCAGCAACACAATGACCCAAGACTCAAAGGCTATCCCTAATCATAAAAATGAACTGGTGGATTCTGAATGCAGATCAAAACTTTTTTTTCACTTACTTTATTCTGCCTCATGTTTTTTCTTCCTTTGGATCTGTTTCTTCTTTCACAATTGTGACTAATATGAAAATTTTTACATGGTAGCATATGTATAAACTACAGCAAACTGCCTACCATTTTCAGAAGAGAGAAGGGAGGGAGAGAGAAAAATTTGGAACTCAAAATCTTGTAAAAATGAATGCTAAATTTTTTCTTGGGCAGCTAGGTGGCACAGTGTGTAGAGCACCACCAGCCCTGGAGTCAGGAGGACCTGAGTTTGGATCCAGCCTCCAACACTTGACACACTTATTAGCTGTGTGATGTTGGGCAAATCACTTAACACCATTTGCCCTGCCTTCCTCCCTCAAAATTTTTTTTTCTTGATGTTTAACTGGAGAAAAAAATAAAATACTATTTAAAAGCTCAAAAAAGTACTTGAAGATATAAATTTTCCTTGATGAATGTTTAGACATTCAGAAGTCTTAATCTTCTGTCTTACTCCTTATTTTTATTTTGTGAAATTATTTATTGGTTCTTTAAAACACCAATTCTTTAGGATTAAGTTATTTAGCTTTAAAACTAAATGTTTGAATTTTTCTGCAAATTGCCTTTATTGATTATAATTGTCATTGTTTTGTGGTAAATAAAGGATTTATTTAATATTGTTGCATTTATGCATTTGTTTATGAGACACATGATTAATTTCTTATACATGTGATTGATTTTTATAAAAGTGCCATTCACAGCTGAGAATATGTATATTTCTTTCCATTTCTATTCTGTAGTAATCAGAGATCTATCATAACTAATTTTTCTAAAATTCTATTTAGGTCTTTAATTTATTTCTTATTTACATTTTTATATATGTTTTGTTCATTGAGTTGCCTTACTATTATGTTTTTTCTGGTTATTTCTCCCTATAATTATGTCAGTTTATTTAAGTACAGTTTAACTTACTTAAGTTCTTACTTAAGTAACTTAGAATTTCTAAGTTAAGTGACATTTTAGTTACAGTGCCCTTTAGTGAATCTATATTTGTTGTTATTGTTCAGTCATTCAATTATATCCTACTCTTTGTGGCCCCATGGACCATAGCACAGTCCATGACATTTTCTTGGCAAAGATACTGGAGTGGTTTGCCATTTCCTTCTTACTTGATTAATGCAAATGGAGGTTAAATGACTTGCCTAGTTCACATATTTGTAAGTATCTGAGGGTGGATTTGAACTCAGGTCTTCCTGACTCCAGGCCCAGTGCTCTGTACACTGAGCCATCTAGCTGCCTTGCATCTTTATTAAGTATTAGTATTATTTAATTAATTATAGTGTTTTAAAGCCTATTATAGTTCTCTTGCTTATTTTTTAAACCATGTTTATTTTGAAGGCTGTCTTATCTGAGATCATAACTGTTACCCATCCCTTTGTTTTTTTTTAATTTTGTAAAATCATGGTAAATTCTTCCTAGTCCATCCTTTTTCATTAATATAGACTTTATATTTCAAGTGTCTTTCTTTTAAATAACATTGACTTTTAATTCTTTTTGCTCCCCTCTAATGTATAGGTGAGTTCATACCATTCACATGACTGCTGTATGTTCTTCTCCATCATATCTTGATACATTTTTCTCTTTTCCTTCTACTACTAACTTTTCAAGAAATAGGAGGTAGAAACAAGGACTACGAATGACTAGTATTTTTAAAAATTGAGTTGTATGTATCTACTTTGCCTCTCCTTTCTTAACTAAGCCCTGACCTTGAACTCTATATTCTAATTTTTTTTCTCTTTTTCACCCTTCCTTTATTATTTACTCTCAAAAGTTAACATTTGTTTTGCTTGTGGCTATCCCATCTCTAGTTTCCCCTACCTTTTAAGCCTTTGTCTTGCCTTTCTATGTCCTTACTTATTTCCTTTTTAATTTCGCTTGAGGGTGTGCTAGAGCCAGCTTGAACTGGCTTGAGCCAGTTAAATTTTCATTGTGAGCATTAACACTTTGAAAATCACCAAATGCTACAAATCAGGGCTTGATTTATCATGTTGTTGATGATAGACTTAAGAAAGTGTTAGAAAAACTATTTAGAATGCATGTGAAACTTAAAAATGTGTCTGACGTGAACCCCAATGAGTTTATGAATTTTTGCACCAGTTCTGTGGGTGTGTGTATGTTTGTGTGAGTTCAACTCTCCTTTTGTGATTCAGATAATAGTGAGAATCAAGGGATGCCTATTCCTCTATACCTTCCACCATATTTCTACATACTTCTCCTGTACCCTCATTATTCAACATTATAAAGAGAGGTGTTGTGGGCATTGGTGAAGCAACCACCTAAACAGAGAGACAGATTATGAGATATATTAGGGGCACAAAATTAATAATAGTTATCAACTGATTGGATTTGGGCAAATTAATGAGAATGAAAAGTTGACGGTAACACTGGTAAAGCATTAAAAAAGGGAATTTAGGAAGTTCAGGAAGTTAGAAAGTTAAGACAAGAATTCCATTTTGACTTTTCCCTTTTAAATTTCCCTTTTAATGTTCCCTCTTTCTGAAACTTTTACTGGCAAGAGCAAAAAAAGCATAGTCAGGTACAGGGAAAACTGGTAAAAGTGAGTGTGTGGGAAGATTTTCCATTCTGGCTCTACTTCAAGAGAAAAGATTTAAAGACATATTCATTTGAAGCATTTCCTTTGCAGGCTTTAGGTAGTTCTTCAACATTCAATTTGTTAGCCGTGGACAGGAAATTCAGTGCTTCTTCAAGGCTCTCATGAAAAACCATTCTTTTACTCACTACCATCTCCTTATGAGAGTAGTATATTTCTGCTTGTGTATTTTGTTTTCAGCTGCCATTTACCCTACACTAGCAGAAATATACTCTTTTCATCCATCTCTTGGTTTCTCTTTTCTGAGGCCACACCCTTCTATGTGCCCAAAATGCCAGGCATTTTGTCCGTCTGGAAAAGATATGACATGGAAACAAACCATCCATTGACTAAAACTATTTTTTACTTCTCGGAAAATAGTGTTGTAGGTGCCTTATACCAGTAATAAAAGTAAATTGATTAGCTGACAACTTAGAAATATCGAGCACTGCTCTTTTGTACCATCACTCTCATTTATCTAGAAAACATTGATGGTTGTTTTGTGGGGTTCTCTTTACACTTGATGATAAATTGTTTATGCCATTATGTGATTCCTTTTAGGAGCTGAGAACAATGAAGGATTGCCCTGTCCCTTTATGTGTGGGAATAAAGATGTATTACAGATGGCATTGTCTTTGCTTTGTGTCTTGGTTTCATATTAAAAACATAAATATTCACATTTTATAATTGAATCTGCTTTTATGGTATAAACATAAAATTCCTGGTACATGAAAATGCATTCAATTGTACTTGGTTTAGTCACTTAATGGAAGGATAGGATGTCTCAGTTGGGCTATTTCCCCTGATTATGCCATGATGTTAAAGTCAGATGCCTCAATAGTCTTTTCTTTCACTGGTATAGGCAGGCAGTCTCACTGAAATCTCATCAAGCTGATTGCCAAAAATCTGGTGTTTGCTATTTATACTAAAAATAAACTCTGGAGACAGTTATAACATTTCCCTCCTACTTATAGGCAATAAGATGTTGTGACTGAATTGGATCAATAATGTCTAAATTAGAACTGCTTTTTAAAGTAACATTTTAAGGGACTCATTCACCTCAGTTCTTCAGGGAAAAATGAGGAATGGAAGAATCTCTTGAGGAAGGTCTCAGTGTTTTTTGTTTGTTTGTTTTTTAGGTAAGCATGAAAAAATACTGTGGTGGATTATAAAGAATTAGTAGGGAATGCTGATCCCTGATCTTTGAGAGTAAAAATGTTAATGTATTTGCCACACCTATCAGATGTTGTACAATAGCTATTGGTCCGTGCTCTTTATTAGGAATTATTTTGCAAGGACAAAAGAAAAATAGGAAAATCATGCTTCAAGTAGGAAGCAGACTTGGTGTGTTGGTAACCAAAAATGGGCTCCTTAGTGCTTAGTCAACAAGTGCCCTTGACTAGTTTGGCTTTTTCCCCTGAACTGAATGCTGTTTGTATGTTGGATTGGAGTAAGCTTGTCGGCCCCTTCACCTTGCTTCCCTTGCTTAAGCTGATCAAAAGAATCTGTGCTTTCCCGGTCAACCCCTTCACCTTGCTTAAGCAGATTGAAAGAACCTGTGCTTTCCCCAGCATACCTTACACCCCCACAGAAGCTGGATGGTTAAAAACAGCTTCTGTTGGAGCCAGAGGCTGCTACAGCTACAGCCACGCCAAAGCTGAAGCAGGAGCTGCCGGTAGCAGAGCTGACCTACAGGAGGAAGCTGAACAAGGACTTGAGGCCAGTGGGTAATCTTTTTACCATAGAGGGGAAGCATGTATATGATTTTGCTGTACACCATCATGCTTCTCTGTGGCCTTCTGGTTACTCTTGCGAGGCATACTTATTGGGCCTGGAAGCTTTTGATCAATATATCAAAATGGGGATGCTGGTTCATGGGTTGGTTACTGTGGAGCCTAAATACATGCTTTGATTCTTCTGCCTCCTACTTTGAGAGTTTCTTATATCCGGCGATTCCAAACCTTTCAGACATATATACGATCCTCTTTGAAATTATAAACTCTGCCCTCCTAATACACTTGGTTACTTATAAAGTTCTTTCCAATTCCAAGATAATATGATCCTAGGATATACTTTCTACCCATGCATCCCTTTTCAATATTTTGATGAACCTTTTTTTCAATATGAGTTGTACCAAAGGTTAGACTAAACAAACTCCTATTCCCACCTGACTCCCACCCCAGCTCTAAATCAATGACCCTAGGATCTTTCAATGTAGTTGATTGGAACATACATTCCTTTTCATCTTGTGTGACTCTTATACATCTTCCCATAATTTCTTCATGGGAGGGGATCTATCCAATATGCTAGGAACCTTCTTCTATATCTTCCTCTTTTGTGGATGCCAATGAGATGTGTGTTGTTTGCTACTTATTCCTCACTTTTAAAACATAGCTATTTCACCTTCTTTCTCAAATATATATATATATATATACATATGTGTATATAGATATATAGACATAGATATGTAATGATGATACTGCTTCTCTTGCAAAATTATCCATTGGTAAAGTGTTGCAGCCTACTCATGCTCCCATAATGCTTCTCCTCTGCTTCTCAGATAACCTTCCAGTTTAATTCTTCAGAAACTGAAATTACATGAAATGTAGCCATATAGCATCATGGAAAGATTACTGTTAGAAAGTTGCTTCATGGAAAAGTTTGAGATCATTGCACTGTGCTATTTGTTAAAGGAGATTTAATCTGTTTTTCTGTTCAGTTCTAGGCCTAGCTCATTGTCCATTTGTAGTGCCTGTCCAGGATACATGAACTCATGGATCAGATTTATGTAGTGTATATAACTATTTTTGTATGGACAATGGGCATTCTTTATCCACTTGCTTCTTCTAAAGTAGTAGCTAAAAGAGAGCTACATTCTAGCAATTCCTCAGAAGAGGACTCCAGCAGAGGTCAGAAATTAGAAGCAGAAAATAGTTGCTCAACCTCGTGCCAGAAGAGGTTGAATTCTTGAATGATTATGTGTTTCACTTAGGAGTCTCTAAAATATTCCCAAGGACTGAAGGAGCAAAATTGTGTTCAGGAGTCAGCATACAATCAAAACTGTATGGCCAGGGAACTAACAATATTTTTAAATTTTTTTGAATAAAATAACTTATTTACAAATGTAAAAAACATTCTTAGTGAATAGCTCCCCTAGAATGTACTTTAGGCCAGATTTGGGGGCAGTAGCTTGCTCATCCCTGTTCTAGGATAAATACACCCCCCCCCCCAAAAGGGTTTTGCTACCCTTCTAATAGATAAGACTGTGAACATATTCATAATTTTAAAGGATAAAAATATTATGAAAGCCAAACAATTAAGTCCTCTAATTCAAAGTTATATGCTGTGGGATGTCTCTATTTAGAATTATCGTGTCTGTTTGTGAGGGATGTAGTATGGAAACAAATGATCCAAGATACAAATCCTTGTGTTTTGGGTTTTTTGGGGGCGGTGGTTTGTTGTTTTTTTTATTTTTTGTGAAACCATACTGAATGGCATAGTTCTTATAACAGTAACAAAGAGAAATTAATTATCTCGAAACTGAGAAATAGCTACATATCCCCAGAAACATAGCTACACATCATTTTAAAAGAAAGCCCTCTTCAATGTAGTTAGCTTATAATAGGTATGTCAGTTCTGTCCCTCAGGAAAAACCTTACTCAAGAGGTTCTGTAGCATTTCCTTATTTTCCAGATATTGTCAGAATGACCAAAGGAGTTGATTTATTTTTGTTCTGCTCTCCATGAACCTCTTCAATCCCCCAATCAAAGTAAGCAAGGGGGAAAAAAAAACAAGCGTTTAATTACTCAGACAGTAAGATGTAATTATTCAGTTAGTTCATTTAATCAGAAATGTGTCAGCTGTAAGACATGGATGAAATGTTAATATTAATTATGTACCGAAGTGTTAATTATAGGTTTGCAACTATATGACTAACAATAGCATAAGCATATTAATTGCTAAAATTCATGACAGTGAGTGTTCAAGTCAGAAATGAGAAAGATTTAAGCAGCAAAACAAAGGTGGGTCTTGTTAATGTTGGCGAAGGGAAAATCAATTATCTTCTTTCCTTTGGAATCAACTGGTTAAGACAACGAAGGTTTCTTCAATTAAGGGAGAGGAGGAAAAAAGGTGAATTCTGAGCCAGCTGCTAACTGTTCTTGAAGCAGGAGACCCTCGATGACAGCAACACATTCCAGAGACAACACTCTAAGAACAATCAGTGTTGAGCAGGTTTGATCTGAGATTCTTAAAGAGAAAAGAAGATCCTAGGTCAATTTCTATAAGAAGAATCCTGTAGCATCACTGTGAGATGAACATCTTTAAAATAAATAAATGAGAAATCTTATCCTGAAGTAAGAAACAGGAGACAAAATAAAGTCTACTGATATTGCCAAGGAAAAGAGGCAAATGCTTATAATAAAATGTAAAAAAATAAACAGCATCGTATAAAGTGGAGATATCAGTTCTCTCCCCCACCCCCAAACATACTCTCACCCACGCTCAGCTTCCCATCCCTTTAATTTGACATCCAAAGCTTTGGTCATTTTTGGCCTTACTATTTCAACCTTCCCTTTTTCTGACCTCCCTGACTAGAGCAATATCAACCTCCTTAGTACTACTGCCAATACTCACCATCGGATCCTTAACCCAGACCATCACATTTTTGTGGTTGGCTTTTATTCAACTCATTTCAACCTTAGGACAACAACGTGAAGAAGTTTAGATTCAGAAGGTAGACATAAAGTATGTGGCCACTACTTAATAGACTATTCTGTTCATGGTCCCTGTGATAGAGGACTTCGCTTTTGAAAAAGATACAAATAGATCGCTGATGACTAACAAACTCTTCTGATAAGGCAGAGTTTTCCTATAATTTGATGACTACATGACAACCCTGTATCTCTAAAGGAGCTATAGCTTAGAAGCCTCTGGATTTTAAGCTAAAAGAGAGCTACATTTTAGCCATTCCTCAGAAGAGGACTCCAGCAGATGCCAGAAATTAGAAGTAGAGAATAGCTGCCCAACCTCTACCTGAAGAGGCCTCTCCCTGCAGCACCGGGGAAATGCTGTCAAGCATCGGCCACAGAAGACGGAAAGGGAGAAATGCTCAACAGATACCACGTGCCATACCCACAAGTCCAGCAGAAACTTTACAGCCTGTGAGTGTAGCTGGGACGAACTTTATAGGAACCACATGGTGATGTCATTAGAAGACAGCATTGGTGCTGCTGCAGCAGAACGCTGAGTTGCCACCTTCGTGTAAGTTCGCGAACCTCTATATCTCCGAACCCTTCTTCCCAAACCTGCACCAGGCTACATGTTATCTTAACATCATGCGTACTCCTCTACATGTATGCCCTGTGATCCTAGGTCACGGCCGTGCCTGCGCCACCTTATATGTATTGCTTAAGGGTGTCCGCTCTTTCCACTGATGGTATATGGATTTTTGAGAGAGTATGCCTTAGGCGCATGGGCAAAATGTTCCATTGCTACTATCTTTGTGCCATTTCATTAAATGCCTTTGCCTTGAACTCAGTATGTCCTCAGCTAGTAGACCTTAGGGGAGGCATATTCTATATTTGGAAATGCAAGTGATATAAATTTAGAAATACCAGTAACAACTATTATTTTTGGTTAAAAAAGAAGGGAAAAACACCCCATGGGTGGTGGCTAAAGAGCCATGGTTTTCTTGTAGATAAGAGAGGCAAAGAGTACCTAGAGACCAAAGAGTACCTGTGGGACACAGGTGCTACACAACAAATCATCCTTAAGTGCCTATTATGCGTAATGCATTGTGTTAAGTGCTGGGCATACAAAGATGAAAAATGACAGTCTCTTTCTTGAACGAAAAAAAAAGCTTATGTCATCCTGGAGACTATTCCCTATCCATCCCTTTGATAGGCTATGTGCTTAACTCTCCTCCCTGCCCCTCCCCCCTTTTTGGCCACTGTCTTACTACCGTATTTGAAATTTCACTTTAAGTACAGCATCTTTTTGCAGGGGTTCTAAGCAGTTTTTCTATCCCATCCTGTTCTATACTATTCTATCTAGTGAAGTATATGGATCCCTTGATTATGTTGTTATATAATTAAAGGGAGTGCTACTTTACTGTTAGAAGTGAAAACTTTTAAAATGTCATTTTGCTATCCAAATTTATGTATTTAGCTTAAAGACTCCTGATTTAGAGCAACTCCCCAAGCCCTACAATACTTTAATGACTCTTAAATTATTTTTTTATTCTAAGAGTTCCAAAAACTATACTTCCTTGGTATAGTTTTGGTATAGCAATGGTTCCACCATTGCAACAAAAAGGAGAATTAATCACTTTCACCAAATCCATTTTACTGCAGTACTGTGGACCCTTGGCCTACTTAACCTTAATTATCTACTAAATCTTTGTGTTTATTCTGTATTAATTGACAAACTGTACCTAAGGATCAGTGTTATCTGTCTTACCAAGTAGACTGCTAGGAATAATGGTGAGGAATTTTTATTGATAAAGTCAAGTGGATATTTTATTCATTGTATGTCCATTCATTCATTCATTGATTCAGTCATTCATTCAACATTTATCAAGTGCCTATTTGTATACTATCTGGGTAATAATTCTTGTCCTCAAAGACCTTACAATCCAAGGCTGGTTGACAGCTAGCTATGTGTACTAGAATGTAAATTAATCCAAGTCTCATGTGATGGATATGTTTGTTTTGAACCATTCTCCAATTTCTACCACTGGGGACTTTGGCAAGGGAACATGATGATGTAGTAGAAGGGGAGAGAGAGAGAACTTGGGACCCAATCTTGGCTATGCCATTTATGAGCTAATTAAACAACCCACTCCATCTTTTTAGGTCTAGGTTTTCTTGTCTAAGAAAAGGAGGGAGTTGAAATTAATGGTCTCTAAATTCCCTTCCACCCCTAAAGTCTATGATTATTGGGACCACGCAGTCACTTCAATTATTGTCTGCACTGAAATACACTGTTTTTGAACACTTACCACGTAGCCAATCACTAGTCTTTCTTTGCCATGAGACTAAATAAATCATGTGTCTAGAGAAAAGAGTAAATATACTTGGTTTGTAGCCAGAGGAACTGGGTTAAAAATCTCAGGACTACTGTACTATTTCATCTGTGACCTCAGAAAAAAAAGTCACTTCTCCCTTGGCTTCGGTTTTCTGTTATTAAATGTTTGAGGGGAGAGGTTGAATTATATCAGAGGTTCTCAAAGTATGGTTTCCTAGGGTCCTGGGGGTCTGTAAAACCCTTTTAAGGAGTTGTGACATATATATATATATATATATGTATATATATATATATATATATATATATATATATATATATATATATATATATATATATATGTATATATATATATATATGTGTGTGTGTGTGTGTATGTGTATAATGTCTATATATATAATGTCTGGGACATAGTTTCTAGGTAATTAATCATTTTTTAATCATGCTAGCAATAATTAGCAAAAGGGATTAGTGGTACTCTTGAATGCCACTCATGGAACCTACTCAATGTTTATAGTCTTTGGAAGAATGGGTGTTCCTGAGGGTAGCAATCAACTCTGATCGGCTAACAATGAGAAAAATGAATATTATAATGAGAGGTGGACTTATTCTAATGAGAGGTTGGGATATGTAATTTTGATTTTGCCATTTACTTCCAAATCACCCCCAGCCTTGGGTGATCTAGACAAAAGATCTTACGCTCAAACCTGACCCTACAATGGTCCAGAATTCATCTTAGATTAATTTCTTTGTAAGGTTTTCTAGTTAGTGCAGCAACAGCTCCACCTAGATAAGATAGTTTAGGTGGGGCAAATTTTTTTGGAAAGGTCAGGGATCTCCCCAATAATTATTTAATAATCATTTCTCTCAGTCTATGAGGTAAAACTATTTTCATAATAAAATTAAAATGCTTTAGTTTCTCACATGGTAAATATTGATAGATATATCCCATACATATTTAAATAAAGCTCTTTGGGTGGTTGTCAATAATTTTTAAGAGTGTGAGGGTGTTTGGAGGCCAAAAAAATTTGAGAACTGCTGGGTTTTATGATGTCTAAGGGCTCTATCTGCTTTAAATCCTATGAATTATCTATGGATAGCTATTGTTTTAGCAGTTCTGACTTTTATATTTGCTTATAAATCTTTGAAATTTATGATCTCCATCCTTAACCTCAAAATACCCTAAAATGTTAGTATTGCCTTAAGAATGAAACTTATTGTCCAGTGTTGATTACATATGTTATATTTCCTCTGACTCCCTCCTTAATTCTGCATTCACATTTGGGGATTGAGTCCTCAGGGAACATATGCTACTTTGAGGTTTGAGAAGTACCTTGCAGGTACACTCTCTCACAATTTCCCATGGGTGTGCTTCCAATTCATTCCAATTCACAATTTCCCAGGAGTTAAAATTACTTCCCAGCGAAAGCATTTACCAAGATGGCATAACCAGAAAGATGGTATTCACAAACCATCTCTGCATAAACATGGAGCATTCTCTTCCACTAATATAGAAATTGTCAACTGGAAGAGTGGGCACAGACCTAGAATACAGTGGTAGTGAGTCATGCATGCTGTCAAGATTTTTCACTACTCAGATCATGAAGGACTAGAAATCTTTTCTTTCTTAGTGGGATCCTCACAAAGCTCACTCCTGGACACAGTACCTCTGATGGGTAGGTTGTTCAGCTGGGCCCTCAGCATTTGTTGCTTTCCATATATTGATTCTTGATTGCCAGAGAAGGCAGCATCTTGGGTCCATAACTGTCAATTCACTCTCCTTCTACCAGACTAGTGTTTCTGAAAGTGGGTATCTGTCTCTAATGAGAGAGAACGATTTCTCTCATCTGTCTATCTGAAATTTGCGTCCCTATTGTCTGACCTGTGCCTCAGTATCTCTCAAACTGACTCTCCAACTGGTGGCTGTGGTATCTCCTTCTGGGCAAGTGGTTGTGTTATTAGACATAGACAGCAGGGACATTGGAGAAAAGGGGAATGGTATTTCCTTCTTCTCAACTGAGGGAGTCTTCTCAAAAGAAGGCATACCCTCATCTAAACTATTAAATCATCTTTCATCTCCCCAGGGCTTAGCTATTTAAAGTATCCAGGGGGTGTAGCCCACTTCAGCCAAGTCAATAATATTGATTCTTCTGATTCACTCAAAGAAAAATGTTCATACTTCATAAAGCAATCACTAGACACTAACACCTTATTAAAACATTCATATCTCATTACCAGTTATCTACTCTTTCTATTCTGTAACTATTTCAACTATGATGGAGGGAAGAGGGAGCAAATGCTTCTGCTCTCCCAAGGACACATTTAATGCAATGGTTTCTGTGTAAAGCAGAGAGTATCAATGCTAAGTCTTCTGTTTACCAAACCAACTGTGCCAGAAGGCAAAGAAGCAAACTCTGAATGCTTTTGTCATGGGAACAAAGAAAAGGGTCCCTTAGGTGTACGTTCATTATACCATAATATTGGCAAGGAGACTTTTCACATATTGTGAACTCTAATGCAAATAGAGTAGAATGGTCTCTGAGCTAAGAATCAGGAGACCTTGATGTAGTCTCAACTTTGCTGCTCGTTAGTGACCTTGGGCACGCCATTCACCTCTCTAGGTCTCCCTTTCCTCACTTGTAGAATGAGGTAGCTGGGCTAAATGATGCCCAATGTCCATTTCAGGTCTAAAAATTCCACAATATCCAGGCAATTCAGTGAAAACCCATTTTCTTTGCTCATGGTGCCTAGAGCTTTTTCAGCTTATTGGGTGTAACTCTCTGCTGCATAATACATGATTTGATGAACTGAATGTACTAAGAAGAAAAAAAAATAGATGAAAAAGCTCATACAAAGCAAAGAGATGAGCACAATATGTGGGAGGAGCAGATTTTATGGGTTATGATATTTAGGAAGCACAGGAAAGGATCACTGTGCTCTTTAAAGATCAGAACAAGGGGTGGAGCCAAGAAGGCTGAGTAAAGGCAGAAGACTCACCTGAGCTCACCCCCAAATCCTTCCAAATACCTTTAAAATGACTCTAAACAAATTCTAGAGCATTAAAAACCCATAAAAAGAGAGTGAAACAAATTTCCAGCCCAGGACAACATGGAAGGTTGACAGGAAAGTTTGGTTGCACCAGGCTGAGAGAGGAGCACAGTCCAGTGCAGGCCTCACCAGTACAGTCGTGGCCCCAGAAAACCAGGAGCAGATCTTAGGAGTGACCAAATCAGCAACAACAGCAGCTGCTTCTGGAGATCTCAGGCCACAGATGGTAAGGGGAATTGACAACTGCTCAGAAGGAGACTATAGGGGTCTCTTTGCTTGAACTGAAGCAAGACTCTGTTGCTTTGTCCATACCTTGATTTGGGTCACAGTACCAGGTGGCAGTCCTGGGGCAAGGAGGAGCACTAGTATAGAAGAACTTGCAGCAACAGTGGAGAGGGGACCCTCCTCACAGTTCCAGGGCAGAAAAGAGTGCTTGTAGTCATTCATTGACCAGAACACAGGCCAGGAGAGGAATAAACACCTCTCTTTATATCATACCACCTTGGAAGATCTCAAAACTTACAGGACCCTAGAAGCATCTTTGATAACAGCTGTAAAAAAACCCCTGAAGCTTGGAACAGTTTGCCCTCCACACTGGAAGCAGAGCCCTACCTTAACAAAGAGTTAAAAAGTCAAGTGAGGGGCTGGGAAAATGAGCAAACAATGAAAACTCTCTAACTATAGAAACTTTTTATCATGATAGGGAAGATCAAAACACACACTCAAATTAAAAGCTCCTACATCCAAAGCCTCCAAGAAATATATCATTTGGTCCCAGGACATGGAAGAGCTCAAAAATGATTTTGAAAATCAAGAAAGAAAAGTAGAGGGAAAAATTGGGAAGAGAAATGAGAATGATGCAAGAAAATTATGAAAAACAAGTCAACAACTTGGTAAAGGAGACCAAAAAACATACTGAAGAAAATAACACCTTAAAAATAGATTAGACCAAATAACAAAAGAAGTCCAAAAAGCCAATGAAGAGAAGAATGCCTTAAAAAAGCAGAATTGGCCAAATGGAAAAGGAGGTCCAAAAGTTCACTGAAGAAAATAATTCCATAAAAATTAGAGTGGAACAAATAGATGCTGATGACTTTATAAGAAACCAAGAAGCAATAAAACAAAGCCAAAAGAATTTAAAAAATTAGAAGACAGTGTAAAATATCTCATTGGAAAAATAACAAGCCTGGAAAGTATATCCAGGAGAGAGAATTCAAAAAATTATTGGACTACCTGAAAGCCATGATCAAAAAAAGAGCCTAGATATCATCTTTCAAGAAATTATTAAGGAAAACTGCCCCACTATTCTAGAACCAAAGGGCAAAATAGAAATTTAAAGAATCCATTGATCACCTCCTGAAAGAGATCCTAAAATGAAAACTGTCAGGAATAATAGAGCCAAATTCTAGAGTTCCCAGGTCAAGGAGAAAATATTGCAAGTAGCCAGAAAGAAACAATTGTGGAGGGAGCCACAATCAGGATAACACAAGATTTAGCAGCTTCTACATGAAAGGATCAGAGGGCTTGGAATATGATATTTTGGAGGGCAAAGGAGCTAGGATTACAACCAAGAATCACCTACCCTGTAAAGATGAATATAATCCAGGAAGGGGAAAAATGGACATACAATAAGATAGAGGAATTTCATGTATTCTTGAGAAAAGACCAGACCTAAATAGAAAATTTGACTTTCAAGTACAAGACTCAAGAGAAGCATGAAAAGGTAAACAGAAAAGAGGAATCATAAGGGACTTATTAAAATTAAACTTTTTACATTCCTACATGGAAAGATGATATTTTTAACTCATAAGATCTTTCTCATTATTGGGGTAGTTAAAAGGAGTATATATAGATGGAGGATAGAAGCAGAGGTGTGGGTTGAATATGAAGGGATGGTATCTAAAAATAATTTTAAGGGGTGAGAAAGGAATGTACTAGAAGAAAGAGAAAGGTAGAGGTAGAATGGAACAAATTATCTTACATAAAAGAGGCAAGAAAAAGCTTTTACAATAGAAGGGAAGAAGGGGGAGGTGAGAGGGAGGGAATGAACCTTACTCTCATCAGAACTAGTTCAAAAGGGAATAACATACACACTCAATTGGGTATAGACATCTATCTTACCATACAGGAAAGTAGGGAAGGGGATGAGAGAAGGGGGATAATAGAAGGGAGGGCAGATTGGGGGATGGGGCAGTCAGAAGCAAAACATTTTTGAGCAGTGACAGGATGAAAGGAGAGAAAGAATAGAATAAATGGGAGGGGGGAAATAGGATGGAGGAAAATATAGTTAGTATTTCCAAACATGACTTATGGAAGTGTTTTGCATGACTATACATCTATAATCTATATTGAATTGCTTGACTTCTCAATGAGGGTGGGTAGGGAGGGAGGAAGGGAGAAAATTTGGAACTCTAAGTTTTAGAAATGAATGTTAAAAGTTTTTACATGTAACTGGGGGAAAATAAAATAATAAAAATTAAAATAAATATTTTTTAAAACGATGTGCTCTCCCCACCCCCACCACACATTGTTTTGTGTGTAGTATATAATGCTAGCTGCTTGAAAGAGAACCCACTGTTAGAAAGTTCATGTTGGCTGATATTTTTTTCTTCACATCCTGGTTATCTGACCTTGGACAGTGTACAATTCTTGCAATAATGAATAGGGTAGAGAAATCCTCAGTCATTTGTCTGATGGGAAGGGACACTCTGGGTAGGGAGAAGAAAGATAAAGGAGAGATTAAGAATCCTTTGGAGTGTTGAATTATGTCAGCAAGTAAATACCACCAACTAATGTCATAACTGGAAATTCTGGCGTCTGGAGAAAAGTCTGATGGACAGTATATAGAAACTCTTCCAAGATGGAGTGTTTCTAGTAGAATATAAGCTCTTGGAGGGCAAGTATATTTTTAGTTTGGTTTTTATATTCCCCAGAACCTAGCATAATGCTTAATACATAGTAAGCATTCAGTAGATACTTGCTGAATTGAATTAAAATGAATCCTGATACTAATCCCAGGTGTCCTGTGTTTCATGGGTTCCCGGGCCAGGGACTGTGCAGATAGTCTATCCTAATCAGGAGGATTCATGCTGGCACATAGGAAGGAAGAACTAGGACAGGGATATTATAATGAACATATTCTCATGGGTGTTTGCCTAGGCTTTCTCTGCTGATTTATGATTCCGAGCTTAGGGATCCTTCTACCACATTCCTGTTAAGGGACAATATACATATTTTCAGATACATGTATACATCACACATACCAGTAGTGATAGTATAGTTAATTCTCAGTCAAGTAACAGTTTGCTTCTTATGTTCCCATCATAAATGTTTGATAATGACATTTTGATGATATAAGGAATCATAATTCCAATGAGTAGATAAAATGGGATTTGTCAGAAGATCGTTATATGGATGCAAAGGAAACTCAACAAGTAAATACAATTTTAAAAAGAAATGTATAGAAGATGGAAGCAGGGACAAATAATAGAGAATGACTATGAATGTGGTATTTTCCTATAAAACTACTATAAGGTGTGCAAAACATCAAAATGAGATGGGTAAGGGAAGCTATTGCAATGATATATTTTTTTTTAATTATTTACATTGGGAGAAGAAGGAGCATCAAAGCAGGGATAGGATCTTTGTTTCAGGTAGAGAAGACAGTGATGACCATGCACAGAAAATAGAGCTAGTTAATTTTTATATTTTATTTTCTATACCAAGGATAATGATCTTTCTACTGGAAAAGACCCCACAAAAATTTAAAAAATAACAGAAAGTAGATTATCCAGATAGGTAAGGAGATTGTGAGAGATCTTAGTTGCCTTAATAAATTCAAGTCATCTGAACTACATGCTCAGGTAATGAAAGAATTGTCTGATGTGTTTGCTCAACTACTGTCATTTATATTTGAAAGATCATTGAAAACAGGAGGATGGCCACAAGAATGGAAAAGAGCACATATTTTTCCAATTTTCAAAAAGGAAAACTATTATCCAGGGAGCTTGACTTTTATTCCTGGGGAAGTTCTAGAATGCATGATTAAAGAACTGGTTGGAGAATATCTAGAAAGAGATTACTAATTACAAAGAGTTTGCATGGCATCATCAAGAACAGTTCATGCCAGTCTAACTTTATTCTCTTTTTTGTTATTATTACCAAAGTAGTTTTGTTATTGTTCAGTCATTTCAGTCATATTCAACTCTCCATCTTCATTTGGGGTTTTCTTGGCAGAGATACTGGAGTGGTTTGCCATTTCCTTCTCCAGCTCATTTTACAAATGAGGAAACTGAGGCAAACAGGGTTAAGTGACCTGCCCAGGGTCACATGGTCAGTAAGTATCTGAGGCCAGATTTGATCTCAGGGAGATGAGTCTTTATGACTTTAGGTCTAGCATTTTATCCACTGCAAGTGATGAGAATATTGTCCATATAGTTTACCTAGATTTTAACAAGACCTTTGATAAACTATCTCATACTATTCTTCTGAAGAAGCTAGAGAAATACAGACCAGACAATAATACAGTTTCATGGATCAAGAAGTGGCTGGATGACCAAATTTAAAGGATGGTTATCAATGGTTTAGCGTCCGTGTGACAGGAGGGCTCTAGGTGGAAAACCCAGGGATCTGTGTTTGGTCCTATGTTTAACATTTTTAGTTAATAAATTAAAGCAATGGATGAATTACTTATCAAATATATAGATGATACAAAGCTAGGAGAGATAGCTAATACATGGGGTAATGTGCTCAGGATCCAAAAAGATCTTGACAGAGTAGGTCATTGGGCTGAATCTATTTGGATGAAATTCAGTAGGGACAAAAGTAAAGTCTTATATGTGGATAGAAAAGATGAACTTCACAAGAATGAAATGAAGTATGGGTGGTTAGAAACCATCTGTTTTGAAAAAGACCTTTGGGGTTTTAGTGTACTATAAACTCAATATGAGTCAGGAGCATAATGTGGCTGTAAAAATAATATAATTAATGAAATCATGGGCTATATTAAGAGAGAAACACACCTTCTATGAATAGGGAATTGTTAGCCACATTGTACTTTGCCCTTATCAGATCTCATGTAGAATAGTGTGATCACTTCTAGGTGACATTATTTAACAACATTAATAACCCAGAGAGTCCCCAGAGGAGGACAATTAGGATGGGGAAAGGCTTTGAATCTGTGTCACATTAGAATCAATTGAAGGAAGTAGACGTGCTTAGCTGAGAGAAGAGAAGCCAACTGCACATATTTAGTGAGGGAAGAGAGAAGAAAACTAAGAGGGTGGGGAGAGGCATTGTGGGGTTATAGAAAGGGGAAACATTGTAAGTATAAACATAGGCATACCTTGGAGATAGTGTAGGTTCAGTTCCAGACCACTGCAATAAAGTGAATATTGCAATAAAGCTAGTCACAAATTTTTGGTTTCCCAATGCATATAAAAGCTATGTTTATATTATACTATATTCTATTAAGTATGCAATAATATTATTTCTAAAAATGTATACAACAATTAAAAATACTTTATTGTTAAAAATGCTAACCAACATCTGAGCCTTCAGTAAGTTGTAAACTTTTTGCTGGTAGAAGACCTTAACTTGATGTTGATGACTGCTGACTGAACAGGGTGGTGGTTGCTGAAGGTTGGGATGTCTGCAGCAATTTCTTAAAATAAGACAGCAATGAAGTTTGCCACATTGATGGCATCTTCCTTTCACTTGAACACTTAGAGGCCATTGTGGGGTTATCAATTGGCCTAATTTCAATATTGTTTTGTCTCAGGGAATAGGGAGACTCAGAGAGGGAGAGGAATGGCTGATGGGTAGAGCAGTTAGAGCACATACAATATTTATCAACTGAGTTTGCCATCTTACAGGGGTACAGTTCATGGTACCCCAAAAGAATTACAATAGTAACATCAGAGCTCACTGATCACAGATCACTATGACCGATAGAGTAATAATGAAGAAGTTTGAAGTATTGAGAAAATTACCAAAATGTGACACAGAGACACAATCTGAACACATGCCATTGGAAAATTGGTACCCACAAGCATGCTCAATTCAGGGTTGCCACAAACCTTCAATTTGTAAAAAAAAAAAAAAAAAACACAATATCTGCAAAGTGCAATAAAGTGGAGCAAATTAAAATGATGTATTCCTATACTTGAAGGGCTACCAGGAGAAAGAGAAATTAGACTTGTTTTGTTTATCGGAACATGGGTAGAATTTGCAAAGAAGCTACTTCAGGCTTGATGTCAGGAGAATCTCCTAACAATTAGAGCTTCCTCCAAATGAGATGGGATGCCCAGAGATGGGGTGAGTTTTGCCTCTTTGGAGGTTGTAGAACAGAAGGTGGATAACTTGTTAGATATGCTATAGTAGGGATTCCTTTTAAGGTACTTCCAACTCTCATATTGTGTCGTTCTATCAGATTCTCCCACGGCACCAATTCCAAGCCCAGGGCTCTATCCACTGAGCCACCTCACTGCCCTATATCCAATCTGTCTCCAAGTCCCGTTGGGTTTACCTTTGATATTTCTCTTGTAAATTCTTCCTTTTACTTCTCTGACACTGCCACTACCCTGATCTGGCGTTTATCATCCCATACTGGGTCTATTGCAATAGCCTGCTTATTGGTATCGCTGCCTCAAGTCTTTCTCCACTCCTTCACTCAATTGTCAAATCTTCCCAGAGCACATTTCTGACCATCTTTCACATCTATTTAATAAATACCAATGACTTCTGTCACTTCTAAGATCAAATATAAAAATTTTCTGCTTGGTGTTCAAAGCCTTTCATAACCTAGCCTCCTCCCCACGTGTTAGTGTTCTTTCATTTTACCCCAATCCTCCCAAATAATCTCTGCCATCCAATAACCCTAGCCACCCTGCTGTTTCGCACACAAGGCAATCCACCTCTTGGCTCTGGCAATTTTCATTGGCTGTCCTTCCTGCTTGAAATTCTCACCCTCCTTATCTCTACATCTTGGATTCCCTGGATTTCACTAAGTTCCAGCCAAAATCCCTCCTTCTCCATGAAGCCTTTCCTAATCTCTCTAAATTCTAGTGCCTTCTCTATTGATCACATCCAATTTATCTTGCTTATGCATAGCTCTTTGGGTGTTGTCTTTCTGCTACTAGACTGTGAGCTCCTTAAGGGCAGAGACCATCTTTTGCCTTTCATTGTGTCCCCATCACTTAGCACGATGACTGACACGTAATAAATGCTTAATAGATGCTTCTTGACTCAATAAATTGTTATTCTGTGAAACAGTCATGAAACCATGGACTTAACATATTGCAAAAATGCATCTGACTCTCTCCAGAAACTCCTCAGTATTAAAAGATGCTCTATCATTGTGAGAGCATTTCTCTCCTGTACCATCTTTGGTCCCCTAGTTAGACATTCTATGTCAGATAGAAGCTCCAAGATGAGTATTTATATTTGAAAGAGAGAAGGAAATAAAAAAAGTAAATAGAACTCTAAACCACTCCATTCAAATCAAATATCTAAAAGCATATCATGCACAAAAGTCCCCTGGTGTGTGCTTGGCTTCAGTAATAAGGAGAGGATGGGCAATCCAAGCTATAATTTGCATGAAAGAAACGAGCTATTCAGAATAAGCTGGGTTCTGTAAATAGGGTCTATTTCAAATTTATGCTTAGCAAGTACACGCAGCAACATTTTTTCAGGCTAATGTGCTAATATGTACTTTTTGTGGATTGAGATAGTGATAAAATGTCAAAATAACAGGGACTTTTTTTTAAGGTGACGTTTGGTCATAGAAATATTCAGCAGATAGCTGCTAGCTAACAAATATTTTCTGACTCCCAAAACAGGCATTTGCATGACTTTGCACAATTTGTTCTGGCTGCAGGAAGACTGTCCCCATGTCATCCAGTCACCAAAAGATTGGTGCATAGGATGGGGGAGCTCCTGTTGCTACTAACTTCTAACCTTAGTTACTTCACCTTTGTATGTCCCAGTGTGACTCCAGCTCTTCATCCTTCACTCTTTGGGAAGAGCAGGGCCTGGTACCTACCTAGGAGGTAATGTAGCTGTTATGTTAATTTTTGATAACATTAGTTGGCCTGCAAGTTTCAGTCCTTCTCATAGAACTATACAATTCTTTGGTCCTCACAATCTATCACTCTCACTTGGTAGTTTTGTATAGTCAGATAAGAGAATTCTTAGAATGTTCTCTTTTTAAATTTTTTTTTTCTTGGGGGGGGGAGGGCAGGCAATCAGGGTTAAGTGACTTGCCCAAAGTCACACAGCTAGTAAGTGTGTCAAGTGACTGAGGCTGGATTTGAACTCAGGTCCTCCTGACTTCAGGGCCAGTGCCCTACTCACTGCGACACCTAGCTGCCCCCTAGAATGATCTCTTGTGTAAATCCTGTGAGGCTAAAGTTAGGGGAAAATTCCAAGAGCAAAATGCTCTTAAAACTAAGGAATTTCAAATGCATTAAACTGCTAAATCCTCTAAGAATACTGGCCAGAGGAAGCATGGTAATAGTATATATAACAAGCTTCCCTTTAAATAAAAAAAACCTAGGTTGGAGTCCTTCCTCTGACTCTAGTGAAGTCACCAAACATTTAATAGCCTACTAAAACTCACTAAAACTGAATTACATATACATTACAATTTATATTTGTAGATGATGTTTCCCCACCAATTTTATCTGAGGAGGTAGAGGGGGAAAAGGAGAGAGGGAAAGGAATAGAATGACAATGAGACAGAGAAAGAGAGAAAAGAGAGAAAGACAAGGCAGAGACAAAAACAGATGGAGACAGAGGTATGTAGTGGGAAGAACTGAGAGATTAATAAATGCTCCCCAAGATAGCTCTGGTTGACCTGACAAACCTCAATACCTTGCTTTACTGACTTTGAAGACTTATCTCTTAGTGTCATCACTGGTGGCATTTTAGGGTTTTGGATTCTCTCTCTCTCTCTCTCTCTCTCTCCTCCCCCCATCTTCCCCCCCCCCATTTCTTATCTGTCTCTATAGTATTCTAAAGTAGGTATCTCTGGAGTCACGTTTCCAGTCGTCATTAGTAAAGAAAACTATAAGGGCACTGCATGGTTTGTGGATCCTACTCTCATAAAATAATCAAATACAGAAATTAGAGATCTTTATCTTTTGTAGGTTTTGTACAGGAAGGGACGTTATAGTTCATCTAGTTCAGGGATGGGGAACCTGCAGCCTCAAGGCTACATGTGACCTTCTAGGTCCTTGGGTGTGGCCTTTTGACTGAATCCAAGTTTTACAGAACAAATCCTTTTATTAAGAGGATTTGTTCAGTGAAGTTTGGATTCAGTCAAAGGGCTGCACTTAAGGACCTAGAGAGCCACGTGTGGCCTTGAGGCCACAGATCCCCCACTCCTGATCTAGTCCAACACCACATTATATAGATAAACAAAAGTGAATTTAAGTGACTTAGCCCAAAGTCACACAGGTAGCAACTATCACAGTCAGGGTTTGAACCTGGCTTTTCTGACTCCAAATACTAGTGCCTTTTTCAGTGTATTATGCTGTATCTTAATACGTGAGTTATAGAAGTGCCACATATATGGAAGGCTGTGAGCTGCCTATAACTGAATTACTCCAACCTCCAACCTTGCCCCTTATCTAGATCTCTTACCTGTCTCCACAAGGCCTCTTTTATAAAATCTTCAACATCAGCCTCCCTCCCCCTATTTAGGCTATAGTACTAGATTAGGGAAAGTTTGATGTCTACAAAGTTACTGAATGCTATCTTTACTCTTTAAATTTCTCATAGCACATTGGTTAATCTTTAGTTTTGAACTCTGCATTGTGCCTTATACCTATAGTCATTTGACTTTTCTCTATAGTATAAGTATTGTAAGGCCCCTAAGGAAAGACACTGTGTCCTATACACTCTGGTTTCCACCTTCCTCTCCAATGCTATTTCATATTATTCCCCTTCATGCACCACATATTCCCATCAAACTAGATTCATTGCTATTCCATAGGACCTGACTTTCCATCTCCTGCCCCCATAGTTTTGAAAAGTTGATCCGCTATGTCTAAAATACAATCCCATTTCACCTCTGTTTATTAGAATCTTCTCTTCCTTCAAAACACAGCTTAGTTCTTCCTTGATTCCCACAGCTGTTCATTCTATATTCCTCTTAAAATTACTGTGTGTTACTCTTTAAGTACTTTATATCAAATGAGAAAATATAGAGTGCTTTGCAAATTTCAATACACTATATAAATGTCAATTACTATTAACTTACCTGTTTACATGTTATGGTTTTCTCCTCTCCCCCCATTTATTTGCAGGTATTTATTTGAGAGGAAGGACAATTTTACTTTTTTTTCCTTGAATTCCCCCCACCCCATAACACAATTTTAAATATTGCCTTTCACATGTTATGTCCTTCACAAATATTTGTTAATTTTTTTTTTAATTGAGTTAGCCATGACTTTTTAAAGATATTTTTAAATCCCAGGAAAGAATTTGCTTTTACCATTTAGACATAAATTTGAGCATGATAGGAAAACTAAAATCTCAAGTAATATTTTTTCATGGGACTTTAAGTCCATTGGAAAACAGTCTAAAATATCAGCACATTTTCAAAACAGAGAACGGGCCCTGCTAGAGGGACATTGTAAATGTATTAAGACTCATGCCAAAGCCTTAAAAGGAGCTAACTGAGACTGTTCCAGGGAATAGGAAGAGATTATTCTCTGCTGAAAGTCTAAAGAAGAATCTTAAGACTTGAATGTTTTAAAGAAAAGTAAATCACCCCTTCATGGGGTAGGAGGAGAGAATAAAAAATAATTATAGGAGTGGAAAAAAGGCTAAAGATGAACTAAATCAAAGTTTGGAAGGTGAATGATAATTCTTCTCTGTCTGAGGACAAGACCAAAAAAAACCCAATAATGTTTAAATTATTACAAGAAGAATTTAAACTTTCAGTTCATTTAGTTAACATTTAGACTCATCTCTTTCTGAGAGTAGAATACAGTGGAGAAGATATTTGAGATTCCTAGGAGAAAGGTCCTAGAGGTCTGAACCCTAGGTTAAAAATAAAGATCAAGGTAATTAAAGGGGGTGTGTGTGTGTGTACACACATACATATATACACATGCATATGCATATATGTGTACATATGTAAAGTATATGTTATATATGTATGCTTATGTATGTATACATATATGTACAGAGAGAGAGAGTACAATGAAGCAAAGTAAATGGAAAGGACATTACTCATAAAAGTATTATAAGTGAATGTTTCAAAATTATAAAAAACAAGCCTGGCCCCCAAAAAGAAATATAAGAAGAAACCCTTATCTTACTCCTTTGCGAAGACTAGGGGCCCAGGGCAGGTGTGGTACATTGCATATTTTTTTCAGACTTTCTTCAACATATTGACCAGTTTAGTGGAGTCCTCTTCTTCCTTTTTCTCTCTCTTTTTTTTTTTTTAAATATTATTTGTTATATGAGATGGCTCTCTAGGAGGGAGGGAAAGAGGGGAATGGATACTGGGATAAATTCTCACTTGAAAAGCAAGACATTAATAAAATAAATTTTAAATCCAAATGGAAGAGAAAGGGGATGAGAAACAATGGGAAAAGAAGATTCTGAGCTTATTGATGCATTTCTCCTGCTCTTCTTGCACCTTTGCTCCCAGTTTCCCCTTTTATCTTCCTTCCTTTTCTCCCTGACTGGTCTTGCATCCCTAATTATAGCAATAATCCTTATCTTTATTTAAGATCTTGGGCAGACATTCTTATTAAAATAGTTAACCACAAGGTGTGACCAATTGGCTTTAGCTTCCCAGGAGATGTTTGTATTATTAACTCAAATGAATTTTTGAATAGTGGAGGGTGTGGAAGAGATCTTTTGGAGGGGGTTTCACTATCTCCTTTACACTACTAAAGGCAATGAAGAGGCTGGGGCCTGGTCTGGGGATGTGTGTGTGGGTGTGTGTGTGGGTGGGTGTAATACCAATTAGGTTGGGACTTTCTTACTGTTTTAAAATGATTAATTAAGTGTATTTGATTGAGTCTTACTAGGTGCTAAGCCCCAGGCCCAAACCCCTATCTAAGCCTGTGCAGGTATGAATTGGTAACTAAGGTGGGGCTCCAGGTGGGGCCAATGAAGGGAGGTCTGATTATATCTTTGCTCCCAAGTAGGCCCAAACCCCCTAGCTATAGGGTGCTAAACCATTGTAGGAGTGAGGGCCTAAAGGTCCTAAGGGCACTAGAGCCAATAGTAAGAGATTAAGTTCTGATCACTCAGATGATGTTTGATGACAGCTAAAGAGTGCACAAAAAGAGAAGACAGAGCTATTTGCTTAGGGCTCTCACTCTTGGTGGTGCGCTGATGTGGAGACTCTGGACAGCTGTAGTTAAGAGCCCTCCAGCTTGCCCGGATGTTCAGAATTTAAACTCCGGTAACTATAAATTGGGATTTCAATAAGGCCAGGTCTGTCTGTTGATGTTTGTAATTTGTTTGTATTTGCTCTGAAGTTCAGGGTGCTGGATAGTTTCCCTGAACTACGTAAGTGATATTTGTATGCTGGATTAAAGATTGTTAACCCCTTAGCATTGCTTTCCTTAGTAAAACAGATCAAAAGAGCTTGGGCTTGCAGTGTTCTGTGAGCTGATTGTTGTTTTATTTTGCATTCCCATAGTAGCTGCTAGCCTAAATGTTGCAACAGTGGGTGGGGGTGTGTGAGTGTAGGTGTGATGTACCCCCTTAGCAGTCTGGTAAAACCTTTGGATCTTTGTCAAAATAGTGTCTTTAAATCAATAAAATAAAATATACAGGATAACATAGGAAACCAATTATACGAAAATCTAGTTATCAAAATATTTTTAAATGTTCCTGGGCCTCAAGTTAAGAGTCCTAGACCTAGTAAGAAGGTATTCACACATGCATCTAAATCCAGGCCAACTGCAGAAAGTAAAAACAGTAAATTGATGCTTTCTTTTGCAAAAGTTGAGCAGGGTCAGATTTAAATTAGAATTGTAAAAACTATTGCTTACAGGGTTGTAAAATGCCAGAAAGCCTCACCAAATCAAGGCCTTTATTTCCTTTCCTTTCCTCATGGTTTTCAGGAAAGAGCAAATTCTTTCCTGTTGGGTCTGCAGCACCCTTTTGCTTGGAGAAAAGGCCTGGAGTAGAACATGCCTTCTAGAAGGCGAGGTCAGAATAAAAGAAAACTTTCATGATTCCCTGTTTCTTTCAGACCTGATCTCTTTCCCTCACATTGTCTCTATTTCTACTTATTATTAGACTTTCAGTAGAAGCAGGGGAAAAAAGGAAAGAAAAAATAGGAGACAAGAAAGGAGAAAAGAATAGGGGGTAGAGATAATCTGGAAGGGCTTTTGTTGCTGCTCAGAAGTAAGAGAGAGGAGGCAAAACTATTAAAATGTCGGGTACTCTTAGTCCTTGTGACACGGTGTAGTCCATAGAGAACTGGACTTATTGCCAGGAAGGCCTGAGTTCAAATCTAGCCTTTTATACTTTTTAGCTGTGACCTCGGGCAAGTCACTTGGCTTCTGCTTTAGTTTCCTCAACTGTGAAATAGGGATGATAATAGCACCTATCTCACAGGTTTGTTCTGAGGATCAGAGGCGTTATTTGTCAAAAGCACCTTAATGCAGAGCCTGGAGCATAGTAGACACAATAAAAATGCTTCTTCTTTTCCCTTCCTCTACTTGTTCCCTCCCCTGGCCCATTGTTGCCTAACATCTCAAGCATTTGAACCTGAAATGAGAATTATTCTCTCTTTTTTCAGGGGAGACTATATTGCTCCATTAGGGAGAGGTCAGCGTGACTAATGATGCAGTAGAGGGTTTGTTTAAAGCTAAGAATTGATTTTGAAATTGGTTTTAGGAGCAGACTGCTCACTACAGAGCTCTTTCCCTTTTCTTTTGCCTTAAGAAAAGTTCATCCTAGGGGGAGTGTAATGTGTATATAACACTGAAATGAATATGAAATAAGGACCTACAACCAGAGGCCCCATACAGCTCTCCAACAGGTTCATATATTCCACTTCATTTAGCACTAAAGCCTGGTGGAGATTATGGTTCTGGTTAATTAGAGTTATGTTTCTCAGTGCTGAGATAAGCATCAGACAATTCAGCAGGCCATTTCCCAGGAAATGTTCACTACAGCTGATCTAACTTTCCAAAGTTTTGTGTCATTATCAAGGCCAAACCTTGTCTCCAAACAGAGAGAGTGGGCATATATCATGCTGCAGAGTCATCCTCTGTGGGTCTATAGGTCATGGGGAAGGGAGACTGAGGTAGAAACTATGGTGGGCTTTAGACCATGCTCTTGATTATATTATATTAATGAAGTCAAGGTCTTAGGATCTAGTTAGTTAGTTAGTTATACATCAGTTAGTTAGCTTTGCTCTGTTTTGTGAGCATAAATGACTGCATCTCTGTTTTCAACTCTTTTTGCAAATGGGTATCAGGGATCCCATCCCAAGAAGACTTATGGCTCATTGTAAGTGTGTCCCAATTCAGGAAAAATGACTGAAAATAAAGCAGTAGCTTCTCTCCTATGAAAGAATGCTACAACTGTGTATTTATGTGTGTTTGTATATGTATGTTTGTATGTATGTACATAGGTGTGTAAGTATTCCATGAGTGATCCAGGACCTGCCATGCATCCGATATCGCTGAAATGAAAGCTTCCTTTTCATACTCAGAGTTGGGGTAGGGCTAGGAAAGGGGAGATCAAGAAAGTTTCTTATAGATGGCAGTTGAACTCAGCTTTGGAAGTAGCTAGATGCTAAAAGGAAAAGGTATGTTTTAGGCTTGGGGAACAACCTGTATTCAAAGTCATGGCAAAGGGACAAGGATGAGAAACAAAAAGCTCAATTTGTTGGAAGACTCAAGTGCATGAAGTGGGGGTGGGGGAGGTGGGGGAGGAAGGAATAAGACTGGAAATGTAGACTGGATCCAGATTTGGCTTTCAGTGCCAAGCAGAAGAATCTGTATCTGACCCAGGTGGTAATATGGAGCCAATAGAGTTTATTGAGCAGGAGTTTTATAACAGTAGAGTCCTTGAAATAATTATGGGCAACATAAAATATGTAATTTAATTGTAGGTGAAGAAAACCATACATCTTCACTTTTTTCCAATAATGACACTGGCTGCATAATTGATGAAAACCATATCAACAAGTTAATTGTTGGTATGCCAGTGCCATCTGTACTGGTGCTGACTGATAGCTATTGGCCAATAATAGGGGCACCAGGAATGCTAAGAGACATGACATAAGAAGATAGCTCTGGGCAGTATATTGAGGATATAAAGTGTTCCCTGCTGTTTTAGAAATACTGAAGCAACAGCAGAAACTAACAAATCCTTAACTTACTCCTTAGTCCTTCTCTTACTGTCTCATTAGCAGCTCAGTCTAAGGGCAGGATATGGGAGGGGAGAAGATGGACATTTATTTATGGCTCAGGTAACTCTAGAAGTATGTTAGAAACCAATGATAATAGGCTACATTTATATAGTGATTTAGTTTATAAATCACTTTATGAATGTAATGAGAGGGATGAAATCCCTAATGTGGAAGAGGCTAGGCTAGGAAGTTTGCTTCTGGAAAGACATGTTGATATGTAACAGAAGTACTCCACTGAAGGAGGGAGGCAGTGAGGGCAGCCAAGACAATGTAGTAATGAGAAAACATACAGCATTCTCCTTTCTACTCCCACCCAACTCATCCAAACAGATCTAAAAATAGTACCAGGCTGAATCCTGATACACAGTGAGTCATTTTTTTTCCAACCTAGGTCAGCAAAAAAGACAGAGGGGGCTACAGACATTGGGGATAGATCTGACAGGGAGAGGAGGCATACGAGGGGAAGAAGAGCTCCCAGATCCAAGCTAGGGGCCCTAAATTTGTCCAGGGTACAAAAATAGGTGCAAACTAGAAGTCCTTTTCTCATTCCCCAGATCCAGTCCACAGGTTCAATGCTGATTAAAGAGGAGATCTAGCAGTGGAATTCCAGGATGAGGAACAGTAGGGCCCTAGCCTATGTACTGAATACAGAAGAAGTTCAGAAGCAAGCAGAAACTGTGTGATTCTGATTCCAAGGCCTCAGTTCCAGCCTCCAGTATCATATTAAGCCTACAGAAGAATAACCAAGGCACAAATCCCATACCAAAAGGGATCCTGCAGTTCTGTCATGCTGACCAGAAGAGTTTTCCAGATGGCTAATAATGGCTGAGTCCAAAAGTAGTCTGCTCATGTTCTAAATGAGGCAAGCCCCAAAAAGTGATGTGCCAATTCAAACTCAGGTAAAGATCTTGTAGAGCTCAGGTAAGAAAGGGAAAGACCAGAATTTAACCTGGACCATACCACTCTGGAATACTGGGAGCTTACAGTTAGTCTGAGCTGTTCTGGAGATCTTGGAATAACACAACATTTGATACCTGAAGGAAGCAGCAATTGGACCATTCCAGACAATCCATCAATAAATTCACAGAGCTTAGCCCTTATATAAAGCCTGAAGTCAAGAAGTGGTCTGGAAGAATGAGCAGACAAGCATGAACAACAACAACAAAAAAAGAATCACACCACGAAAAAAATTATTATGTTTCCAGGAATACTTAAGATACTAATCCCAAAAAAGAACTCCAAAAGGTCTAGAAGCAAAACCTCAAAGAAAATCACAGCTTGAGTACAAGTTCAACTAGAATTCATAGAAGACATGAAGTAATAGGGTTTCTTTTTAGAAGAGTAAAAATGTTCTTTACTAATTAAATGAAAGTGCTAGAGGAAAGAATTGGAAAAGAAATGAGAAGTACTGGAGAAAATTGGAAAGGTAATTAACAGTGGCACAAAATTAACAATGGCCTAAGCAACAAGCTCTCTGAAAATTAGACCATATCAAAGTTAATAATTCCATGTGACAAGAAATGTTAAAAACAAGATGAAAAGATGGAAAAAAATTGAATTAAACATACGCTAATTCATAACAAAAGCAATCAACCTGGAAAATAGTTTGCTGAAAGATAATTTAAGTAATACTGAACTACCTGAAAGCCATGATGAGAAAATTAGTCTAACTATATTTAAAGAAATTGTAAAAAAAAAAAAACCCTCCCTAGATCTCTTAGAAATAGAGGGCAAAATACAAATAGAAACAACCCCCCTAGCCTCCTGAAAGAGAAACCCAAAATAAAAATTTCCATTCTTTTTTGAATGTGTGTGACTTCCATCTATGCAGCCAACAACAATTCATCTCTTTATCACATGGCTGCCAAACTGGAGTTACATACAGAACATCTGCAGATGTTCTAAAATGGGGAACAGGGCATTTCTTTTTTTAAATTAAATTTTTATTTCAATCAGCAAAAATCTGCCTTCTTTCCCTTTCATCACCCTGCCTCACTGAGAAAAGAAAAAAAGAAAAACAAAAACTCCATTGCAAAGTCAAGCAAAAAAAATTCTGCATTAAGCTATGTCAAAAAAAAGCCTTTTCTATATTCTGAGTCTCTCATTTCTCTATTAGGAGATGGGTAGAATGTTTCATTATGAATCTTCTGGAATGGGGAGGATAGAAGGTTGGTCATTATGCCCAGTAGAGTTCTTGCTTTTCTGAGTTGCTTGTCCTTATAATATTATTTTCATTGTATAAACATTCTCCTGGATCTTCTCACTTCATTCTGCATCAGTTCATATAAGTTTTCCTAGCTTTTTCTAGAACTATCTCCTTCATTATTTCTTTTTTTTAATTTAATTTAATTTAATTTTTTAATTTATTTAACATATTTAGTTTTCAGCATTGATTTTCACAATAGTTTGAATTACAAATTTTCTCCCCATTTCTACCCTCCCACCCACTCCAAGATGGCGTATATTCTGGTTGCCCTGTTCCCCAGTCAGCGCTCCCCTCTGTAACCCCACTCCCCTCCCATTACCTTTTCCCTTCCTTTCTTGTAGGGCAAGATAAATTTCTACACCCCATTGTCTGTGTATCTTATTTTTTAGTTGCATGCAAAAACATTTTTGTTTGTTTTTGAACATCTGTTTTTAAAACTTTGAGTTCCAAATTCTCTCCCCTCTTCTCTTCCAACCCACCCTCCCTAAGAAGTCAAGCAATTCAACATAGGCCACATGTGTATCATTATGTATAACCCTTCCACAATACTCATGTTGTGAAAGACTAACTATATTTGCTCCTTCCCAACCCATCACCCTTTATTCAATTTTCTCCCTTGACCCTGTCCCCTTTCAAAAGTGTTTGTTTTTGACTACCTCCACCCCCATCAGCCCTCCCCTCCGTCATCCCCCCCCATTAATTTTTATCTTCTTCCCTCTTCTTTCCTGTGGGATAAGATTCCCAATTGGGTATGTATGGTATTCCCTCCTTAGGCCAAATCTGATGAGAGCAGTGTTCACTCATTCCCCCCTCGTCCGCCCTCTCCCCTCCTCCCACAGAACCGCTTGCTCTTGCCTCCTTTATGCGAGATAATCCACCCCATTCTATCTCTCCTTATCTCCCTCTCTCAGTATGTTCCTCTCTCATCCCTTAATTTGATTTTATTTCTTTTAGATATCTTCCCTTCATCTTCACCTCACCCTGTGTCCGCGCGCACTCTCTCTCTCTCTCTCTCTCTATATATATATATCTATATCTATATCTATATATATATATATATATGTATATATATATGTATATACACAAATAGATATATACATACATACACATTCACCTATATATATATATGTATATATATATATATATATATATATATATATATATATATATATATATATATACATAAACATATATGTATGCATATTCCCTTCAGCTACCCTAATACTGAGGTCTCATGAATCATACTCGTCATCTTTCCATGTAGGAATGTCAACAAAATAGTTCATCTTTAGTAAGTTCCTTGCAATTTCTTTTTCTTGTCCTTTTTCTTGATTACCTTTTCATGCTTCTCTTGATTCTTGTGTTGAAAGTCAAATTTTCTATTCAGTTCTGGTCTTTTCACTGAGAAAGCTTGCAAGTCCTCTATTTAATTGAAAATCCATATTTTGCCTTGGAGCATGATACTCAGTTTTGCTGGGTAGGTGATTCTAGGTTTTAATCCTAGCTCCATTGACCTCCGGAATATCGTATTCCAAGCCCTTCGATCTCTTAATGTAGAAGCTGCCAGATCTTGGGTTATTCTGATGGGGTTTCCACAATACTCAAATTGTTTCTTTCTGGCTGCTTGCAGTATTTTCTCCTTGATCTGGGAGCTCTGGAATTTGGCGACAATATTCCTGCAAGATTTCTTTTTGGGATCTATTTGAGGAGGCGATCAATGGATTCTTTCAATTTCTATTTTGCCCTGTGGCTCTAGAATATCAGGGCAGTTCTCCTTGATAATTTCTTGAAAGATGATATCTAGGCTCTTTTTTTGATCATTGCTTTCAGGTAGTCCAATAGTTTTTAAATTATCTCTCCTGGATCTGTTTTCCAGGTCATTGGTTTTTCCAAGGAGATATTTCACATTGTCTTCCATTTTTTCATTCCTTTGGTTCTGTTTTATAATATCTTGATTTCTCATAAAGTCACTAGCTTCCACTTGCTCCAGTCTAATTTTTAAAACAGTAATTTCTTCAGTGGTCTTTTGGACCTCCTTTTCCATTTGGCTAATTCTGCCTTTCAAGGCATTCTTCTCATTGGCTTTTTGGAGCTCTTTTACCATTTGAGTTAGTCTGTTTTTTAAGATGTTGTTTTCTTCAGTGTATTTTTCAGTATTTTTTTGGGTCTCCTTTAGCAAGTCATTGACTTGTTTTTCATGGTTTTCTCGCATCCTTCTCATTTCTCTTCCCAATTTTTCCTCTACTTCTCTAACTTGTTTTTCCAAATCCTTTTTGAGCTCTTCCATGGCCTGGGACCAGTTCATGTTTTTCTTGGAGGTTTCTGTTGTAGGCTCTTTGACTTTAGTAATTTCTTCTGTCTGTATGTTTTGGTCTTCTTTGTCAGCAAAGAAAGAATGCAAAGTCTGAGACTGAATCTCGGTGTGTTTTCGCTGCCTGGCCATATTCCCAGCCAACTAACTTGACCTTTGAGTTTTTCAGTGGGGTATGACTTCTTGTAGACTACAGAGTTCTATGTTCCACGTTTGGGGGGGAGGTGCCAGCTCTGCCACACCAGCACTGCTCCTTCCCCAAGAACCCCCAACCCGAACTGGGCTTAGATCTTCAGCAGGCTGTGCACGCCCGCTCTGATCTGCCACTTAATCCCTCCCACCAGGTGGGCCTGGAGCTGGAAGCAGCAACAGCCATAGCTGCCCCACCTCCGCTGCCCCCGGGGCTGGAAGCTGAACAGCGAACTCTTTCTACTCCTGCAGCTTTTCCCACTAACTTTCTCCTCAGTCTTTGGTGTTTGTGGGTTGAGAAGTCTCGTCACTGCCGCAGCTCACTGATTCAGGGTGCTAGGGCATGCTCTGCCCGGTTGCTGGTCTTGTTGGTCCATGCCGCTCAGGCTGGGCTCTGCTCCACTCTGTTCCCAGCTCCCGGCTCCCAGCTCCGTGTGGGATAGACCTCACCCAGAGACCATCCAGGCTGTCCTGGGCTGGAGCCCTTCTTCCCTCTGCTGTTTTGTGGGTTCTGCCATTCTAGAATTGGTTCAGACCCATTTTTTATAGGTTTTTGGAGGGACTCGATATGGAGCTCACGCTATTCCCTGCTTACCAGCTGCCATCTTGGCTCCGCCCCCCTCCTTCATTATTTCTTACAGCACAGTAGTATTACGTGGAATCTCTATACCATAACTTGTTCAGCATTTGGCAACTGATGTGCAATTTTCAATTCTTTGACACTTCAAAGAATTGTGATAAATACTTTTGTACACCCTTAGTTTATTTTGCTTAATAGAAATCTCTCCCGCAACTTTTTTGTTGTTGTTGACTCATTTCAGTTGTGTCTGACACTTCATGACCCGATTTGGGGTTTTCTTGATAATCCCTTAATCTACCCTTCTCCTTCTTCTCCTTTCCTCCTTTTCTCCTTCCTCTTTTCCCTCCTGTTTCCTTATTTCATGGGATGTATTTCTGCCCCCAGTTCTGTGTGTGTATTCTTCCCTTAATCAATTAAGATGAAAGGGATGTTCAAGTGCTATGGCTCCTTCCACTTCTTCTTCTATTTCTTTCTTCTGTTTCTATTCTTTCGTTAGTTTAGGAGATTGTAGGTGGCTTTGACCTTGGGGGCTTCCCAAGGTCAGGAGAATGAGCTACTACAAGGTTCAAAAGCTAGGCATTTAGCAAAAGATGGTGAAGAGCAAAGCTTCAAATGCCCTGTTGACCCCAGTCCAGTAGTAGCAGAGATTTAGACTGATCCATCCATTGGCCATGCTTCTTTTGGAATAGAACTTGGAGGGACCAGTGCTATGTAACAACTGCACTATGTCTGAGCCTATTCTGCTCTCCTTAGGGATAGAGGTGGCAAAGAATGAGTGTGCCCTTAGTTTTTTTAAGGACAATATTAATAAATATAGGCTTGGTATATCTTTGAATTAAATATTCTTTTGTAATAGCTAATTGATATTAATTAAGTGGAATAGAGATATTAATCACTGGTGGTTAAAATTAGGAGGAAATATACTGGAATGGGGGTTTGAGCCATTCATATTTGAAAAATCTCTCTCCCACCCCTCAGGGTATCTCTAGAACCCTAACATGGACATGATGAGCTCTAGCAATTCTCACTCTGAAAGAGTGAATCCAAAATCTTCACTGTATATACGTTATTTCATTGAATCTCCACAAAATTGTAAGGCAGGCAGTGCAAGAGTTATTGCTATTTTACATATGAGGAAACCAAGGTTTTGGGAAGTTAAATAATTTTGTTCAGTGTTATGAATTGCCCCAGGATGCTTATAGTGCTAAGTGTGTGGGTATTTGAGGAGGGCAAAGATTGAGATAATGTTAAGGAAGATCTGTACTTTGTGACTCTTTTGTAGGAGTCAAAAATTCAGAAAGGTTCTGTCCTTTATGACTGGAGATGTTTGCTCCATGTGCATAATGGTACTTAGAAAATGCAGTTGTCATTTTTAACAAGCTATGCAAAACTCACTTGCAAGATCATTGAAATCAAGCAGTCTAGTCATTAGGATGTATTTTTTCTCATCCCTATCTCCCAACACCCCCAAAACTCCATTCTACTTAGAAGTCAGAGATTTTCCTTTGTCTTCAACCTCCCTGGTGGGGACATGGGACCTAATTAAATGGAATAAATGGAAACCTTTGTTTATAGCCCATTTGTGCCAGTCCTAGTGTTTTATAATTCATGTACAATTAATTTTCAATGGAATGGGTTTTATGAAATCTTCCATGCCATAATTGTATGTTTCATATTTGTGGGAGTCAGAAATGTTGGCATAATATTTTAATGACTTAATTTTAAAAAGTCAATGCAAAAATTGAATAAATCAACAATATGAATTTTGTTTCTATTATAAGAAAACTCCATTTTCACTGTAGATGAAGAGACAAAAAAAAGATTTCCAAGGTCATTTATTCCCCTGAATGAAACAGGATTTTCTTCCTTACAAATTCCTTGAGTGTTCTCCCTCTCTACTCTTAGTTCAACCTATGGGAAAAGGGTCTTTGTCCACATGGTGGTTCATTCCATTATCTTATTTCCTGATGTGGTCCAAGTTTTGCCTTTCCCCAGATTGATGGTCATTCCCCACAGCTTTGTGGGAAAGGAATCGAAGAGCAGATTTTTCCACAGGCTTGAGAATCACTTTTTCCAGTGTAATTTATTACCATTCATGACATACTATGGCTACTTCGTTTCCCCCAAATAATTTCTAATCTTTCATTTTAATGTTGCTAAGGTATTTATAATGATTATGTAGTTTTCACATTTTGCATCTACTGAATTTTACCAGTGACTTATGTAGAGTGCTGCATTATTTAGTTCTTAGTAGTTGCTGTGAAGGAAGTCTATATACTTCTTTATATCTCCCAAATGAGCTCACCCATGTTAATATTTCACTGGCTTTAGCAGTGCATGTCAGAATGAAGTCTCTGTCTGAATGAAATCAGATTTAGGGGACAGATGTGGTGCTGTTACGCAAAAAAGTTGAATGTAACTGCATTAATCAACTCCTCAAGGGATGGAAGATTAATTGAAAGTCAAATAATTCAATATTCTAATGGATACAGGACCTCATTGGTGTGGTTACTCCCTACTCTGATACATATTTCAACCCATTCATACTTTCTCAATTTCTGTGTTCTTCCTATCCATTGATTTTAATAATTCTATCGTAAAGACTATCCAACATGCTGGAGGCATTTCTTCGGATCTTTTAATATTGTGAGTATCAGTGTCACACTTAAATCACACACTTATTATTGCTTCCTCTTACAGTATAGGCCTATTCACTTTTAATATCACACATGTCCTTAATGATGGCTTTCTATCATTTCATCTTTCTGTTGCCTTTTCAGTCCACTTCAATTTCATTTTGTTTTTTTGTAGATCAGGAAGTTCTATAATTGGAAACCATAAAGCATCATCTGAAGAATATTGGTGTTGAAAAAAAAAAGTTGACCTTTGTGTCAGGGAAAAGCTTGGGATCATTAAAGGTACATCATGATTTCCCAAATGAAATCCAGTCTTCTCTCCTTGTCTTATTTAAAACTGGGACTAGTGCATTTTTCATCTGAAATGCCTATCCATGATACATATACCAGTGAGCTAACTCAACAGGCTGCCTTTCAAACTGTGTGTCTTAATTAGGTAGTTTGCATTTTTTATCCACTTAGTTTTAATGTGTAAGTAGTTATTCCAATATCTTTAAAAATAGATTTGAATATAACTTAGAAGTCCTGGTTGTATTCTGCATCTTGATAAAATCCTGCCCCCCCCCCACAGCTCCCTTCCCCCCAAAAGGAGCAATTTGTTAGAGAATATCTTTTTCATTGTGACTTAAAAATGGATAATTTTTGACAAAAATATAGAAATGAAGCAATTATACTTCATAAAGCTGAATGATAAAATTGTTATAATGAATTATATATTCAATCATACACTGATTTTATGTTATTTTTTCCTACTTAATAGCATCTTTTTCCAACCACAGGCAAAGATAGTTCTTAACATTGACCTTTATAAGATTTTGAGTTCCAAACTTTTTTCTCTCTCCCTCCATCCTTCCCCTCCCCCCTCTCCAAGACAGCAAGAATCTGATATAGACCATACATGTACATCATATTAAACATATTTCCACACCAGTCATGTTGTGAAAGAAAAATCAGAACCAAAGGGAAAAACCATGAGAAAGAAAAAAGACAGAGAAAATAGTCTGCATTCAGACTCCATAGTTCTTTCTCTGGATATGGATAGCATTTTTCATCATGAGTCTTTTGGAATTGTCTTAGATCATTGTACTGCTGAGAAGAGCTAAGTACATCAAAGTTCATCATTGCACAATATAGCTGTTATTGTGCACAATGCTTCCCCTGGTTCTGCTCACTTCACTCAGCATCAGTATATGTAAGTTTCTCCAGGTTTTTCTGAAATCCACCTGCTCATCATTTCTTATAGCACAACAGTATTCTATTACGTTTATATACCACAATTTTTTCAGCCATCCACCAATTTATGGGCATCCCCTCAATTTCCAATTTTTTGCCACCGCAAAAATAGCTGCTATAAATATTTTTGTACATGTGGGTCCTTTTTTAGTGATCTCTTTGGGATACAGACCCAGAACTGGTATTGCTGAATCAAAGAGTATGCACAGCTTTCTAGCCCCTTGGGCACAGTCACTGATTATTTTTAAAGGAAAAGCTATGTGCTAGGTGACACAATAAATCGAGTGTTGGCCCTGGATTCAGGAAGACATGAATTCAAACCTGGTTTTAGATACTTATAAGCTGTTTGACCCTGGGAGAGTCACTTAACCTCTTTTTACTTTACCTCTGTCTGCCTCAGTTTCCTTGACTGTAAAATAGGGATAATAATATCAGCTACCTCTCAGGGTTGTTGTAAAGATCTAATAAGATAATGTTTGTAAAGTGCCTAGCACAGTGCCTGGCACATGGTGGACACTTACTAAATGCTTGTTTCCTTCCTTTAAAAAACTAGTGTTACCAATTCTATTTAACTTGATCTAGATTGACTTTTAATGTTTTCTTACCTTGAATAATTGTAATGTTAGTATATGTGGTTTTTATTTTTATTGGCTTTCTTCATTCTGTATTACTTCATATAAATCTTTACATATTTCTGTATTCCTTATAGCACAACAACATTCTATTATGTTCATGTACTTTATTCAGCCATTTCCCAGACATTGGATACATGGCATTTTTGCTATTACAAATATTCCTGCTATAAATATTTTTGTACAGATTGATCTTTCCTCTCAGTCAATAATCTCCCCGAAGTTTAAATTAAGTAGTGGGTAAAAAGGATCATGGGGTAAATTATATACATATTTATCTACATACATAATATAAACATTATCACACATAAGTTGTCAAGATAATATACCTCTGTAATTTCTTAGATCTTTATTTGTATAAAATATTTTCTTATATTTATATAATTCCTATCCATCTTCATAAGTTAATTTACAATGATTTCTTCCTTACTCTAAATGGCATGGCATGTCTCTCTCTCTCTCTCTCTCTCTCTCTCTCTCTCTCTCTCTCTCTCTCTCCCGCTCTCTCTCTCTCCCTCTCTCTCCCTCTCTCTCTCTCTCTCCCTCTCTCTCTCTCCCTCCCCTCTCTCCCCTCTCTCCCTTTCCCTCTCTCCCTCTCCCTTCTCCCTTTCTCCTCTCCTCTCTCTCCATCTCCTCTCTCTTCATCTCTCTCCCTCCTCTCTCCCTCTCCCTCTCTCCTCTTCTCTCCTCCTCTCCTCCTCGCTCTCTCCTCCTCTCCCTCCCTCCCTCTCTCTCCCCTCCCTCCTCCCTCTCTCTCTCTCTCTCTCTCCCTCTCTCTCTCCCCTCCACCCCTCCTTCCCCCCCTTTCCCCCCCTCTCTCCCCCTTCTCTTCCCCCCCTCTCTCCCTCTCCCTTCCACTACCTCCCTCCCCACCTCCCTCCCTCTCCATATTGTCTGAGGATATCAAAATATCATCCACAAATAGTTGTAATTTTGTCTCTTCTTTGCTGATGTTTATTCCTTTAATTATTTTATGGCTTTAACCAGCATTTCTAGTACAATTTGCAATACAAATCATTAAAATAAACAGAGTTGATTCACCGCTCTTCTTTGTGCTGCAGTTAGTTTTACATAGATGCTTTTATTACATGAAGGGAGGCAGCTGGTGGCTCCATGGATAGAGCACTGGGCCTGGAGTCAGGAAGATGTGAGTTCAAATTCAGCATCAGATACTTCCTAGCTATGTGAACCTGAAAATCCATTGCTCTTATTGCTTGACAAAATGGATCTACTGCATCCACTGGATAGGGAAATAGCAAACCACTCTAGTGTCTTTGCAAAAAAAAAAACCCAAATGAGTCATGAAGGGTCAAATATAACTATAGCAACTGAACAACAAATTATATAAAGGAGAGATTCTTTCATCTTTTTGGTTGTAATATAAGTAATAGTTATATCCATGAAATATGAATATGAATATCCGTGAATATATCTTTGTTATTTATTTACTTTATTATTTTAACTATATAATTAATTTTAAATCATCCTGGTATTGCTGATAGAAATTCAACTTTGGCATAATTAATAAACTTTTGGATATACTTTTGTCCACATTTGTCAGTATTTAATTTTTTTTTTTTTTTTTAGTATCTGTTAATTAATCATGTTAGTCTTGGTTTTCTTTCTTTATCTTTCCCTGGTTTGGGTATAAGCAATACTTATCTTGTAGAAGGAACATATTAGAGTTTTGTTTTTAGTTTTGAAAATGTTTCTTTGAAACTGAGATAATTTGTCCTTTTGTTTTAAGAATTCAATTCTAAATCAAATATATTTTATATCAAATATATGATATGTTTTCTGTGGTAAGCCATTTATGACTTTATCGTTGAGTATAGTTGTTTAGAGTAAAGTTATTTCCTTTTTTCTGATTTGTATATTTATATTTAATGTCTATTCCAATTTTGTTTTATTGGTATGTAATTAAAGATATTTTCTTATTATTTTCCTTTATTATCTCTCTACATGTATTTTCTTCCCTTTCATATTTGAGTCTTAGAAGTCTTAATTTTTCTTACTCACTCTTAAATTAACTAATGTTTTATCAAATTTCCTGCTCTTGAAAAGTGCCATTTTCTGCAATACTGTTGACATTTTACATTCTGTTTAATTTATCTTTAATTTTGAATATTTCCTCCTTTTTGCTTGCCTAAGGGTTTATTATTTTGTTGCTTTTTTGATTTTTAAAATTATATGCCCAGGTTATTATCCTTCTTTGTTTCTTTTTGTCATATTAATGTTGAAGTATATATATGTGCATATATATACGTGCACGCATGTGTGTGTGTTTGCACACATGCCTTTGAGAACTGTTAAGTATATCTCATAAATTTTGGTGTGTATTATTACTGTTTCCTTTATTTTTCATTTTCAATTGTTTCTATGATTTGGTTTTTAACCCATTCATTATTTAGGCTATTAATCAAATCAAACAGTAAATATTTATTTAGCTTCTACTGTGCGCCAGGAACTGTGCTAATCATCAGAGATAAAAAAAAAAGAGGCAAAAGATAGTCCCTGCACTTAAGGAACTTAAAATTTAATGGGTCAGTCAACATGCGAACAAATACACACACACACACACACACACACACACACACACAGACACACACACGCACTGAGGCAGATAACTGAGAAAAAGCACTAGAATTAAGAGGGGTTGGCAAAACCTTCCTGTATAGGTGGAATGTTAGTTGAGACTTAAAGGAAGCCAGGGAAGTTAGTAGGAGGAGTTGAGAAGGGAGAGCATTCTAGTCACCACAGAAAATGCCCAGAACTGAGAGATGGAGTATCTTGTTTGTGGAACAACATGGAGACCCTTTTCAAAGGATGGAAGAATGCATGGCATGGAGGTGGTAGAATACTGAAAAGGTTGGAGAGAGCTAAGTAATGAAGGACTTTGAATGTCAAACAGAACATGTTGTATTTGATCCTAGAGGCAATGAGGAGCCACTGGAGTTTATTGAGTAGGGAAGTGACATGGTAGGATTGATGCCTTAGGAAAATCACTTAGGTGGCTGAATGGAGGGTGGATTGGAGTGGGAAAGACTTGAGGCTGTCAGACACACTATCAGGGTATTGCAAGAGTCTAGATATGAGGTGATGAAAGCCCCAACCAGGGTGATAACAGCATCAGAGGAGAGAAGGGGGCATATATGAGAGAGGTTACAAAGGTGAAATTGATTAGTCTTGGGGCACATATGAGAGAGGTTACAAAGGTAAAATTGATTAGTCTTAGAAACATATTGGATGTGGAGGTGAGAGATAGTGAGGAGTCCACAATAACTTCTAGAATGTGAGCCTGATAGACCAGGAGGATGCTATTGCCCTCTATAGTAATAGGGAAGATGGTGAGTGAAGCTTTATGGGGGAAAGATAATGAGTTCAGTTTTGGATATGTTGAGTTTAAGATGTCTATTGGAAATTCAGTTCAAGATTCTGAAAGGCAGTTGGAAATGTGAGATTGGAGGTCAGCATAGAGGTTGAGACAGGATGGGGAGATTTGAGAATCAGTGTAGAGATGGTAATTAATCCATGGAAGCTGATGAGATTATCACTTGAATTTGTATAGAGAGGAGAGGAAGGTGAGCAGTGCCCTGTGGGGCACTTAACAGTTAAAGGATATGGAAGAGGATACAACAACTGAGACTGAGAAAGAGAGGTCAGATAGGCAGGAGGAGAACCCAGAGAAAGTGATGTATGGAAAACCTAGAGAGAAGATAATATCAAGGAAGAGAGGGTGATCAACCTTATTAAAAGCTTCAGACAAGTCAAAGAGAATGAGGACTGAGAAAAGGCCACAGGATTTGGCAACTAAGAGATCATTGATAACATTTCGAAAAATGGAGTTTGGGTTCTACTAGAAACTACCTAATAGTACACAAACATTGCCCTACCCACAAAAACCTCACATCTCTGGATTTTTTGGTGGTCTTATTGATGTAATCTCTTCTATTTTTTTTTTCTTGATTTTCTCCCTGTTTCAGATACAATTGTGCTTTCAGAATCACATTCTCCCCTAATCACCTCACTTATTCATTAGCTTGTCTTTTTTCTTAATCTACGGTGCTCATGTTGAAACTATAATAATAATTATTTCCTATCAACCCCACCTTCTGTCGTTCCCTTTTCTTCTCAAGGTTATTTGGATTTTCCTTTGAGGCCCAGCCATGGGTATGGATTTATTTTATGGTTTGGTTTTGTTTTGGTACAGTGGGGAAGGGATTTGCAAGTACTTTCTTCCATTACTTCTAAAAATGATTCACTTTTTTGTCACTAAATCTCTAGAGTATATTGACTACATATTGAGTTCAATATGGGGATCTTTGCTTAAAGTCTCTTCTGAATTTAAATAAACTGAAATTTATAGCTTTAATCAGTAGTTCTTAATAATTTGAAAAATTTCCTGAATTATGATATTTAGGCTCATTAATTTTTCATGTTTTAGGAGCAGACCAATAATTATCACAAGATGTCACCAAGTTCCATTACTTATTAGACTGCATAGTGTAATACATATACATATATATACACACACATACACACATATACACGTATGCATGCATGCATGTATATATGTATATGAGACAGTTCATAGAGTCAGGAAAACTTGAAACAAATCATGGTGTGTTAGCCTGGATGCTTCATTTAACCCTAATTCCAATAACTTTCTCTGAATAAGTTGTAGAAAAGTTTCTATACCTGGAATTTCCTAAGCAAGAAGTTGTTAAACTTTTTGTTTAACAGATTCTCTTGGCAGTGATGGAACACTTCTCAGATTAAGGTTTTTAATTGCATTTAATATGACACATGGGATTATGAAGGAAACAAGTTATATTGAAATATAGTGATATAGACATATACATATATGTGGTCATGTATGTGTATATGCATATACATATATATTATTCACTAGCTCAAGATCCCTTGGCCAGATTTTTAAAAATTATTTGCTATTTATTTTTAACATTCTTTTCTTTTTAAATTTTGAGTTTCAAATTCTCCCCCTTCTCTCTCACCCACTGAGAAGACAAAGATATGACATTAGTTATACATGTGAAGCCATGTAAAACATATTTCCATGTTAGCCACATTAAAAAAAAGAAGAAAGAAAGAAGGAGGGAAGGAAGGAGGGAAGGAAAGAAGGAGGAAAGGAAGGAAGGAAGGAAAATTTTATCTCAGTTTACACCCAAAGTTCATCAGCTCTCTCTCTGGAGGTGGATAGCATTTTTCATCATTCCTTTGGAATTGTCTGGCCCATTGTATCGATCAGAGTAGCCAAGTCTTTCACAGTTGATTATTATTTCAACATTGTTGCTACTGTGCACAATGATCTCCTAGCTCTTCCCACTTCACTTTGCCATGATTTTCCAAAACCATGCTGCTCGTTATGTCTTACAGCACAACAATGCTACATCACATTCATATGCTATGACTTGTTGTTCAGGCATTCCCCAACTGATGAACATCCCCTCAATTTCCAATGTTTTTGTCAACACAAAAAAGAGTTACCACAGATGTTTCTGTACACATAGGTCCTCTTTGTTTTTCTTTGATATCTTTGGGATATAGACCCAGTAGTAATATTGCTTAATCAAAGGGTATGCATAGTCTTATAGCCTTTTGTGCCTAATTCCAACTTGTTTTCCAGAATGGCTAGACCAGCTTATTACTCCACCAACATATTAATTTACCTGTTGGGGTGTAGGGTGTGTTCAGGGAAGACTAGTACCTTCAATGTGAGGACTGTCAAGCCCTTTTCAGGACTGCTCTCCTCCTTTGGTATACACCTTATTCACCTATCTCTCACCTATGGGTTCAAGGTGTGGCCACAGCCTGGTAAAACAGTTTGGCAGATGGGCTAAACCAAGTTGAGCATAATAGGGTTTCAAAGTCTTTGGTGAGTTAAAGGGGTATCTACCCCAAGTATGTAAAGAGTGGAATGGGTGGATGAGAACAATAGCAATGAAGGCAGCTGAAGCAGGTGCTGTGGAGTGATTAAAGCTTGGACAGACACTGAAAACACCAAGGACATCCGCTGCATCTTGAGCCATTACCAGTCATCTTGACTTTTGTCTTTCCACTGAATTTTGATGACTCTGGAAGAGAGAGAGACCAATGACAACCTCAACCCTGTCTCACTTAAATCTAATTTATGCTTCAGTCAGAAGACAGCACTCATCCAATTTTTACTATTTTTTACTTACCTCAAAGTCCTATGGTGAAAGGCAAGTGACAAAGCAGCAGGTGAGGATGTACTGGGAACTGTAATCACAACTCTGCACACAGGTGCCCCAGGCCACTGAATTGTCTTCTCATTGGACTGAAGCAGTAGTGGGATTTGGCAGCCCCCTGGGTGTCTGAGCATCCTTTTGACCACAGTACTCATGTCCTGGTGTGAGAAATGGACTAGAAAAAATGTCCTAAAAATTGTCTGCTTCACCCAACACTGAACAGACTTCTTATAGTATAAAATCAAATATAAAATACAAGATAAAAATTAATTCTCTCACACTGTAGTAGCTTTTAAAGGTCAAATCCTTTTTTTGTTGTTTGTTTGCTCATTTTTAAGCCTATTTCTTCACTTTGAACTTTATTTTGAAGTTAGGCTCTGCTCAGCTGGGTGTGGGGAGGCACTATGCCAAGCTTCAGGCTATTTCATGCTGTTGCTTTCAGAGCCAGTTCTGGGGGTCTGCAAGTTTTTGATGCTTCTGAGGTGGTGTTATCCTGGGAGAGATGTAGTCACTGCTCTTTTGGTCTGTGCTTTGGTCTTTACTTAAGGCCCTTGCTTCCCTGAAGCCACAAGTGCTTGTGTTCCTCTTGGCCCTGGAATTGTGACCAGGGACCCTGATGTCTTGTGACTGACCACAAGTACTTCTCTCTACCCTGGAACTATGATCTAGAACTGCTTATGGGCAATAGAGTTGCCAATCAATATCAGTTGTACCCAGGGCCAGCAAAGGATCCTGTATAATCTCTTTTTGACCACTGCAAATCTACTATACACAATTTGCTATTCCTTTCAAATATACAACAAAATTATCATGTAAATTTATTTTTTTTCTTCCCTCCCCTCCACTCTAGAGTTGGCTATCATTAGACATACACACACGCGCATGTGCACACATGCACACACACGTATGCACATGCACACACACTCACATGTAATCTAATTATATATATGTATTATATATATATGTATATGTGTGTGTACAATTATTCTATACATACTTCTATTTATCATTTTTTCCCCTCTGGATGCAGATAGCATCTTTCTTTATATGTCCTTTATAGTTAATTTGAGTATTTATAATAATCAAAATAACTTATTTGCTCAAAGTCATTATCAAAACAATATTGCTGTTACTATATACAATGTTCTCTTGGTTCTGGTCATTTTACTCTTCATTATTTTGCACAAGACCTTCTATGTTTTTCTAAGATCACCGAACTCATCATTTCCTATAGCACAGTAGTATTCCACCACAATCATATACCACAACTTGTTCAGCCATTCCCCAATTGATGAACATCCCTGAAATTTCCCATTGTTTGCCAGCATAAAAAGAGCTGCTATAAACATTTTAGAACTATGTAGGGTCTTTTCCTTTTTCCTCAATAATCTTTGAAAATAGACCTAGTAGTTGTATTGCTGGGCCAAAGGATATACACAGTATTTATTAATCCTTTTATTAAGGAGATTTGTTCTGTGAAGTTTGGATTCAGTCAAAGGGCCATACTTGAGGACCTAGAGGGCCTCATATAGCCTCAAAGCCATGGGTTCCCCACCCCTGGATAGACCAGCATCTAATGCTGCATAATAAACATAACAAGCTAAGGTCAAAATAGGTACATGATTTAGACATAAAGTGTGACATCATAAGTAAATCAGGGGAGCATGGGAAAATACATGTCAGGCAGTCAAATTTAGAAGGAAAATAGAAAAAAACTGGAAGAAAGTTTTATAACAAGTTTCTCTGATAAAGGCCTCATTTCTCAAATAGATAGGGAACTGAGCCAAATTTCTAAAAATAAGAGTCATTCCCTAACTGATAAATGGCAAAAGAATATAAATCAGTAGTTTTCAGAAGAAGAAATCAAATCCATAATCACATGAAAAAAATTCTCTAAAACACTACTGATTAAAGAAATGCAAATTGAAACAACTTTAAGGTACCACTTCATATCTATCAGATTGGTTAACTTGACAGAAAAGGAAAATAATAAATACTGCATGGGATATGGAAAAATTGGGACTCCTATTGGTAGAGTTTTGAACTAGTCCAAGCATTTTAGAGAACAATTTTGAACTATACCCAAAGAGCTATAAAACTCTGCATACCCCTTGACCACCACTGCTAAGTCTGTATACCAAAGAGATCAAAGAAAAGGGAAAGGAAATATCTGTACAAAAATATTTATAGCAACTCTTTTTGTGGTAATAAAAAGTTAAAAATTGAAGGAATGCCCATCAATTTGGAAATGGCTGAACAAATTGTTATATATGATTGTGATGGAATATTATTGTGCCATAAAAACTGATGGGCAGGATGGTTTCAGAAAAACATAGGAAGACTTAATGTTTTCTTTTATATATCTTCTATTCAGCAATTCTCTTCTATTTGCCTCCTTCAGTCTTTGGCCCTCATCTCTTTCAAGAGCCAAGTCTTGCCTTTTTCCAGGAAAGTTGTCCTACTAATCACATATTACTTTCACCATTCATTCCTTCTCTGTCTTTTCAGCACTTCTGAGTCCATTTGATCATTGATTACTATGTTGTTCATGGATATTCCTAAGTTGTTAATTTATATGCATGTATTTACTCCTAAAAGAAAGATTTATTGGAAGGTCATCAAATTCTTACATCATTTTTCTCTATTTCTGTATTGTGTCTAGCATAACTTGGATTCTACAGAATTCAAACAATATGGATGCTATAGATATTCAGCAAGTGGTTCTAAATCTTGTGCAATTTTTCCATTTGGGATTAATAAATAAGAAGATAAATAATAAGATTTAGACACATTCAAAAGTCTGGCAGAATACCATCTTATTGAATGTTTACAAGAATAGAAGTGGACCCCCCAGACTACATAATGATCCAGAAAAGGGTTACTAATGAGTTCTGCCAGTTTAGTCTGATTTACTAATGAGAAACTGCCTGAAGGAAGATGCCCCCTCTACATAGAGTAACTACTGCAAAGGACACATTATCTTTAAAGTGTAATATGCTTATTAGTTAACATGATTCCTATGTAAAACAGTCCATAAAATTTAGCAGGTGTTGACCATTATGTATCTTTATATTATTTCAGCTAGCATCTTTATGTTATTTCACCTAGAACAGATAGCCATTTAAAAAAATAAAATGGTGATACATTTATCCATAAAGATAACACACATCTTTATTTCTATGTTGTTAGTAAGATAGTATCACGCATAGATTTATAAACTTGGCAGATTTTGCATGTTACCCCCTGCTCAGCATTATGTGGTTTCTCATGACAACATAATTTAAAAGATAGATAAGTTACTGGATTGATGCAAAACTGTAGTCCAAGATGAGTTTTTATAAATTGGTTATATTTCCTTTTTCTATATCTCAGCTGGGTTGAAATGTTTAAGTTACAAGACCGTATGAATAGCTACAATTTTTTTTAGCTTACCATGTTTAAATTTTCTTAATTTAATTATAAATTTAATGATTAAAAATAAATTCATTCTCCATTCACTTCAATGCTTTAGTGATAACTGAGAGCTGTCTCTAGTCTTTAGTACCTTGTGGCATATCATGGTCTCTGGTCATCCTACTAACCTGCTAGTTATACCAAGTAGGCATTCTCAGTAAGTATTTATAAGCCTATTTTAAATTCAGTAGGCTCAGGGACCAGTAAAAATTGAATGTATGACTTCCAGTGAAAATTGCTGCTTGAATAGAGAGAGGCAGTCCGGTCTACTCTAGCCCAAATAATCAAGAAATCAAATAATAAAAAAAAAGTAAAGGACTTCTGTACCAGAACAACACATGTGCAATAGAAAAGATACTGCAGACAAAACTAATACAAGCACGGTCAAGGAAGCCACCAGAGGTGGACCAAAGAATCACATATTCTGCTTGTTCCATGTCTGGAGACAGCCCTAAGATGGTTCTGAAATTGGGGATGGAATGAGAATTTGGAAGCCCCTGTAGTGACCAGTATGGAATAGCAACATTTATAGCAGAGCATTCCATTTGCCCAGGGGATCTGAGGTTCCTATCACTCTGGTCAGAGATGTCATAGAGTGCTGAAACTCCAGTAACTCCTGCACTTGGAGGTCAGTGCAGAAAACAGGTGAATTAGAGTGAGTCATTACAGAGCCAGCCACCCAACTCAAAAAATGTAACAGGGGGCAGAGCCTGTCACTGCCACAGAGCTCCAGTTTAGGAATTAAAGCTGGAGAGATGAGTAAACTAAAGAAGACATCAGCTAGTAGAAGAGTTATGTAGCTCTAGAGTTCTTTAAGGAGTAAGTCAATAACAATTGAAAGCAGAGAATCAGTGGCAGGTGGGAGGAGGAGGGTGTCATTTTTCACAAGGATGATATGAATGTCTAAAAGAAAAGATGGAACTAAAGTTGTTCAGAAAAGAATTGAAAGGGACATAAAATAGCTTAAAAGAAAAAATGGTTAACCGTATCCAAGAAGTGCATCCCATAAAAACTAAAATAGACCATTGAAATATTAGCATTGGTGGTGATATGTTTTGGCAGTTTGTGGGGCAAAAGGAATTTGTCTGAGGAGAATTGTTTTTCCCTCTTGGCTGGCTCCCATCCTAAAGTGGACACTACTCTTTCCCCCAAAATCCTCAATCCTGCCCCTGGGAGAATACGAGTCTTGTCTTCTTTTTTTCTTCTTGTGTATGCACACACACACACGTACATATATATATATGTATATATACATACATATCTGCGCATACACATGTATATATCCATATATGTGTGTATATATGTATGTATATATGTATGTACACACATACATATATATGCGCACACACATACACACACACACACACACATATATATATATATATACACATATATATATATATATATATATGTGTATATATATATTTTAGATGTCATAGGATGGAAAATGGGAAAGAGGAAAATCATTTGAGGCACTACCTCACATACCACATATCCAGACTAGTTAAACACAGTTTTATCTTAATATCAGCTTTTAAATACTAGGAGGACAGAAATGCAAAATAGAAAAAAAAAAAAAAAAAACACACAGAAGTAAGCATTGTGATGGATAAACTTGCTACCAGGGATTGGTCTCTATGGCAAGTTCAACAACTTGAAATACTCCCAAATACGCTTACCCAAATACTGTATAATTTGAAATTGGTTTTATCATTTAAGCTCTGTTTCCAATTCCCTGGCAATTGCTCTTCCCACATTCTCCTGGCATCAGTTTCTCACCTCTCATTTTGGTCTATAGTAAATTTGTGGCCTGGTATAAGCTCTCTTTGTTTCTCTGACTTTACTCCTGGTGACATCAGCCTAAGATACAGCGAGTGGTAACAGTGGCCCAGTCACACGGGCCTACAGTAACAACATGAAATGGCCAGGCTCTAGAGGTGTACTGGTAAATGTGCTGGCATATGTAAACAATTACCTCTCCAGGGGAGAAAAAACGAATATGTAATCCCTTGGAACTCAGTGAAGTTTAATCTGCATTAGTAACATGTTATCCATCACTTTCTTTAGCCTCTTAAATCTAGGCAATCAACAAAACAATAAATCCAGCTTTTTTAGCATTTGATGATTTCTGAAGTATAAATGCTCACGTTGAAAATTTAATTATTAGCTTACAGTTCAAGCTGACTCCAAACACCCCTGCCTGGAACCCTCATCAACATCTCTTGTCTTGTACTTTTCTGATGTTCTTTGTTAGGGTATGTTCCCCCACCATCTTCTCTCTCTTTCTCTGTCTCTCTTTGTTTTTCCTTTTTCTCTCTGTCTCTCTCTCTCTGTCTCTCTGTCTCTCTCTGTCTGTGTCTCTTTCTCTCTCAAAGAAGGAGCTGGGCTTTTAGTCATGGTTTCACAGTTCTCCAAAAGTTTAAATAGATAGGTTCTTGTGAATTCTTGATTACACGTGGATATAAAGAGGTTTCCAGTTCATGTGCAGTGTTACCCATCTACTGGCTAAAATGTCTTTATGAGTTCATTTTCAAGGTTCTCTCTGGTCTCCTATTCAGGCTAATTCCAGTTTAAATGGCAAAGGTTTAGAATGCTGTATATAGAATTATAAATTTAAAGCTCAGAGGACCTTTAAAAACCATCTAAAATAAGTGGCATTTTACAGATAAAGAAATGAGGCCCAGAGTTTGTGAACAAGATTCTACAGATAGCAGGGAATAGGATTTACAGTTGTCTGACTCTAAATCTAGTTTCTTTTTAGCACAATTCTACACATAAATATTAAAATAAAGATTTTGGAATGAAGCATAACTTTTAAAGTTATGGGTTAAATAAATTAACTGTAATAACAGTACAGAAAACACTAGTTGGCCTTTTGTTTTCCTATATATATTTTCCAAGCCAGTAGTTACTACTAAAAAATTTAGGTTTCTTATATAGAAAGAACAAAAGAAATGGACTAATTCTTCAATGCTTTCAAATACAAAGCACACACACGCACACACACATACACACAAAACAAACCATTTCCAATAATTGATCTTGAAGATAATCTCAAGGAGTTGTTGACAGAAAAACAAATGTGTGGTTGAGCAATGAAGTCATAGAGAGGTACTTGCTTTCAGAGGTAAAATCCTAGAGCAGTATTAGAATAGAAAAACACCCACTCAAACATATAAAAAGGCTATTCTAGTCATTCTCTTAGCCTGATACATTTGGCACAGAAATGATAATCACAGAGGGGTTTTGAGAGACCCAAATGTACTTTGGAGAGGGGACAAAATGTCAGGAGAATTAGACTACAGAATAAATCAAGCTATTCCCATTTCTCTAAAAGTGACAGTATTTGTGATCTTTTGTCAAGAAGCTTTATTAAGTACCAATACAGTGCCAAGAACCAGTGTTAAGTGCTAGGGATAGCAAAAACCTGTTCCTTGCCGTAGAAGGTCGTGTTCTACCTATCCCGTGCCAACCTCTCTGCAGTCCTCCAATCTTTCATCTCCAACTGACTTACAAATATCTCAAATTGTGTAGATATGTAGTAGATATAGTAAACTCAACATGTCCAAAACTAAACTCAATTATCTCTCTCTCTCTAAGCTCTCCTTCCATCATAACTTCACTATTATTAGTTAAGGGCAACACTATCCTCCTTTTTAGCTTGGACTCCCTTCTTTCCTTACTGGCTTTCACCTCCTATCTCCAATCTGTTGCCAAGGCCTGTCAATCTCATCATTGCAACATCTCCCACATCCTTTTCTTCTCAGACACTGTCACCACTGTGGTGAAGGCCATCATCATCTCACACATGAACTTTTATGGTAAATTGCTAGTGGGTCTGCTTGCCTTTAGTATTTCCCCATTCCAATCCATCCTTCATTCATTATTCTTCCAGATAAATTTTGTTGTAATTTTTTCTAGCTCTGTCATTTCTTTTTAGTTTGATTGATATGGTCCTGAATAAATATATTAGCTTATGTAGAATTCTGATTTTTATTATATTTTCTTGGTCTACTCATGAGCAAATGATATATGTACAATTGTTCAAATCTGATTTTATTTGTGTGAAAAGTGTTTTATAATTGTGTTCATATAGTTCCTGGGTTTTTCTTGGCAGGTGGACTCACAAATAATCTATAGTGTTTACAGTTATTTTAAATGAGATTCTCTTTCTATCCCTTGCTGCTGGTTTTTGCTGGTCATATAAAGAAACTACTATTGATTTATGTGGGTTTATCTTATATTCTGTGACTATTCTAAAGTTGTTAGTTATTTCCCTAGTTTTTTTAGTTGATTTTCTGGGATTCTGTAAGTATACCATCATATAATTTGCAAAGAGTAACAGTTTTGTTTCTTCATTGTCTATTCTAATTCCTTTAATTTCTTTTTCTTCTCTTATTGCTATAGTTAACATTTCTAGTACTATATTGAATAATAATGGTGATAATGAATATCCTTGCTTCACCCCTGATCTTATTGGGAAGGCTTCTAGCTTATTCCCATTACAGATAATGCTTACTGATGGTCTTAGATAAATACTGCTTATCATTTTAAGGAATGCTCCCTTCATTCCTTGGCTCTCTTGTGTTTTTAATAGGAATGGGTGCTGTATTTTGTCAAACAGCTTTTGTTACATCTATTGAGATAATCATATGATTTCTGTTGGTTTTGTTACTGATGTAGTCAATTATGTTGATAGTTTTCCTTATATTCAAGCATCTCTGCATTCTGGCATAAATCCCATTTGGTCACAGTGTATTATGCTTGTGATAGTAGTGCTATTATTGATTTGCTAATATTTTGTTCAAAATTTTTGCATCAATATTCACTAGGAAAATTGGTCTATAATTTTCTTTCTCTGTTTTGGCTCTTCCTGGTTTAGGTATGACCACCATGTTTATGCCATAAAATGGATTTGATAGGACTCTTTCACCTATTTTTCCAAATAGTTTATATAGTATTGGAATTAGTTGTTCTGTAAATGTTTGGTAGAATTCGCTTGTGAACCCATCTGGCCCTGGGGATTTTTTCTTAGGGAATTCATTAATGGCTTATTCAATTTCTGATTTTTTAAAGGTGGGGTTATTTAGGCATTCTATTTCCTAATATTAACCTGGGTAATTTATACTTTTGTAAATATTCATCGATTTTGCTTGGATTGTCAGGATATAATTGGATGAAATATTTCCTAATGATTAATTTCTTCTTTATTGCTGGTGATTTCACCTTTTTAATTTTTGATACTGGAGATTTGGTTTTCTTCTTTCTTTTTTTTAAATCAAATTAACCAATAGGTTATCTATCTTATTGTTTTTTTTCCCCATAAAACTAGCTCCTAGTTTTATTTATTAACTCAATAATTATTTTTACCAATTTTATTAATCTCAGCTTTGATTTTTTCAGGATTTCCAATTTGGTGCTCAATTGGGGAATTTTAATTTGTTCTTTTTCTAGTTTTTTTTTTTTTTAGTTGAACACCCAATTCAATGATCTGCTCTTTCTCTTTTTTGTTAATGTAAGAATTTATAGAAATAAATTTTCCCCTGCAAATAAATTTGACTGCATCCTATAAATTGTGGGATGTTGTCTCATTGTTGTCATTCTCTTTAATGAAATTTTTAATTGTTTCCATGATTTGTTTTTTGACCCACTTATTCTTTAGGGTTATATTATTTAGTTTTCAGTTAATTTTTAATCTTTCTTTCCATGGCCCTTTATTGAATGTAATTTTTATTGCATTATGATCCAAAACAAATACATTTAATATTTCTGCCTTTCTACATTTGATTTTGAGGCTTTTATGCCCTAATTACGTGCCTTAGTTTTTGTGCAGGTGTCACATGCTGCTGAGAAAAAGGTATACTCCTTTCTGGTTCCATTCAGTTTTCTCCAAAGGTCTGTCATATCTGACTTTTAAAATATTCTATTCTCCTTCTTAGTTTCTTTCTTGTTTATTTTTTGCTTGGATTTATCAATTTCTAAAAGGGGACAGTTGAAGTTCCCCACTAGTCTAGTTTTGCTGTCTATTTCTTCCTGTAACTCACTTAACTTCTCCTTTAACAATTTGTATGCTATACCACTTGGTGCATATATGTTTAGTATTGATATTGCTTCATTTTCTATGGTACCTTTGAGCACAATGTAGTTTCCTTCCCAATCTCTTTTAATTAGGTCTAGCTTTTTCTTTTGATTTGTCTGAGATCAGGATTGCTACCCCTGACTTTTTTTTAACTTCAGCTGAAGCATGATAGATACCTGCTTCAGACCCTTACCTTTACTCTGTGTGTGTGTCTCTCTGCTTCAAGTGTGTTTCTTGTAAACAACATATTGTAGGATTCTGGTTTTTGATCCACCCTGCTATACACTTCTGTTTTATGGGTAGTTCATCTCATTCACATTCACAACTATGATTAAGCTCTGTATTTCCCTCTATCCTATTTTTCCTCCTGTTTTTCGTCTCTCTTTATAACTCTTTCCCTCCTTGACAGTGTTTTGCTTCTGTCTACCACCTCCCCTAATCTGCTTTATCTTCTGTCAGTTCCCCTCCCCCTGCCCCTTTACTTAATCTCCTCCCTCCCCCTACTTTCCTGTCCAATAGGATAGATTTCTATATTCAACTGATTGTGTATATTTTTCCCTCTTTGAGCCAATACTGATGAGAGTAATGTTCAAGTGATGCCTATCACCCACTTTCTATCTTTCCCTTCACTGTAATAGGTTTTTTGTGCCTCTTCATGTGAAATAATTTGCCACATTCCTACCTCTCCCTTCCTTCTGCACTCAGTATACTCCTCTTTCTCATCCCTTAATTATTTTTTATGTCATTCCCTCAAATTCACCTTATACCCGTACCCTCTGCCTATTCATATTTCCTTCTAGCTGTACTATTGGTGGTACAATTTTTAAGAATTACAAGCATCATCCTCTCATGTAGGGCTGTAAACAGTTCAGGTCCGTTGAATACCTTATGTTTTCTTTTCCATTTTTATCTTTTTAGGCCTTGGGTCTTAATATTGGAGATCAAACTTTTTGCTCAGTTCTGGTCTCCTTGTCATAGATTGGGATCCTTCTATTTCATTAAATGACCATTTCTTCCTTTGAGGTATTATGCTTAATTTTGCCAGCTAGGTTATTCTTAATTATTAGCCTAGCTCCTTTGCCACCTTGGAATATCGTGTTACTTGACCTCTGATCCTTTTATGGTGCAACTGCTAAGTCCTGTGTAACCATGATTGTGATTCTCCAATATTTGAATTGTTTCTTTCTGTCTACTTGCAGTTTTTTTTTTTTTCCTTAACCTGATAGTTTTGAAATTTGGCTATAATTTTCCTTGGAATTTTTATTTTGGGATCTCTTTCCTGAGGTGATCAGTGGATTCTTTCAATGTGTATTTTACCCTCTGGTCCCAGGTTATTGGGGAAGTTTTCCTTCATAATTTCTTGGAAGATACTGTACAGGTCCTCCTTTGGAGTATGGCTTTCAGGTAGTTGAATGATTCTGATATTGTCTCTCCTGCATCTTTTCCAGGTCAGTTGTTTTGTAATGAGGTATTTTACATTGTCTTCTATTTTGTTCACTCTTTTGAATTTGTTTGATTGATTCTTGATGTCTCATGGAGTCATCAGTTTCCACTAACCCAATTCTAACTTTTAAGGTGTTGTTTTCCTCAGTTAGCTTTTGTGCTTTCTTTTCCATTTGGCAAATTATGCTGTTTAAAGAATTGCTTTCTTCAGTAGATTTTTGTATTTCCTTATTTGGCCAATTCTCTTTTTAAGCATTTCCCCCCCATGCTGTTGACTCTTTTTTCATAATTCTCTTGCATCACTCTCACTTCTTCTCCCATTTTTCTTCTACTTTGAACATATTATATTTAAGCTCCTTTTTGAACTCTTCCATGAAATCTTTCTGGACTTGATACCATTTTCTGTTTTTGTTTGGGGCTTTGCATGTAGGTGTTTTGACATTGTTGTCCTCTTCTGAGTTTTTGTCTTGATCTTTCCCTGTCACCATAATAACTTCCTATTGTCAGATTCTTTTTCTTTTGTTGTCTTTTGCTAGTCTTTTTTGGCCTTTTTCCTTTCTTTTAAATTTGAGCTCTGCTCCTTCTGTGGATTGGGCATTGTCTCAAGCTTCTTGTGCTAGGGGCTATAGGCTCTGGCTATTTACTTCCTGCTTCACTGATGTTGCCCTGAGGCCCAAGAGAGAATCTCCTGTCTGGTGTTGCCCTGAGGGGTTGGGTGGGGTGTGACTGGCTCTGTTGGAGGCTGTAGGGTCTGGCTGAGGGGTGGGGAATCTGTGGCCTCAAGGCCACAGGTAGCACTCTAGGTCCTTTGACTGAATCCAAACTTGACAAAACAACTCCTTCTGTAAAACTTGGCCTCAGTCAAAAGGCTGCACCCAAGAACCTACAAGGCCCTTCCCTGGCTCTGGCAGCTTACCTGGTGCTGAGCTGGGGTCCTAGTACTGGTATCTGGCATGTGCTGAGGCTGGTGGACTGTTTCTGTATTTCCCTGGGGCTACACCAAAGCATGCCTGTGTTGCTGGAGGCTGGCTGTTTTGCAATGTTGCAGTGATCCTGGCTGCCTGGCTGCTTAGGCACCTATAGGGTTGCTCTCTACCTGTTTGTTTAGGCTATACTTCAGCACATGGCAGTTCTTGGAGCTGGAGTCTGCCCATTCCCCTGGATATACTGAGATTGTTTCACTCCATCTTTTTGCTGTTTCAGCTTGTTCCAGGATTTGGTTTGGGGCTCTATTTTGTGGTTGTTTGGAGGTGAATATAGGAAGGTTGTGGCAATTTACTGCCTACTCTGCCATTTTAACTCCCAGAATTCTCTGACATTGCTGTTTCAGACTGAGTCAAAAGTGAAGTCATTTTCCCCTTTAACTTATACCAGCCTTATACAGTGTTGTTCCTGAGTCTGATCAAACATAGTTTCAACAGCAAGATTATAAAATAAGGAGGTTAAAATGAAGCCAGGATGTTTCTAATCACATGAATAACTCTCTCATGACTAAAGGATATTTAATAGATTGTCTTATGAGAGAAGCTCTCTCTATAACTATATATCAATAATTTGTAGGCCTGCTGAAACCAGCATTGATGGTCCACCTCTTAGCTAATCAAAAGACAAGACCTTCTGTGTCTTGGTTAAAAAAAAAATCGTAAGGGAGCCAAAACATCCTGGTGAAGTTATCCAGACAATATCTCAAGTGTAACTCAGATGAAGTCACACATAGACTTATTAAGGTCACATTTTTTTACAAGCAATTTATCCTTTCAGATAACAACTGGACTATAATAGATCCCAATGGGAGACTTTGTGCACAGCCATCAGAATCAATAACAAATGCAGATTCTGAGACTTTGTTGCCTGTGGTATCACTTCTGCAAGAAGAATCATAGAAGCATAAATCTCTATCGATAGCTAGACTAGTCACTTCACTCAGTTTTATATTCCCACTAGTCACTGCACATTCCTAGATGGGGGGATTAGGGAGGAATTCAGTTGCTCTATTCATTTCAAACATTTGATCAGTCATCTAAAGCTGAAAAATGCCTTGTTGCAGGACATTGCTTAGAGTGGTGTTTGTACTATGGAATGGCTACATCTCTGATGGCCATGACTGTAGACTAGGCTTTTCTGATGGCCTTGTTAGACCTAGCACCCTTCCAGACACTCTGCTCCCCTTCATAAAGGGACCTTTGTGTGTTGTCTTTTTTTTTTCCATTAGAAGATTGTAAGCTCCTTGATGGGAAGGATTGTCTTTGATTTTATTTGTATTTGTGTCCCAGGTACTTAGCACTGTGCCTGGCATATAGTAAACCCTTAAATGTTTATTGACCAACCTGACTACTAGTTATATTTCTCAGGTAAGTTCCTTGAAGTCAAGAACTGATTTTTATTTTTACTTTGTCTCCACAGTACCCATTAGACTGTACTGCATATAATACACTTAATAATGCTTATATGGTAGAATTCGATAGGAGAATCAGCAGATATCAGATCAAACTAAAACCAAAGCATGAAATGAAGCATCAATATGTAAATGCCCTAGGACTGTTAGCAGAACAATTGAGAAACCTTCCCATTACTGAGCATGTACACGACTATAAAAATACGTGTCAAAAATGTTATAACAAGCATAAACAACAACACAGGCAGGATATCAGAGATGGATGTTTTAGTGACATTTATGAGGGGAGTTAAAGGGAGAATGCCTGTTAGCATCCTGGTAATGAAAAGGACAGTGGGATGTGGCTAACAATATATGAGGTCATGTGTACCCAGAGGGGAAACTAGACTTCAACTCTACATGAGCAGTAATCCTGTTCCCCATCAGCTTTTAGTAGAGCTATGTAGGCTTGATGAAGTACTCAAATAAATCTAGTTCTTCTCAGTCCAATGACCACAATGGGTTAGAACAAACCACAAAAAAAAAAAGGATATCATCTCAGCATAAATCCAAAGCTAATACTTTTTCAAGGCCTTTATCATAATATCTGTCAGAATTAGGGTGGAATAGAAAAAGTGACACATGCAATTAAAATTCTAAATGCTGTAAAAGACAGTGGTGTCCTTGGTCCTTCCTTTGTTACTTATATTTTAAATAACTTGATGCAGTTATTAGATAGATGGGATGCATGCCCTGTAGCTAATGAAATTAGGAAGACAAGTATTCTCCTCTATGCTGATAACATGGTTTTATTATCTTGAACTAGCAAGATTTCAAGAAATAGATTAATTAGTTAACTGCTTATCATTATAAAGGACTGGTTGACATCAACTGTGCTTTTTTTACATTCATGATCTCATCTGCAAAGATCACAATGCATATATTTTCTCATCCTATATGATTCTCTTCCATGGTTTTCAACTAATTTTTTCTCATTTCCCCTTTCTTCTCTCCTCTCTCCTTCCCTCCATTTTCTTTCCCTTTGCTCCTTTCTTCTCCCCTTATGCCTCTCCTTTCTCTTTCTTTCTCCCCTCCTCAAATGATAATAGTGTATACTTAATGTAAGATCACTGTTTAGCAGGGTTGCTCAAATATCCCCCATATTGATAAAGCTAGTTCTTTCCCTAAAAGTCAAGGAAGATGTCCCAAGATTTGAGTGGCCTATGGGGCTAAAATTGAGGCTTGGATTTCCTGGCTGCTTCTGGTCATATTGATGTGTTTTTGCCCTTCCCACCCCAGGCCCATTCACTGGGGCTTAATTCCATTCAGACTTGGTACGTCCCAGGACCCCACTTCTTCACAAGTCACTATGCACTGTATGGCTGAAGAGGTGTATTTTTGTTGGATGTGAGTGATGGGCTCTACTTAATCTGAAATATCCTTATCTTTCTATGTCATAGGCTTTTGTTAACTGTTGAAAGACCTATGAATATCTCATTTCATTCCAAAACAAAACTTAAACTAACACAGGGGACTAGACTGAGTCAGGACCTCTGATACAGTTGGGTAACCCCCCCCCCCCCCAATTCTATGGCACATTCTCCTACCAGGGCGTGCCCTGTGAAGTGGAATGTGGGCTCAAGCTTAGAGAGCACATGCAACAAAGGAGTAAATCAGATTCAGGAAGTCCTTTTGCTAGACAAGTGTGGGAAGTAGCTAAGTGTGGTGTAACTTTCCTTCCGGGATGATTGTGTAGAGCTTTGAATCTGCCTTTTCTTATCATACCAAGTCTGTCCCCAGCTCTTGATGGATGCACCGCTGCTATCCCCTGTGATGCCGCGGATGTTTCTAAGAAGCAAATGAAATATGAACCCATTTATCCTCTGCAAGTTCACAAGGTCTTCCTCTAGTCAAGTGTGAGAAAGAGGGAGAACAACTTGAAGTACTCTTCCTCTTTCCCACTATTGATAGCTTCTCAGGGATTTGACTTCAACTTCTACCAGTAGTCTTCTAGAGACTCAAAGTTCATGATGTTTTGGCTGAAGCGGGATGGGAAGGAGGGTAGAGATTTGGGCTGGAGTGTTGGGAAGTAGATAAATTCCATGAAATTCTTATTCTCCCCATACTCCCCCTTACTAACACAAACAAAAATAAAACGCTTCATAATTACCATCAAAATACATAGATAGGACCTATACCCATAGTCTGGCTCCATTCATTGTAATTTCTTTCCCTAATTTTTGGGAGGTGAATTGTAAATAGGAGAGTGAGATAGGGGCTTTACTTCTTCTATCTCCCCCAGAATTTTGCAGGGCTTTTCCTGAAGCATAGGAATAAATGATCTTAGCACTTAGTAAGAATAATTAGTTAAAATTAGGGAGTTATCAGGGAATAGGCTTGTCCATTCTCTGACTGGGACATTCCATTCTGGGGTGAGTTCTCTACCTCCCCAGGGCAAGAACAACATTGGTACTTAAAAAGTTGATTTGAGGGGCAACTTGCCCCATTTGGATTTTTGGGAAGCTCGCCTCACATCGGAAAGATGCTATTTATATTTGATGTTCCTTTTAGACTAATTTCACTTGTAATAATTGCTAGCATTTATGCATATAAAATCAACTTTTTAAGTAGAGAGAGTTCATATCAATGCTGCTTCTCAATGTGCCAGTCCTACAGTCAGGAAGACTCATGTTCTTGATTTCTAATGTGGTCTCAGACACTTACTAACTGTATGACCCTAGTTAAGTCACTTAACCTTGTTTGCTTCAGATTCCTCATTAAGGTCATGAAGAGTCAGACAACATTCTCTTTGATAGTTGAAACAAACAAACAAAAAAAAAACAAAACTCGAGAGGACTTTAGCATAGTTTCTCTTTGATCTTCCCTCTTCATCTGGAATCCAAATAACACACAATGTTACTTTCAGTTGAGAAAATTGTAATATGAACTGAGTGCAGAAAATTCATTTGTTGCAAAGAGTTGCTTCCTCTCAACCAAATCCAGAACAGCACTGGTTGCTTTAAGTCATAGAAATTGTTTATACAATGACTTCTTGTTAATGGTATTTACAGCAAAAGGATTTTTAGCCTTTATAGAAATAATTTTCTTTCTGTAGAACAAGGTTTCTTAACATGTGTGTGTGCATGTGTATGTGCATGCATGCTGTGTGTGTTTGTGTCATGGACCCCTCTGGCCATGAACTAATTCTCAGAATAATGTTTTAAATGCACAACATAAAATAAAATGATTACAAAGGAAACCAATCTTACTAAAATATAGTTTTCACTATTTTAAGAAAATAACAAATTAACATACTACAGGTTAAGGACCTCAGCTCCTGGAGGACTAAATGTTTAAGAAATTGCCCATTCAGCTTGCCTTGCACCTATGTAATTTATTCCTAATGCCTTGTTGTCAAAGAAAGTGTTTCAACATCTGAAATGGTAATGGACTGCTGAGTACTGGGGCTTTAAGGCAGCTCCCCTCTGTCACTGTGGGGAGTGGCTGCATTTCATCACTGGATTTAAGAGATTCCTGGTGGATATAGAGGGTCTTCAAAGCTTCATCAAGCTTGTCCTGATCCTAGGATGAAAGGTGCTTTATAAAGGTCAGTTATAACTTTTGTTATTGCTCACTTAGAGGTCCTATGATTCTTGAGCAACCTGTCTTTGAGCTTCACATCTTAGCCTTGCTACTTTCTTATTTTTTATTTTTTAAAAAATTATTCTTTTTTATTTAATATTTTTAGTTTTCAGCATTGATTTCCACAAGAGTTTGAATTACAAATTTTCTCCCCATTTCTACCCTCCCCCCCCAACACTCCTAGATGGCATATATTCTGATTGTCCCATTTCCCAGCCAGTCCTCCCTTCTGTCACCCCACTCCCCGCCCCCCATCCCCTTTTGCTTTACTTTCTTGTAGGGCAAGATAGATTTCTATGCCCCATTGCCTGTATGTCTTATTTCCTAGTTGCATGCAAAAACTTTTTTTTGAACATCTGCTTTTAAAACTTTGAGTTCCAAATTCTCTCCCCTCTTCCCTCCCCACCCACACTCCCTAAGAAGGCAAGCAATTCAACATAGGACACATGTGTATCATTATGCAAAACCCTTCCACAATACTCATGTTGTGAAAGACTAACTATATTTTGCTCCTTCCTATCCTATCCCCCTTTATTCAATTTTCTCCCTTGACCCTGTCGCTTTTTGAAAATGTTTCCTTTTAATTATCTCCTCCCCCTATCTGCACTCCCTTCTATCATCCCCCCTTTGTTATCTCCTTCCTCCTTCTTTCCTGTGGGGTAAGATACCCAATTGAGTGTGTATGTTATTCCCTCCTCAGGTCAAATCCAATGAGAGCAATATTCACTCACTCTGCCTCACCTCCCCCCTCTTCCCTTCCTACAGAACTGCTTTTTCATGCCACTTTTATGTGAGATAATTTACCCCATTCTATCTCTCCCTTTCTACCTCTCTCAACATATTCCTCTCTCATCCCTTAATTTGATTTTATTTTTTTAAGATATCATCCCTTCATATGCAACTCACCCTGTGCTCTCTGGCTATATCTATGTGTATATTCCCTTCAGCTACCCTAATACTGAGGATCTCATGACTTATACACATCATCTTTCCATGTAGGAATGTAAACAAAACAATTCAACTTTAGTAAGTCCCTTAAGATTTCTCTTTCTTGTTTACCTTATCATGATTCTCTTGATTCTTGTGTTTGAAAGTCAAATTTTTTATTCAGCTCTGGTCTTTTCACTGAGAAAGCTTGAAAATCCTCTATTTTATTGAAAATCCATATTTTGCCTTGGAGCATGATACTCAGTTTTGCTGGCATTGGTGATTCTTGGTTTTAGTCCTAGCTCCATTGACCTCTGGAATATCATATTCCAAGCCCTTCAATCCCTTAATGTAGAAGCTGCTAGATCTTGTATTATTCTGATTGTGTTTCCACAATACTCAAATTGTTTCTTTCTGACTGCTTGCAGCTATTTTCTCCTTAATCTGGGAGCTCTGGAATTTGGCAGCAATATTCCTAGGAGTTTTCTTTTTGGGATCTTCATCAGGAGGTGATTGGTGGATTCTTTCAATTTCTGTTTTACCCTCTGGCTCTAGAATATCAGGGCAGTTCTCCTTGATAATTCTTGAAAGACTGATATCTAGGCTCTATTTTTGATCATGGCTTTCAGGTAGTCCAATATTTTTAAAATTATCTCTCCTTGATCTATTTTCCAGGTCAGTGGTTTTTCCAGTGAGATATTTCACATTGTTTTCCATTTTTTCATTCCTTTGGTTCTGTTTTATAATATCTTGATTTTCTCATAAAGTCACTAGCTTCCACTTGCTCCAATATAATTTTTAAGGTGACATTTTCTTCAGTGGTCCTTTGGACCTCCTTTTCCATTTGGCTAATTCTGCCTTTTTTTTTTTTTGACTGCTTCAGAAGTAGAATGTATTACAATTACATGAGCCTTACCCTTCTTCAATTTACTTAATTATTCAGGAAAGAAAAGAGATGACTTTTCAAACAATAGTAGAGGTCCTTTCTTATCTGTAGTCCCTAGTTTTCCTTACTGGGAACTATTAGGGGTAAAGGAATGGAATAAAGTGTTATATTCCATCATTTGATCTTGAAGTCTCTGCCCCCCAGTTTCTTCAGAATGGCAAAGACACAGTCCTGTGGGGTTTTCCATTCATCAAGGAAGACATGGTGGCAAGGAGGAACATTTAATTATATCATTCATTGGCAGAGGGTTAAAGTGTGTGTGAATACCTGGTATGCATGCATGCATGCATATATTTATGTATCTGAATATATTGGAATTGAAAAGATGGCAAGAGAAAGCAGGGCTGGAAAAAGAGGGAAGCAAATGCCCCAATTGTTAAATTCTTAGAAGAAATCTATAGAGACAGCTGTTGCCTACTAGGAAGTTTTCACACTGGATCTCTTTATCCCCGCTGGCTTCAGCAGCTCTGACACGGATCCAAGCTATTCTTGCGCATCAGGAAGTTAATTTTTCGTGCCATTTCCATGTTGTAGATGCACCGACAAGTCTCATAGCTCTCCCTCTGTCATCGGCGACATGGCTTTTCATAGTATCTCCACCACTTGATGTCACTGACGAGCCCATCCACAGTAAGAATTCTGTTCAGGGTCCTGTATGCACCTTCCACATTGCCTTCCTGCACCATCACAGTCCTGGCAATGAACTTCAGGTTATTTGCCATGATCTTGGGACAAAGTTGTCCTTGTAAGGAAAGGAGTTTTCGACTAAAGCAGCTGAAGGGTGGGTGTGTGGGGCAGGGGCGGTGGGGAGATGCACTGCCAGCAGGGCAGAGATCTATTCTGCACATATATAGACAAACATAGCAGGGGTCTCAAGATGGCAAATCGGGAAGCAAAATGGCCAAGTTCCCCAACAACATCTAGGTTCAGCCTGGGAGCTCAGAACAAGGGCTGGCCCAGAGTCACTCGAGCCACCACTGCTGTGAGTAAGAGAGCTCCCAATTCTGCCTTTCAAGGCATTCTTTTCCTTATTGGCTTATTGGAGCTCTTTTGCCATTTGAGTTACTCTATTTTTTAAGGTATTATTTTCTGCAGTATTTTTTTCGGTCTCCTTTAGCAAGTCATTGACTTGTTTTTCATTTTTTTTTCTCAGATCCCTCTCATTTCTTTTCCCAATTTTTCCTGTACTTCTCTAACTTGCTTTTCCAAATCCTTTTTGAGTTCTTCCATGGCCTGAGACCAGTTCATATTTTTCTTGGAGGCTTTGGATGTGGGCTCTTTGACTTTTTTGACTTCTGGCTGTATGTTTTGGCCTTCTTTTTCACCAAAGAAAGATTCCAAAGTCTGAGTCTGAATCTGAGTCTTTGTACATTACTACCTATACCATCCAAAATGGTTTAACCTTTTAAAAATTATTTTTCCCAGGATTCATCTGCATCTTTATGGTTGCCATCTTCTATGGACTTTTCCAGAGACCAGTTTCCTAATTGGATACCATAGTCCTGGCTGACCCGTAGCTTTATGTGTGTGTGTATTTATATGTGTGTGTGTATATATGTTTGTGTAGACAAGGTAAAGTGTACCCTGAGGATAGATTCAGTAAACTACTTGCTTTTAAAGAGACAAACCTCAAGATTTTCAGAATAAACATTTTAGTGGATAACTCAAATTCATATATATATATATACATATAAATATATATATGCATATATATACATACACACACAGAAAGCCTTTGTAAACTGTAGCTATATAGATGCCAACTATTTTTATTCTTATTATTTGTAGTAATAGTAGCATCAAAATTAAAATGGAATTCTTTCCCATTCTTAATTTTTACCCTATTTCTTACTGCTATGAAGTTTATTTTTATAACTCATGAGGTAATATATTTAATTTTCTTAGTAATATTTTAGATTTTTTTTCCCTATTAGAGGAAATGTTGACATCATTTCTGAAACTCAATCATCAATATTATCATTATTTATTAGGGAAAGGTGATGCTTTCTACAGACTTTCATAAGGAAAATAATGTAAATTGTGTTTCTTTGTTGAAGTCATAGAAGGTGATTTTTCTATAACTTTAAATCAGTATTTTTTCTGGAAAAGTCTTCATTATTTCCAATGTAATCTTTATTTCTTAATGTGTTCTCTTAATGTATGTTGACTTGTATATTCTGAGCAATAAACTTGGTTGTTTAAATACTTCAGCACCTAAAAAAACAAAGAAACAAAAAAAATTACCAAACATTGCCATTTACAACTTAGATGACTGACTTATGACACCAGTTTCTCTTTTACTTTCTTATTAGTCTTTTTCCCTAAAACTTTGATCAGGATTTACCTAGGGTATATTTTTTTTATGCATGGGAGTCAATTTTTATTTTGGTGTCTTTTTTTTATGGGTGAAAGATAATTAAGAACTTCAAAGGATCCATGATCTCATTGGTGCCAAGACACCTTTTACCTAGAACTGTAACTAGGGTGGAGTTAATGCAATGCTTGGTGTAAAGCAAACCTTCTCTCCTGCCTGCCTGATTGGGAAGAATCCCAGGTCTCTGGATTGAAAGAATGTTATCATTTGCAGTCCTTCAGCAGTTAAAAAAAGGAGAGCTTAGCACCTAGTGACCTTGAGATATTGAAATATCCATTAAAAAATACATCTTTTTTTTCCTTCTTCTTCCTTCCTTTCTTCTTTCTTCCTTCCTTCCTCTCTCCTTTCCTTCTTTCTCTTCTTCTTATTTTCATTCTTTTAATTCACTAGTCATTTATCTACTTATTTTTTCATTAATTTTTTAGCAATTTTTATCCATTCATTTATTTGCACATTACCTTACCACTAATTCACTTATTCACTAATTTATTATTGCAAAATGTTACATTGTTATGGTTTTGGTTTTTAGTCATATATGATCTTGATGAAGTCATATATTACCTATTAAACACAACCTATTTTTAGTATGTGCTCATACTAACCATGTATTTTCCCATTGCCTTTCAATTCCTCTATCATTTTGGTTATTCTAACAGTTTTGATATTATCTGATCTAAGACATTGAAGATTGTTAGGTTCTAGGATTCGTACCTACATTAGCATCATGAGGCAAAGTCTCAGGTCAAAAAAAATGGGCTTTTACTTTTGTTGAAAGATAGTTTATAGATTTCCTATCCACTCTGCTGGTTTATTGATTTCTTTCTCTTTGAAAGGCAAAAGCAACCCTGGCTGTTTCTGTGTTTAGAAAGGAGCTGATTCCCTCCCTTTCTATCAAATACAAGAAAAATTCAGAGACAGCAGAAAACAGTTTTATGTATTCTGTGTGATTTGTACTTTGTTGCTATTGTTCAGTTGTTTCCAGTCACGTCTGACTTTCTGTGGCCCTATTTGGAGTTTTCTTGGCAAAGACACAGGAGTTGTTTGCCACTTTCTTCTCCAGCCCATTTTACAGATGAGGACCTCAGGCAAAAAAGGGGAAGTGACTTTCCTACGGTAAGTGTCTGAAGCCAGATTTGAACTCATGAAGATGAGTCTTCCTAACTCTAAGGCTAGTGCTCAATCTACTGCTTACTGCCTTTAAGATAAGATGCAAACTCCTAAACCCACTATTTAAAGCCCTTTAGAATTTGTCTCTGACCTAAGATTTCTTTCATATTTCATCTTCATAGATTCCATGTTTTGGCCAAACAGGCCTATTAGCTCTTTAACCACCTCAATATTCCATCTCCCTGTCTTTGTACCTGCTGTCCCAATTGAATGGCCCCAAATCGTTGTTTTATAGTCTTTCCCTTTGACCTCCTCTTTGGTGTAGGCAGAGCCACTCTTTCCCAAACTCCTTCCTGTGCTGACTTACCCTTAGTCCATATCCTGTACTCTGTTCTCTTGTTTTTTGGGCATGGTGGAGAATAGGGATCTTTAATGCACTTGGGAAGGGAACTATGGGAAGAGAAGTTGCTGAAGGCCATAGCCTTCCATGGGAGTGACTTGCTCTCTACTTACCAAGCACATTCAGACCAAACTAAGGCTGGTTCATTTTGAGCCTGGATTAATTTCATCTTTTCCCTGCTGTTGAGAGCTTTAATAATGGGTATCAATAAAAATCTCTTTGATTTGTATCAAGCCTCCCAGTTAGCAATCCCAGCAAATTAGAAAGAGAATCTTCTTTCTCTGGGTAGCCTGCCCTAGCATCCCTCTCAGATGCCTTTGAGCAAATTAAAAACATACAACACAATAATACATTGGGTTTACCAGAGTTTTATCTTAATACTTCCTTTTAGACTCAATGGACTAAAATCCAAAATTGGCTTTAAAGAAACAGTCATAAATTTTGGACCAGATCAATGCTATCCTAGGAGGGATAGGAGAAAGGAGTGTCACTGTAGTCATTGTTAGCAAACAAGGACAATTACAAGCTTTCTGCTACATCTCTAGGTGGCAGCTACTTAGGGCAATGGATAGAGAGCTCATCCTGGAGTTGGAAAACCAGTTTCAGACACTTGTTAGTTGTGTGACTGTGGGCAAGTCACTTAACCTCTTTTTGCCTCAGTTTCCTCAACTGTAAAAATAGGGACAATAATTATATATAACTCCCAGGTTGTTGTGAGGATCAAATTAGGCAATTTTTGTAAAGCCCTTAGCACAGTGCTCAGCACATAATGGCAATGAACAAATAATGTCATTATCTTCTCTTCTCTCCTACAGGATGATAGCATAGAGGTAGGAGAGAAGGGCTTTTCAAATGGCAATCGTAGCCCATAGTTGCCAAGCATAAGTGATGGGGTGACTAGAATCCTGTGTAGCAATGGCCATTGTTTTTACTGACCTGATGCATAGGAGATGAATTTTATCCTCACCTCTATTTACCTCTTATAATCATTAACTTCCTTCAAAACTCACCTCAGGTGCCATCTCCTACAATTAGCTTTTCCCCATTTCCCAGTTAACAGTGCTTTCTCCTTTCTCAAATTAACATCCTTTAAAAAAATCTGTGCCCATACAACAAAATGTAAGCTCCTTGAGGGCAACAGATAGATAAATTTTTCTCATTGCGTCCCTGGTTCCTGACATAAGTAAGTGTTTAATACATATGTGTTGAGTTCATAAAACAGAGTGCCATTCACCTGAAGGGGTTTTCCCCAATTCCCACAGCTAGGAAGCCCAGACCTGTAATAAGGACTTAAGTCTTCTTATTTCTATTCTGCTTCAGTTTTTTTCTCCTACAATACTATGTTGTTCCTTAAAATTCAGAATGTGAAAGGGTTGCTATAACTACAACAGCAAAGAGACCATGTTTCCAAGGTGCCTAAAATTATAATGCACCATGCTGCTGGTTTATGCCATTGTCAGAAAGAAACTTCATGGAAGTGCAACTTTTCTCAGTGTCTCAGTTTTGTCATCCATAAAATGGGGATAATTACCTACCTCATGCATTGTGAAGATCAATGAATTTATATACACACATATACATATACATAGCACTTTGCAAATCTCAAAGTGCAATGTAAATATTATTGTTATTTTAATTCTCTCTATCAGGACAGTGAACCACACAAGAAGGCCATAATACTTAGTGGCACTATTCAATCTTCATTCCAGGAATCAAAACTGACCTAGTAAAAAATACTTGAAACAATTCAGTTCAACTCAATGAACATTTATAAAGCACCTGCTAGATGCAAAACATTGTGCTCTGTGCTCAGACAAGACAAATGAGACAAAGGCCTTAGGCAACTCTCATTCTGCTCAGAAGATGCAACAGGTATATATACAAGCAAATAAGATATAAATTCAGGAGGAAAAAGAGAACACCAAGAATCAGGAGCATTAGGAAACGTTTCCCCTGGGTCAGTGGTTTTTTAGCTTTTTTGTGTGCCATAGACCCCTTTGGAAGTCTGGTGAAGCCTATGGACCCTTCTCAGAATAATGTCTTAAAATTAATCATTGAGCTGATTACAAAAACCCAATTCTATTGAAATTTTTAAAAAGTTTATGGACTCCAGGTAAAGAACTCTTGCCCTAGGTGGTGATACATGAGATGAGCCTTGAAAGAAGTTAAGGGTTCTAAGATGATGAAATGAGGGTATGCATTCTAGGAGAGTATCCTATACAAAGTCAAAGAAGTGGGAGATGAAATGTTGATTTCAGAAAGTAAGCTAATTTGACTAGAAACTGGAGTGCATGGGGAGTGTCATATATCTAGAAAAGAAGGTTAGAGTCAGAGAGTAATGGGCAGAGCTCCAGTTAGCAAAGGGTGAATGAATCTTTGACACTGAAAGATCTAGAACAGGGATCTTTCTTCTTTGCAGGGTATAGAAATGGGGAAGACTTTCTAATATGTCATTAGCGCAACAATGGCCGTGGGGGAGAAGTGACACTTCTCCTTTAGGTTCTTGGCCAGGTCCCACATTGCTGTTCTCCAAAGGTAAAACTATCCTCATAACCGTTTCTGTAGGTCTGACCAGTCATCTCAACTTTTGTGTGGACCTTGGTGACTCTGGAGGAGAAAGTGAGGCTGAGGACTTTGTACAGTTCTGCCTCACTTAAATCCAATTCATATCCAAGTCAAGACATCACCCTTGAGATGTCATTGGTCCTCTTCAAAAATGAAGCAGCAACAAGATGAGGAGCAACACTCCTCCTGCCACACTGATGCAACTGTACTCAACTGGGGTACATTGCCTGTACCATATCTGATTTGGGAACTTATACCAAATAGGATCACCAGGACTAACTGTAATAATGATGAGGACTAGCCTCAAAATTCCCCTAACTTCAGATGAATGTATCTTTGGTTACAATTCTAGGGAAGAACACTAAATGTATTTTATCCTAGAAACAATATCCTAGAAGTTTTTAAAGAAAGGAGCGATATGTTTTAGGAACATAATTTTGGCCACCAGAGTATAAAAATTGAAGGGCAAAGCCTGATCTCCCCTTTGGGTTCTTGTATTTGTCATTATCAAGTGGCATTGAAAGTTTTAATGACCCTGGATTTTCTTAACAGTATAGCATTTTCCAAAATGGTCCTATACTGATACATTATGGCCTTTATTATATCTCTCCTCCTTCTAAGACTTTCCAAATTATTCTTCCTCTTTGCTCTATACTTCAGGTATCTGGGTCAATTTAAAGTGAATCTCTTCAATGAAAATCAATTAAAAAAAACATAAGAGGGGAAGTGATATGTTGTTGCCTGCTCCCAAATTCAGTTGCTGTAGTTGGAGATGATTAACTTTTATGAGATAATAAGGTATTCAATTAACTGTAAAATTTAAGAAATGTCTAGTCCCATCTGATTTCCTCCAGCTTCCATTCTTCCACTTTACTTCTCCCTGTTTCTGGGGTCAAGAATTGAGTTGCTTTTAAAGGGTCCACAGAGGTATGACCTCATTTTTCATTCTGTAATATTGTTTCCTTTCTGATCAGTTCAAGAAACCAGTTTGCACCTCTTTTTTGAAAATTTTTATTTTTTGGAGGGGGGAAGGCAGGGCAATCAGGGTTAAGTGACTTGCCCAAAGTCACACAGCCAGTAAGTGTTTCAAGTGTCTTAGGCCAGATATGAACTCAGGTGCTCCTGACTCCAGGGCTGGTACTCTACTCACTGTGCCACCTAGCTGCCCCAGTTTGTAACTCTTAAGGAGATCACCTGGAGTGGCCACATCTTTTACAATTAGCTTAACACTAATTTGTGGTCCCTTTTCAGTTATCAGGTCACTATCTTTCAGGGCATGCTTCCATATAGAAAGAAAAGAAAAATTTTAGATAGTAAATTATGAAAATTTACCCTGTCAAATTCTAGCCTTTGGAAACATTGAAAGATATTTCTTTTTTAGAGGACACAAGGGCAAGTATTTGCCTTTCCACATGCAATTTTCTCTGGGTCTTCTAATTAGTTGAATGATAGTTTATAAATTTTCCTTCTGCAGAAGCTGTAGTTTATAACTTTATAGTATATGATTTTATAAGCACTTGAAAATATCACAACAGTAGACTTATGTTTATAACTTATATGAACATATGCTGAACTCATGTAGATACACATATCATCTTCCTATTAGATTTTAAACTCCCTGAATGAAGAGAATGAATCTACTATTGATTTTGAATGAATGGATGTATAAATGAAAGAATGAATGAATGGATGCATGATTGAAAAGGCATGTATTAAATGCACATTATAGTCAAGGCATTGTGCTAAACAAAAGATTTACAAGTAGAAAAGGAGAGATAGTCCCTCCTCTGAACAAATTCACTATATAACAGGAGAGACAATACATATCGGAGATTTCAGCTGCAAGTCAGATGGAGGAATCCCATGATCCTTAGGGCACAGCAGCAAAGCAGATGGTAATGGGTCTTTAATGTTGTTTTCACTGATAAAAATCCTATTTGATTCTAGTTTCGAACCATTTAATAAAGTCAGGGACTTTGGTGTCAAGAGCTTTATTTCTGGGACTTCAATTACTGTTGTTGCCAAGGGAGTGGTGGCCTTAGTATCTGCAGAAACAGTTGCCAGATCACATTTCTCTTGAGGTAGCTTCCCAGGGTAATGGCTTCAGCGGCTGGACTGGAAATGAAGAAAGACATCAGTGTGGGGACAAGATATTCTCAGAATTCTTGGGCTTATGCCCATTGGTGACATTTGGTCAGTAGTTGGTGTTGGTTATGGTGAGAAACTTGGACCCTTTTCCACAGAGACTGCTTCCATCAGTGACGGCTGTGTGGACCAGATCGGAAGCATTGCTAGCAGTCTAGGGGGCACTGCTATTTTCTGTTCTTGGGTTGAGGGTCCTGGGATATTTCCACCAGAGACTGAGGGGAGATGGTGGTTGAGCTAGTCATGGTTGCTGGATCTGTCTGACACATGCTGCCTCCTATAACTCTCTCAGGGTGCTTTGCTACTCCAGCAATGCTAGCTTGCTTCCTCTATATGTGGCATTTGGTTGGTAATTAGGGATAGTTAGTCTCTTTTCTATAACAATTACTTCCCCAGATGATGACTGTAGGGGTTGAATTTAGAGCAGGGCCAGTGGTCTGGGAGTACTGGCATTCCTGGGTGGCAATTGTAGTGGTTGATGTTGATTATTATGAGGAAGGTGACTTTAAAGAAAAAAAAAACTTAATAAATATATCCCAAACAGTTCACCTGCACCATTATCAACTTTATCTAGTTCATTGCATATATTTCTCAATTTTGAAGTATTTTTTTAAACAAAGTTGCAGCTTTTTCCATTTTGTCTAATAAGTTATTGCCATTTAAAATCTGAATCTATTCAGCCTACCTTTCCAGTCTTTTATGTTTTACTACCTTCCATGTATCTTATGATATAGCTATACTTACTTTTTACTTACACTTTTTACCACTTGTCACACATACATTTGCACAGGCTATCCTACATCTGTGGAATGTGCTTCCTCCTCAACTTTGCCTCTTAGAATTCAGAGCTTTTGCTAATCAGTCAACCAATTAATCAACAAGGATTTCTTAAGCATCTGTTCTGCGCTAGGTGATTAGGATACTAATTAAGAAAATGAAACAGTCCCTGCCTCCAGGCTCAGTTTAGACATCACTTGATAGAAGGAGTCTTTTTTGATTCCTCTTAGTTTCTATCTTAATTAAATTTAATTTTTTAAATTGTCAAGCATTTATTATTTTTTTACCTTCCCCTCCCCCCCAAAAGAAAAGCAATTCCCTTGCAATAAACAAGGATAACCAAGCAAAACAAATTCCCATATTGGTCAAGTTAAAAAATATGAGTCTCATTCTGCATATTGGTCTATCATCTCTTAGTGAGGAGATGGGTAACACCCTTCATCAACAGTCCCCTAGAAACATGGCTGATCACTGTATTGATCTGAGTTCAGCAAAAAATTTCATTATTACAGTGTTGATATTAAAGTATAAGTTCTTCTCCTGGTTCTGCTCACTCAACTCTGTACTAGTTCTTAAAAGTCTAGGTTTCTCTGAAAATGTCTCTTTCATCAATTCTTGCAGTATAAATTGCATTTTTTTTTCACGTTCATACATCGTAATTTATTCAGCCATTCCCAAATTAATGGGCATTTTTTTGCCATAACAAAAGGAGCTGAAATATGTGCATATATATGTATACATATATTTGCATACATAGGCCCTTATCTCTCTTTGATCTCTTTAGGTTATAGGCCTATTACATCTGTCTGGATTAAAGGGTCTGCATACTTTAATAATTTTGGAGCACATGATTTCAAATTGCTTTCAAGAATGACAGGAACATTCATAGTTCCACCACTAGTGAATCAATGTGATTGTTCTCTTATAGCTCCTTCGATGTTTTTATCTACTTTATTAATCTGATAGTTATGAGATAAAACCTCAGTTTTGCTTTAATTTGAATTTCTATATTCATTATTGCTTAGGACCATATTTTTTCATATGGCTATATGTCTATATATTTTGATGATTTATAAATTGGTGAATAGCTCTTATTCTTATATGTTTGATTTTGTTGCTTATATACCTTGAAAATGAGACATTTATCACAGAAACTTGCTGCAATGACTCCCTCCCCCCATTAACTCTTTACTTTCCAATCTTAGTTGCAATGGATTGGTTTGTATAAAACCTTTTTAAATTTTATATGACCAAGAGTGTCTGTCCTCTGTGATTCTTTCTATTGTTTGTTTGGTCATGAATTTTTGCCTGCCCTATAGTTCCTTAGTACTTATACTCCTTCATTTTGGCAGCTTGCAATATTCATTCTTTGACTTGTGTCTATGATTCTCCTATGAGTTTTCACTTTGGGGTTTCTTTGAAGAAGTTACTGGTAGATTCTAATTTCACTTTTTCCTCCACATAAAAGAGATTGAAACATTTTCTTTCATGATCTATTAAAATGTCCAGACCTTTTTTTATTTTTTTTTGTGGGGAGAGGGTCATAGCTTTAGGTAGTCTAATGATTCTCAAATTGTCTCTTCCTGATTTGTTTTCCAGGTCAACTGTTTTTGCTATGTGACATCTCATATTTTTTTCTATTCTTTCAATATTTTTAGTTTGTTTTAATATTTGTTGTTGTCTTGTAGAGTATTTAACTTATATTTAGTCAGTTCTAATTTTCAAGGAGTCTTTTACTTGGGCAAGGTTTTGTACCTCTTGTGTTAAACTGTTAATTCTCTTTCCAAGTTTCTCTTTCACAGTTCTCATTTCTTTTCCAATATTTCCTCTATCATCACTTTATAACACTTTTTACATTTTTTAAGGTCTTGAATCACTTCACAAAGAAATTCTAATTTATCTCGTACTCAACTATGTTATTGTTTGAAGTGTTGCTTGTAGGTATTTTGAAATTATTTTCTTCTTCCAAGTTTTTGTCTCGAGCATTCCTGGCATCACAATAATTCTTTATCTTTGTTTATTCATTCAGTCTTACTTTCAGGAATTTTGTGTTAGGACTAGGTTCAGGGCACTCTTAGAAGGACTGTGGTGTCCTCACACAAACCTAGCCTATCTTACCTGGTGTCCTGCTACTAGGGAATGACAACTCTTTTCTCTATTCATGGCACTGGCTTTGAGATCCTCTTTCCTGGTTTATAACAATTCCACTATGGCCTTCTTTCTTTCCCAAGGGATTAGGTCTAAGGTCCTGGCCCACCTGTCTTCCACAATTCCTGCCCTGCTCATTTGACTCTAAGTTAAATTTGTGCTGTCCTTCCCTAGTTGTTAGTCTTCTCTATGTTTCATAAATTAACTATTTTAAATTGTTTTAATTGTCTCAGAGTGTAAACTATTTGAGGGCAGGGACTTACTTTCATGTTGTCTTTTGCATCTCCACTTCCTGCACAGTAGGTACTTAGTGCTTACTGAAGTAAATTTTCCAAAAACCTCCACAGAACTATTATATATATATTCATACTATGTTACTACATGCTAGGCTTTGCACATTTCTTATGTAACTTAAGTAGGACGTATAAGCTCACATTCAGGAAAACAAATCCTTAGAGAATAGTAGGTGTTAAAGACTTACCTGAAGTCTCTTCAAATTTAGTTTTGAAACATAGAAAACCACTTCCTACAGGTCTCCCTTTTCCTGGTGTCATCATATTCATTGTTACATTGTTTATTTTTACCCAAATACCAGCCTTTTGGTAAGTTATTACAAAATGGGAAGAAATAGTCTTGAGATATACTTTTGAAAGAAGGCACCAGAATATGATGTGAGGTGTTGAGAGTCCTGTGGTCTCCTCCTTTAAGGAACGTAGAGCTTATATAATTCTATGCCTTTGATCTGCCAGGTTGGGGGGGGGGGTTACAGAGAAGGGCCTATATAGTACAGAAACTAGAGTGTAGAAAGGGCAAAAGAAGGCATTTGTTTAAATAAAGGAAGGTCCAATACTACACCAAGGTAAGTTGCACCCTAGGGCATCTGGCTGTTTTTTTGTATTTCAACATTTACAAGGGGTGTAAAAATATTACTTGATAGTGATTAATTATTTATTTTTATAACCCAAACTCCCCTGTCAGCTTCAAACACTATGACATAAAAAAGCAAGAGTCAGAAATCAGAGAACATACAAAAACATTTCCAACAATTCAAGTTAGCCTAGAAGAGGTGAAAAAAAAGTTTAATTTGATTTGGTAAACAGGGACAGCTGCAGATACAGCTTGGAGGGTATTCACTATGGGCCAGCAATTCCAGGCTGTAAGGTTGGTTTCCTCTCATAGCTCAGAACTGACAACAGCTAGTGCTTCTGGGGTGTGTATATGTGTGTGGGGGGAAGATGAGGTAAAACATTGCCTACAGGTTTACTCCCAGCATGTAAAGAAGCTTTGTTTGACAGCTAGTTTGATGACAGGGAAGTGGGAAGATAAGTATCCAATCAAATCCAATAAGGTAAACATTTATAAGGCACCTACTATATGTCAGGCACTGTGCTAAGCACTGGGGATACAATTAATAAAAAGAAAGTTCCTGATCTCAAGAAGCTTACATTCTAATAGAGGAGACAATAGAAAAAAGATATCAAGAAAGTAGGGAGTGGGGGGCGGGAGTGGGACAAGGACAGGACACCACAGGGTACTCAGCCTCTTATTCTGTGGAGCTGGAACCAGACAGAGCAGTAGAGTTCAGTTTTAGCTCTCCATAAAGGAAGGTATTCAGAGGAGTTTAGTACTCCACCATTTAGCCCTCCAATTAAAGGAGAGAAGAGGTGGTGTGAATTAAGGCTTGTTAGAAGACTGGTCTTAACATTTTGGGGGGGGGAGTGGAGAGAACATGTGGAGGGCCACATAACCTCTGTCTACTTAAGAGATTTTTGATTTTGATACAAAGCCATTGAAAAGGTTCTCGAAAATATGGACAGTCCCTGGGTAGAGAGGCAGGAAGTCAGCTCTTTCTAGGGTTTCTCATTCATTTGGGGTATCCTGATAGGCTCAAGCTGAGCCTGGGTAATCTTATAAAATTATATGGTCTCAAATGACCCTCACCCATAAAGACATTTCCTAGAACTTCAGATTTAATCTAACCCCAAAGAAAACCTTATTAGGAATTGTGTGAGGGAAGAAGTAGGGTACAATGAAACACACTGACTCTGGAATCGGGGGATATGGGTTCAAATCACCTCCAACTCCCCTGTTGCTTATTACTCATGTGACATTAGTCAAGTGAATTAACTTCCTTGGGCCTCAGTTTTCTTATCTGTAAAATGGAGGGGTTGGAACCAAAGACTGCTGAGGTCCCTTCCAGCCCTTGATCTATGATTCTCTGACAATATAGATTTTAATATACCCACCTGCTAAGAAGGCCCTGCAGACTGGGAAGTGTATGCTTACTGATTCAGAGTCTGCAGAAAAAGGAATTAAAATATTTAGGGTATTTTTAAATGTGTATATGCATTTTGTGCCCTCAAATGCCCAGTAGAATACATTTTTCCCTTTGCTTCTTTAGGATGAGGGCCAAGGGCTATGCACTTTGTTTTTAAGTACTTGACTGAAATACCATAGAAAGGATCCTTACATTAGATAAGGGGCTGGGACTGGACAATCATAATTGACATTAATTCATTACTGTAAAGTTTAAAGTTTAAGAAGTGCTTTATGTTATTTCTTTGGATTCTGACAAGAACCCAGTGAGGTAATTACTTATAGGTATTATTAGCTCCATTTTATGAATGAAGACACTGAGGCACAGAGCTACTAAGCATCTGAAGCAAGATTCATACCTAGGTCTTCTTGTTTCTGAGACTAGAACTCTATCCACTGTATCACACTGCCTCTTAGATGAGCCCTAAAGTCCCTTTGCACCTCCAAAATTCCATGTCTGGCTATTTCAGAATTTTGTATTTCCATGGGGCTTAAGAGGACTCCTAGAAGGTTTAAGAGGGTGTGGACCTTTGTATGAATTTGCAAGCTTTCTAAGAGGCTCTTTTCCTATATTCATAGCTTAAGGCAGACTCATGTCCAATTATACCTGGAGATTTGCTGTGCATATCCATAAACCTCCAATAAGCAGGATGAGTAGATCTAAACATATCTCTTAAATCACCCAACTGGCTTGGCTCCCTTGAATACTGCTTCCAGTAATGATTTCTGCCAAATATTTTTTTCTTCTTCCTAAATCACTACGAACATTTTAAAAGCAGCTACTAAAAATTGCTCTGCCAAACATAAATAAAAAAGATGTATTGTTTTTTCAGAGCTCAATTCTTTTCATGGTAGATCCTCTTTGACAGGCCACATCATTCTCTTTGCATAAGAAACAATTGGGTCTTAATCTTTGCCTACTAAAGACAAGCAAAAGACATCCCACTGCTATTAGAGTTGTCAGGCTTAAACCAAACTTCAGCCACCTCCTCTCCCTCCCCTCTGCTTTGTTTCTCTTTCTTCTCTAGATTGAAGAGGTCAAAAACGAAAGTAATATTACAAACACAAAATCAGCACTGAAGAAATGCTTCATTAAAGCATCAGGGCCAAGATTATTTTAATATATAAGCAGAAAGAACATGAACTAGTGGGTGGGATGCTGAATTTGAGGTTAGGAAGTCCTGGGTTCAAGTCCTACCCTCAGATGCTTACTAGCTCTGTGGATCTGGATAAGTCACAAAACCTTTGTTTTTTAACTTTGTCTATAAAATACTGGCTCATCATTTATATCAACCTCCCCTTCCCCCATTCCCTATACTGTGGATGTGCCCTCAAGTTCTTTCTTAGCTCTTCTTCTCTACTCTCCTTATACCCTGTCCTGGTAACTTCATCAGCTCCCATGGGTTTTACTATAATCTCTATGCTAATGACATACACATCTGTATGTAAGTCTGGATTCAGTCAAAGGGCTGAACCCAAGGACCTAGAAGGCCACATGTGGCCTTGAGGCTGCAGGTTCTCCACCCTTGTGCTACATATATGTGTGTATACGTATACACACACACATATGTATGTATGTCTATGTCTATGTGAAGCAACTATGGGTATATGTATACACAGAGTCATATATACAAAGCTCAGTTATTTCCTTGAGTTTCAATCTCGTATCATCAACTGCTTATTGGACATTTCAAACTAGATATCATAGAGACATCTCAAACTTAGCATGTCCAGAACTGAACTCATTATCTTTCTGCTCCAAACCACCCTCTTCTAAACTTCCCCATAGTTGCTGAAGGCACCACCATCTTTTTATTCTCCCAGGGTCTTAATCTTGACATTATTTTGAACTTCTCATTCTCTCATACTACATATACAATCGGTTACCCAATGTTACAGTTTCTACTTTCATATCACTCACATCCAACGCCTTCTCTTTTCTCCCATAGGCACCACCTTGGTTAAATCTCTTATCACCTTTCACCTAGATTTTGAAACAGCCTCCTAATTGGTCTCCCTAGCTCAAGCCTCTCACTTTCTACTCCATCCTACAAACTGCTGCTAGAGTAATATTCTTTAAGCTCAGATCTTACCACATAACTTCTCTACTTTGTCCATGCCAGTGGATTTCTATTGCCTCTGGGATCAAACAAAAACAACCCTGTTTAGTTTTGAAAATCCTATACACTCTGGCCCCAACCTATCTCTCTACCTTCTTTCTTACTTTTTTTACTCTCTCTCCTACACTTTCCCATCAAGCCAAACTGATTTTCTCTGTACTTCTTATACACAACACTATGTCTTTTGCTTCCATGTTTTTGTACAGGCTGCCCCCTTGCTTGGCATTCTCTCACTCAAAGAATCCCTCTTTTCCTTTATGTTGAAGCTCAGGGACCATCTTCTATGTGAAAGCCTTCCTGGTTTCCTCAGTTGCTAGTGCCTTCCTCTCAAATTACCTTATATGTGACTATTCTGTGTGCAGTTATTTATTAAAATGACATTTATATTCATGCTTTGTGCATTTACATAAGTTCTTGTCTCTCCTAATAGAATGTAAACTCCCTTTGAGTAAGGATGGTTTCATTCTTTGTACTTTTATCCCCAACCCTTGCTATGTAGAAAGGGCTTAATAAATACTTATTGATTGAGGATGGGGTAGAACCAATGGACTTTAAGGTTCTTTCAAGCTCTAATCTCTCAACCTATAAACTTTCCCCTTCTGCTATGTTGTCATCATTCATCATTCTAGAACCACAGATTGGTAGCAATCATTTTTAATGGTGATGGTTTTAACTGATAGAACTGGTCTGGTACTGTCAATAAACAATCAGTCAATAAATATTAAGTGATTTACTGTGTGTCAGGAACTGTGTTAAGTGGTGACAAGCATGAATAACACTGGTCTTATGGGAAGCCTAGATTCTAGTATTGCTTGGTTATAATGGGTAGTGCAATTTGGGGCAAGCTTCTCAGCCCCTCTGGTTCTAATTTTCCTCATGTGTAAAATTTAAGGTGTTGTACTAGGTGATTCCACTGAAAAATAGAATAAAAATAGAATTTTACGGCTGCAAGAGAGCTTAGAGTTTATTTAGTTCTAATCCCTCATATGACAAATGAAGAAATTGAAGTACATGGAGATATAATGACTTACCTAAGGTCACAAGGTTACTTAGAGGCTGAGCAGGAGCAAGAAATCATGCTTCTAAACTTCCACTTCAATGCTTTTCTCAGTGTACCATGTTGTCTCATGCTCTAAAAATCCAGGGTTCTAGGTCATAGAAATGAAAGAAAGGCATTTTTGGTAGTGAAGATGGACCAAATTCCTCCATTTTTGCTTAAGACAGAAGTTTCATAATGTCCTCAGCAGGAAAGAGCAATTGGAGAAAATAATAAATTATCCTTTAATTCCAACTAGGAAAAAAACCCAAAACTTTAAAGATTACCAATGTCCTACATTCAAAGCATGACCCATTAGTTTCTTTGACGGACAAACAGAAGAATAATTCATGGGTTTGATAATTATTCCCTTTAGACATTAGCTGGCATTTAGTTTTGACAGGCAAATGATGGGAATGAAATATTACTATGTTGATATTAAGGAATTAGGTTTTATGAAATCAAATAGGATACATATAATTATGTTCTTTTAATTTTTAAAAGCCATTCTGATTGTAATAATTACTACTTTTATTACATGTATGCCTTCAAATGCTTTAGAAATATGAACTACTTATCCTCAGATATCACTTTAGTGAGATAAAAGAATATTCTCACTTTCACCTATGTTTCAAACAACACTAAATAAATCTTTCTCACCCATGAGAGTGACAGGAATTTACCAAGTTTAAAGTCCCTGGTGTCTGAATTTCTTGACATCAGACTTTCTTTTTGAAGGAAGATGGTATCTTTTGTCTTACTTCTCCCAGTTTGCCTTTTCATTCCTTTCTTATGAAGACTGCAAAGCGTGATAAGGATTGCCATATACCCTTATTTATGTACAGCTTTTTCACATCAAATTTCCCAAGGATTTACTCTTTTTGAGTTTTTCTGGACAGATCATGAATATTATAATCATTTTCTGTTTATGGATCTAGGGATAGGTTGGAGCCAGCTCCAATATCTATGATTGTTACACTCTCATTATGACCATTTACTTTTCAGAAATCAGCGAATGCTACATATTAGGGCTTGATTTATTGTTTTTTTTTATTATCTTGCCTTAAGAAGTGATGGAGAAAATGTTAATAATTCAGACTAATCTTAAAGGTGTATCTCAGTACATTTTCCCCCTAGATAGATGGTTGTTAAATATTTGCCAGTACACCTCTCAATAATCCCCATTCCCTCCATTCCCTGTGTTTAGTAGGAAACCTAATCTCCCTAACTTTAGAATTTTGGGCTGATAGACAGGTCATTATAAGAAGTTAGGAGAATAAGGCAGGAATTAATGAAAGGTCTATACTTCCTCCAGAAAACAGAATATAGCTTGACTAACTATAGGAAATAGAAGAATAATATTAAGTGTATCCTTCTCTCCTACCTCTCACCCTGACCCTGTAACCCAGTGTAGATTTTAGATCCATTGGACATTTAAATATATACCAGGAGATTTTATAAATTTCCATTCCTGCCCCCAAAGGTAATGAGCTCTCTACTGAGATACCCTTCCCTTTCACAATAATTTCACCTTTCAATTAATGTTTTCTCATTTAAAAACCATAATATGCTCTGAATATACTATTATGTGAAATTCTTTCTGCATTGGCTAGCTAGCTTCCTTAATTTTTCAATTCTATTTTGATAACTGGTTGATTATTTAATTTTTGAGTCCATATATATGTGTTTCACTCATTTCCAGAATTTGATGTTCACTAAATATTGAGAAGGTATCCTTGGCTACATAATTTATAGACATAAATCCAAAAATTGTTGGCAAGCTTGCTGAAAACCACACAAAACATAATATACATCCATTAAGCATGTTCCAGGGTCCATGCTAGATTCTGAGATATGAAGACAACATTGAAACAGTCCCTACTGTTTCAGTTTTCATCATTGGGAGCAGTGTGGGAGAAGGGGACTCTTTAGCATTTTATCAATGATTGTATAAAAGCATAATTACTAATCATCTATATACTTAGCTACTGTCCGCTCCATATCCCCCAATGGAATGTAAGTAAGTCCCTTGGGAGCCATGGATGCTTTTACTTTTGTCTTTGCATCCTCAGTGACTATCCCAGTGCCTTGTATATATTAAGAACTTACTACATAATTGCCAGATTGTTAGATTAGTTAACACACTCTTTAACCAATTTTTCAGATTAACACAAAGCAAAAAAGCATAACTAACACTTAGATTATGGAGTCAGAATCCTAGGAACAGCTAGAACATTGAGCTAAATCTAATAAGATAAAATGCAGTAGAAATAAATGTAAAGTCTCCCAATGAATCAACTTTACAAATATAAGATGTGGGAAGCTTTGACTTGACAGCAATCCATTTGAAAAAGATATAGTAGTAGTTGTTGTTGTGTCCATTTTCAAAGAGAACCATGATATTAGGGAAATGATGATATGACTTGCAGTTGACTCTGATTTGAGTGAGGGAGGGCTGTGCAAGGTCACCAGCCTCACTTTCTCCTCCAGAGCCATCTATCTGGGTCCAGTGGCCTGATATTCACCAGGATGACTGGAGATGGTTCAGGATGTGATGGGAGATCCTGGCCCTTTTAGGCTAAGGCCTTTTCAGGTTCTCACTTTGAGTGAGGTAACACCCATTGGACTTCAGTGAACTACAAGCTCAATGAGTCAGTGATGTGATATGACAACCTAGTAAGTGAAAGGCACTTTTAAACCATATTAATACATCTAGAGGAACCTCAAGTATAGAAGTAGAAATGTGATCATATTGTACGTTTCAGGAATATCATTAGTCAGAGAGTACCTGGCTCATATTCAGGGTTAGTTATCACTTTTCAGGAAGGATGTCAATGAGCTGAAACATATTCAGAGGAGGCTAGACGGTAGAGGGTAGAAATCATATTATAGAAGGACCTGAGAAATTTTAGGCACTGATGATGTTTGACTTAGAGAAAAGAATATTTAGGGGGAGATGACAGCTGAGAGGCAGTGTGGTAATTATTATTATATTTATTAATAACCCCTATCTATTTTATACATTTGTTAATAACATCAAAACATTAATTTTAAGTAATTAATAAAAGCTATATTGATGTTTTTAATATTAGCAACATATTACTGCTAGCTAACAATATAATGCTAGCTAATTATATTAATAGCTAGCATTTATATAGTACCTACTAGGTACTGGGAACTGTGCTAAGTACTCTACAAATATTATCTTTATTGATTCTCATCACAACCCTGGGAGATGGGTGCTATTATCATCCCAATTTTACAGATGGGGAAACTGAGGCAAACAGTAGTTTAGTGACTTGCCTAAGGTCATTTTGTAGGCTAGTAAGTGTCAGAGACTAGATTTGAACTTAGATTTTCCTGACTCCAGGCCCAGCACTCTATCAACTTGCTCAACTAGCTGCCTAGCTGCTATTTAGTGGTGAGAGACCGGGACTTGTAGGGGACCTGAGTTTTAATCTTAGTCATGAAGTTTACTACTTATGAGGCTTTGGACAACTCATTTAACCATTCTAGGACTTAATTTCCTTATTTGTAAAGTAAAATGGTTAGATTAGAAGCCATTTAAAGGATCTTTCAGCTTTACATATCTGATTTTGGGAAGTATTTCAAAGACTAATATATATAAGAAGGATCAGACTTGTTCCGATCAACCCCAGAAAGCAGAGCTGAAAAGTAGAAGACATAAAGTGGCATCTTTAGACAATGTAAAGAAAGAAAAAAAATTAACAACAACAACAACAAAAGCATAGCAAACAACCTTTTAGAAAAGTAGAGCTGTCCAGACATGGCATGGGGTATCTTAGGAGGCTCTGGGCTCTTCCTCAGGAGAGGACATAATTAAAATTTATATGATGACTTTTCAAATAATGGCTTGGAAGGGAGTCTTTTTCATGTAAAGGGTTAGGCTGGATGATCTTTGAGGTTCCTTCTAATACTGTGATTCTGTGAATTGAGGGGAGGAAAGTACTTTGACTAATATAAAATGAAGTATCAAAGCCTTCTATTTACCATAAAGCTTTCATGTACTTAGTACAAATGAGAACATTGTTGATACTTCAGTACTGTTCTAATGTTCAAAACTGGAGGAAAAATTTGCATCTCAGATTATAAGCTTTAATTCATCTTAGCAGAAGTCCTAAGGAAAAAAAAAAAGGTAGAGATAGGACCTTATACATTCCTTTCTTTATTTTTGAAAACCTTTTAAGAAATTCAACTCCCTAACTAGTTATTAAGCAGAAACAAAGCAAGAACCTTTTAATTGGCTAATAAAGTTATTAAGGATTTCCCAATGCTCAGTAACTTCATACTAACACAAAAAATTGATCCAAGAAAAATTTCACTCTTTTTTTTTTAACCTGGATTGCATTTGAAAAATTTATCTTAAGTCAAAAATAAAACAAGGTAAAACTAACTTGTCTTAAGAGTTGATTACCAACCACAGATATATCTCAATACTCTTTCTGGTTCCTTGGGGTTAAACTTTCCCAATTTCCCATATTATTCCCAATAAACAAACTAGCTTTTAAGTATATTCATCATCCCAAATTTTGTCTTTTAACCAAAAACAAGTAAGATGTAATTAATCTCTGTGCTTTTATCTAGTTCTTTAAAGAATACAATTGGTTTTTTTTATTGAATTGCATTTAATATTTTCATTAATGTAGGGGAAGAGAATATTACTTAAAAAATTGATATTCACTGAACCAGGGATTGGGAGATTTTCTCTCACCCCCAGTTTTAGAGTTCTTCTTGCCTTCCTATTGAAAAATATTTTCTAGATGCATTAAAAAAACTCATCAATACCACTTTCCAATAACTCCCCAACCTATCCAGAATACTTTTGGATTTAAATTGAAGTTTAGTTTGAGGCATGTTAAGACTAACTTGACAATAGGTCATCTAAATGGAGCTATCCAATAGGTAGTTCATTATGCGGAATTAAAGTTAGTTATGAAGTGATATTAATGTTGTATATGAAGATTTGGAAGTCTTCTGCATAGGTATGATAATTGTACCCATGGCAGCAGATGAGAACCAGGCTAAAAAATATGTGAAGGGAAGAGAATACCAAGTAAATCATTGATTAATAGCCATGTTTAAATGGAGTCAAAAAACGAACTAGCAAAGGAGACTAAGGAGGGGAAAGTCACATAAGTCAGAAGGGAGACAGGGAAGGGCAGTGTTACAGAAGGTGATAGAAAGAAAAATATCCACAAGGAGAGGATCCTCAGAAATATCCAAAATTGTAGAGAGACCAAGGACAATAATAATAATTTCTTGAGAAAAGCTATTAGACTGAGCAATTAAAAAATCATTGGTAACAATGGATAGAGAAGTCTATCCAATGGTGGGGTCAGAAGTCAGCCTGGAGTAGAGAAGGTGGTAAAAAGTAATGGTAGTAGGAGTAGAGGATCCTCCCTAGGATTTTGGCTATTAAAGAGAGGAGAGATTTCCTGTTGATAGATTGAGGGTTTTTTGTTTATTGTTGGAATAGGACAAAATTGAACATATTTATAGACCATGGTAAGGAGGTAATAGATAGGAAAAGGTTGAAGATGAGAGGGAAAGAGAATGATAATCAACTGGGCAAGCTCCTAGAAGGGACAGGCAGGAAGAGATGGGGATCAAAGGCACGTGTAGACAAGTTAGCTTTGGCAAGGAGTAAGGACCACCTGGTCTTTATGGTCATTAAGATAGAGTAATAGATTTAGAGCTGAAAGAGGGCTTAAAAGTCTTCTAATTCAGGGCAGCTAGGTGGCGCAGTGAGTAGAGCACTGGCCCTGGAGTCAGGAGGACCTGAGTTCAAATGTGGCCTCAGACACTTGACATGCTTACTAATTGTGTGACCTTAGGCAAGTAATTTAACATCAATTGCCTGCCCTGCCTTCCCCCCTACAAAAAAAAGAAGCCTTCTAATCCAACCCCTCTTCTTCCAGCTAAAGAAACTCATTCCTGGGAGGAGGGGAGGGGAATATGACTTGCCTTATTATCTCACACAGGTAGTAAATGCAGAGTTGGAATTTAAACTCAGTTTCTCAGACTCCCAAACCAAATATCTTTCCATAATACTACAATGGCACAGTTAATCACCAGAACCTTCTGCAAGACCTGCCATTTCACTTTTCTGTAAGCTCCTTTCTGAGCTCCAGCATTTTGATGGATTATTCTCTTCCCATCTCAAGGAAGATTTAGGACCTTGGTGGCAGGAAGAGCAGAATGCTTGCTTCTTTTCATTGGCTTGGATTAAGAAAATGGAATGTGAGTTAATAATTTAAGAAATAGACTTGGTTCTGGGTGAGGAAAGTGGAGAGAAACTTGTGATCAATACCTTTGGTTTCCTTAGTAAAGTAAGAGGAAATAAGGTCATGTCTTGAGAGCAGGGGAAAGAGGGAGACTGAGGATGGGGGGTTGAGGGGAGAAAAAAAATTTGGAACAGCTGTGGGGAGTTTGATAAAGGATTAATCAACAGAGAACAAAAAAAACCGTAGTGTGGGAGTAAGGGCCCACTTGAAATTAGGTCGCGTAAATATGTAGTGGGGTTAGCTGACATGGTTGCATGACCTCTTCCATCATCATTTAGCAACTTGGGAGTTGGAGCAGAAAATGTAAGTGGTGGGAGTAACCCATGGTTAAATACCAGAAACATGTGAATAATGAAAGGACAGGGTGGTAAGGGAATCAATAGATAGAGGACGGTGCAGAGTTAACTCATAGGGACAAGACTGTAAAGGGAAAAGAATGAAGCTATAGTGGGTTTGATGAACTGAGAGAACAGTGATGGTTAGAGAAACTGGAAGACCCAGTGAGGATGAAGAATATATTTAAAGGAAAGAAGCAAAGGGAGAGATGACAATGTAGGAGATTACATTAAGTGAGGGGAAATTAATAGTTCAATATAATGGAAGTCTAACAGTTGGGGGTGATGCCAAAGTTGTAGCCACCTGTAGCTGGCTGAGATACAGTGGAGATATGAATTTTGAGAGTTGTTGAGGTTGTTTCTAACTCAGATAAACCTAAGTGGAACTAGGAAGAGTTCAAAAGTGTTGTCCAGGCTGTAGCTGTCATTTTATCCACTATGGCTGTCGCTAGCTGTCACTGTCTTCTCTCTCTGACTTTGTGACCCAAAGTTACATCCTCACAAACTTTAGGTGAATTCTAAGAGCTGCAGGGGCTCCCAGTGCAACTGAAAGCTACAGTGCTTTCCCCAAAGCCATATACAGTATGCCCATAGAAGAAAAGTAACTCAGTTAATAAGAGTTCCCATTACAACCCTTCTCTGCCACAGAGGTCTCATGCTCTCACCCTGTGGGTCAGATGCTTGCTTTATAACCTAGAATAGTTGGAGGAACATTGTATTTGGAGTCACATGATATGGGTTCCCTAAGCTTGACCCTGTTATTTACTGCACGTGTAAACTTTAGGCAAATCACTAAAACTCTGTATACCTCAGTTTCCTTATCTGTAAAATGAGGGATTTGGGCTAGATGAATTTTAAAGTTTTTCAGGTTCCAGATCTATGATTCAAAGGTTTTATTGCTCAAAGCTTTCTTTTTATCAACATAGGCAGATTCTCCTGGACTGATCTAGAATAAATTAAATTGGTCTTTTTGTTATTCTTTGCATGTGACACTCCATCTCTCAACTTCTTGCCTTTGCACTGACTGTCCTTCGAATCTAGAATAATCACCTTCCTTACCTCCACCTTTTGGATTTGTTCGAAATTCAGCTCCAGTCTAACCTTCTTCAAGAGGTCTTTCCTGGATCCCCTAGCTACTACTGTGACTTCTGAAAATAGCTTCCATTTACACTGTGTGTATATCTTGTACATGCAAGGTCGTTTTCATTTTATCTCCTCCATTAAAATGTCAGTTCCTTGAGAGCAGTACTGTTTTTGTCTTTCTTTGTATCTTAACACCTAGCACAGTGCCTGGCACAAAGCAAGTGCTTAATAAATGCTTGCTAACTGACTGATCTATAAACAGGAGGATCTCAGGCCGCCGTAACCCACCTTGAGACCTCATCTCTACTGCCTTGCAGTCCATCCCATCCTGTATGTGCTTTGTACATAGAACGTGCTCAATGAATGTTACTGAAGTGAATTCAAAGTCTCATATACAACTTGCAGGTGGAAGGGGGTTCTTCAGTGGCACACATAATTAGCAGTGGCAAGGTTCTCTGGGTGCCATACTTCTAGTCCCTTGACTATGCCAATTTGGCAACATCACTGACGATAGCTTGTGACAAAGTACCAGAGGGGCTCCCTCCTGACCTCCCATTACCCCCTACTACAGAAGGTCCTGCATTTACCATTGCTGAAATAATTCACAAAACAGATAGCAGCAATGAATAAATAAAAGAGCTCTTATTTACAGTTAAAATTGTACAGTTTTATAAATAATAAAAAGGATTACCGAGCTCAACACTACTTATGGCTAGATTTCATGACTGCTCATACTGACCTATGAGTGTGATGAAATTACTGGACTTTTCACGAGTCAAAAGGTATCTCTCTGTAATGTCAAGTACATTGGATTTTAAGTCAAAGGACCTCGGTCCAAGTCCCATCTTTTTTTTTATTTCCTACTTCTTTAATCTTTGGCAATTTGCTTAGATTCCCTGGTTCTCCATTTTTTCATCTGTAAAAGGAGTGGTTTGGATCAGATTCATCCCAGTTCTGAATTTTGTAAGTTGATGGTACTCCTACCATTTTCCTAGACTATTCTTTTCTTGGTCACATGATCAGAAAGTGGGAGTCAGATGGAAACACAGGATTTTTCTAGCAATTATTCAAATCTAAATAATAACAATAACTAGCATTTTAGAGTGGTTTAAAGTTTGCAAAGTACTATACAAATATTGTCTCATTATATCCTCAAAACAACACAGAAGGTCTTATTATTATTATCCCCATTTGACTGATGAGCAAAACAGTTTCCATACCACAGTTTAGTCCAAACTCTCATAAATGAAATATTTGGCATGGTAGAGAGGCCATTGGTTCTGGAGGCAAACTACTCGTATCCAAATTCTGGTTCTATCATTTATTATTTTTGTGACCTCAGTTTCCTCATCTCCAAAAGGGGTAGGGTAGATGAGATGACCTCTCAATTTTAAATCCTTTTTTTGATCGTCCTGCAACAGTTCCTTGACAGAAAACAGGAGGACTGATAGAAAGGAGAATCCTTTATATTTGGTTTGTTCAGGTTAAAATGATGTCATGAACATGGAAAACATGGAAGTTTGGGATATTAGATCTGTCTCCCTATGCTAACTGGGGAGAAGGAGAACTAGGAATAACTTGCCTCAAGTGCCACAGGACTGGTAAACAACTTAATGCTTGCTCTAACTCTCATGCCATCTCTGTACAGTTCTTCTTGGGAGTCTGGTTTGTGATCCATTCTCTGTGGCATCACAACTCGACCCTAACCAATAATACAAAGGTACTCTAAATATAATAAGAACACAAACACGATCCTTGTAAAGTAGTCATAGATGTTCATGACCTTCCCGGAGAATTGGAATTCTAGTCAGACATAAGTGGTAACAACCAAGAATGATCTTTTATAATTTGTCAACATGAAGATCATCACTGCTGCCTATGGGGCCTTCCCCCTAGCAACTGAAAGAGGTGTTGACAAGCCCATGGTATGCAATAACTAAAACTTCTATGTTAATTCTAATTGTTTACATCTAACAACTCTGGGGTTGACTCCTCACATTTGCCTATTTTTGTCACCTGCCATGTTGAAACAATACCTCAGGCATAAACCCATAAAAAGGAGCAGAGCTCTTTGGTGAGAAAGTAGTCCCCAGTTCATGTGAAAATTGACAGCAACCTGCTCATCATTTCATATGGTACTTATTGGAGGGATGTTTCTCAGTAGTTGACAGGCAGTGTAGAGGCTTCATCAGTTACTTTTAACTAGCCCCTGCCATGATGCTGGGGGAAATTTTTACTTTATGCTACTTGGGACTACAATTAGTAGATCATAATGCTTTTTAGCTAAAAGCCAGAATAATAATCAGGAGATGTTTTGGTTTAAGCCTGTTAGCCACTGGGTAAACAAACACTGTAGTCTGCACTTCACATTTCTGAATTTGAAATAAAAAGGAGAAGCTAAAAGACCATCTCCTTCAGGTTTCCCTACAAGAATGAAATAATTCAATTTCTTGGGGATAGGGTGAAAAATGGGCAAACACAAAGCAGGGAAGCCGAAGTGTTTTTTCTACCCCTGCTAAGAATTAATAAATATTATTAGTTTTAACATGACTCGAATCATACCATATAAAGTAACATGATTTTAAAATCACTCCCATTAAATGTGTGTATTAAGTTATTATGTTAAGCACAGATACTAAGCTAAATCCCCTGAATAATAATATTTAGGTTTTGTTAACATGTGAGAGTTAGGAGTCAGGCAAAGGAAATAGTTATTCATGAAATATCACAAGGCTCATTGACTTTAGGAAATACTCTTCCTGTTTCTGCTTTGCTGCTAAATAGAGGCAAGCAGGAGTGGGCTAGTCCATTCTTCTAAGTCTAATGCAATCTTTTCCATGTTTCTTAACCTGAAATTTTAAAGTACATTTCTATTATGTATAATAAAAATATATAGGTATATATATATATATATATATATATATATATATATATATATATATATATATATATAACTATAAAAATAGTAAATTAAATACCATTCTATCTTAATAATTTGAATGATATTTCTAGTTAACCTTTCTAAATTTTATCACCAGGAGAGGAGTTTTGAATAAAGTACCATCAAATACCATCACCTCTTTCAGACATATCTCAGTAAATCTCACTTACTTTCAATGGCTTCTTGCAGAAGAAGATATATTACTTTCCTTCCAAGGAAAACTGATAGGCAGATGACAAACTTTTGGAGATTTGGGAATCACAACCAAATGAAACAAATGAAGCCCTCATGAAGGACCTATCCTTTCATGGAGGATTTGGATATACTTTGGGGATCCCTTGCTTCTCTGGCTGATTGTCCCTCCCTATATACAATCTGTGAACTTCCATATCTGTCGCTTGCTATGGTTAATCACCAAATTCTTTTACAAGTACACAAAGCTGAAACAAGTTAAACAATGTTATTTAGGAGTTAATGGAAGAAAACAAAAAAGAAAGAAAAAAGAAAAGAACCCTCCTCCATCCAAAAATGGTTAATGAAAACAGATTCGACATGGATCTGTAACTCCACAGTAGTTATCTCTCAAAGAATAACTCAATCTCAACTACTTCTGTGACTTGCAGCATTGTTCCGAGCATGGCCCTCTTCAGGAGCAGTTATGATTTGCTATCCTTCATTGCTACTTCACTCCTAGACCTCTTCACCTATATTATGTTGCTTGCCTCCAATAGCTCTCCAATTCCAGCAGATGTTGTCAATCATTTCATCCCATTGTTGCCTCATTCACTCTGTACCTTCACTGCTCTACTGCACTTGGAGCAGATGGTGGTCCTCTTGCCACTTCCTCTGTCCTTCATAGCCTCTAATTCTTGGTGCTCATCTCTCATCTCTGCTTCAATGGTCTTCTAAGGTCACCTTTTCTCACTAGATAATAATGCCCTTCTTCCATCTGCTTTCTATCAATCATCTTTGCTTGTAGTTATTCTGTGCATTTCAACTCTCCTACAGAAAATGGTGTCCATATCCTTTTCTAGGGGATCAGCTCACCAAATTGTACTATATTAGATTCTCCTCAGAGGGTGGGTTTTTTTTCACCTGAAAACTAAATCAAACCCCTTGATTAATCTTAAGCTTCTCTTCTACACACTCTTTGCCGCCCCATATTCTATGTAGTAGACTTATAGGACAGAGATGCTCTGAAATGCTTATGTTGCCCACGTAGTCTTGGGTTAGTGACTCTTGCCTGTCTTCTCCCTCCATCAGCACTCAGACTGTACCTCTCCCCTTCATATCGACATCTCTCACTGAGTCTTGGGGCTTAGGAAAACATCTCCAGTCTTTCTGTGGTTGTATTGCCATCCTTTACCTTACTCCAGGGCAGCCAAACAAAAATTTGGGGATACTTCAGGAAAGCTCTCCAAGGAGGGAAGATGCATCCAGTTGATTCTTGTGTACATACATCCAAAGGAAAAGGACACCTGTAGTCCCTGCTCTTTCTTTAGTTTTCTCAGTAAAACCTTCATTTTTTTCTTATAGATTGTTTTCCTTCAGAAATTTATGTGGCTTTCAAGCTTAAATAATTAGAACATACTGAGATCATATATTTTAATCAACATCCTAAAATTGTAGGAAAGACCTGGGAGATTATCTAGCCTCATTCCCTTATTTTACATATAAGTAAACTGAGGCCCAAAGACTTAAATGACAGGCCTAGTCACTAGGTGGTAGTGTCAACCTATTCCATGGCTGAATACTTCACATCTTGCACCAGTCTACTGCCTGATAGAATAGAGATTCAGTGAGAGGCTGTGAATGGCTTAGGATCAGGACAAATCTACCTTGCCCATCCTTTGGTCCCTCAAAATTCTAGAGGTACTTGTAGGGGGTTGGGCCTGTATTTCTCCATTGATATCAGCTCAAGGACCCCCACCATTAACTGGTAATAATTCATGCCCTTGTTACACTTAAGCAATTTACAACAATTAGATTTTACAAAGGTATATTTACTTCAAAGAAATTATGAGAACAGAAGTGCAAATATCCCCACTCATCCCCCAAAACTGAAGGGGGAGATACACACTCTTCCCTATATCTTCTTGATCCTTGGGGTGAATAGGTTCCTATATAACAATTTCTATATGGCATTGACTTTTTAAAAATTCTTATCTAAATGAGGCATTTTCACTGAAGACTTCCCGTCTCAACTACCCCTGGGGTGGGTCCTGATGGTTGTTCCTCACTACTCACTTTTGGGGGTCTGATAGATTGGGCTATATGCAAAACCTGTCATTAATTCCACTCCTGGTGGCTTGCTATTTTGACCTTTCAAAGCTCATAAGGTCATATTCTTTTTCAATATCCTTCTACTAGAAGAAGAAAAAATAAAGGCAAAAAAAAAATAAATTGCAGAGGCCTATATTCCTGGGCTATGTATTGGTTTTGAATGGAAAGGGCTGTTCCTTGGGCATGAAAGTAACTGTAGAGGTTCTGCAGTCAAACCTACTCATCTGATGGGTGAGGAACTAAGGTCCAGAGAAGTTAAATAACTTGCTAAATGTCATATAGGTATCAGAACTAGGATTCGTACCCATTTCTTTTGACTCCAAATCTGGTATTATTTCCATTTTTGTAGGCTTCCTTTCTTTAAGGTCAGTGATTAAAATTCATCATTAATTAAGTCATAACTGTAACAATAGCAAAAAATGCTTCTAGGAAAGTACTGAACCTAATCCTACAAAACACTACGCTTTTGTATGTAAATGAAATTTGAAATTCCATATGCTCTCTGATAAATTTCACAGGCAGTATGTTTGTATACATATATTAATACTAACACAAAAAACACATACTACATATTCTATATGACCAGCAGAATATATAAAGTGAGATTTTTTAAAATAAAGCATTATTCCTTCAATCCTATATTCTTCTTATATATTTATATGTCTTCATAATCACAGAATATCACAGCCAAAAGGACCTAAAAGGTAATTTAATCCAATCTCTTTCTCAGTGCAGGCATGCCTTCTACCCTAATCCTGACAAATGTCATCCAGCCTCTGCTCCTACACTTCTAATAAGGTATAACCATCTCCAGGGATACAAAACACTTGTCCAGTTCCATCTCCATTCTCCCAAATACAGTTTGCAAAGTGCTTCTCTCAGAGTAACTCTCTAAGTTAGGTAGTGTGAGAATTATTATATTCATTTTACATATAGGGATATTGAGGCATGCAAAGGTTATTCAACTAGTTAGTATTGGAACCAGAATTCAAACTTAGGTCTTCTGAGGGCAAGCCAAATATATTCATTCATTCATTCTCTCTCTCTCTCTCTCTCTCTCTCTCTCTCTCTCTCTCTCTCTCTTCTCCACATACATACAAATTTTATTTTAAATATATCTTTTTCCCAATTACATGTATAAACAATTTTAACATCCATTTTTTAATGTTTTAAGTTCCAAATTCTCTTTCTACCTTTTTCTCCTCCTCCCTCATTGAGAAGTCAAGCAAATTCACATAGGTTATATATGTGCAGTCATGAAAACCTATTTCCATATTAGTTATGTTGTGAAAGAAAACACAGATCAAATAAAAAAAATATATTTCAATGTGCATTCAGCCTCCATTACTTCTTTCTCTGGATGTGAATACCATTTTTCATCACAAGTCCTACAGAATTGTCTTGAATCATTGTATTGCTGAGCATAGCTAAGGCATTATCAGTTGAACATCATACAGTATTGCTCTTACTGTATCCAATGTTCTCCTAGTTCAGCTCACTTAACTCAGCATCAGTTCATTTAAGTCTTCCCAGGTTTAAATGAAAGCATTTTCTAAAGTCGTTTCTTCTAGCACAATAATATTCTATCACAATCATATGGTTTCTCTCTCTCTCTGTATACATATATATGCATATATGTATATATATATATATATGTGCACATATATATATACATATATACACATATATATGCATATATATATATACACACACTATGGATATAGGTCCTTTTCCTTTTTATTTTTTCTTTCTTTTTTTGAACCTCTTTGGGATACAGACCTAGCAATGGTATTGCTGAATTAAAGGATATACATAGTTTAATAGCCCTTAGTTCCAAATTGCCCTCCCAAATAGTTAAATCAGTTCACAACTCCACTAACAGTGCATTAGTGTCCCAAATTTCCTATTTAATATTTGTCACTTTTCTTTTTGTTCAGATCTGAATTTATTTGTATGAAGTGTTTTGCCATTGTATTCATAAAGTTCCTAGGTTTGTCTTGGCAGGAAGACTCCCAAGAATTTTATATTATCTATATTTATTTTAAATGGAATTTCTCTTTCTATCTCTTGCTGCTGGACTTTGTTGGTAATACATAGAAATGTTGATGACTTATGTGCATTTATTTTATATCCTGTAACTTTGCTGAAGTTGTTAATTATTTCAACTAGATTTTTAGTGGATTCTCTAGAATTTTCTAATTATGCCATCATATCATCTGCAAAGAATGATAATTTAGTTTCCTCATTGACTATTTTTATTCCTTTGATGTCTTTTTCTTCTCTTACTGAAAAGGCAAGCATTTGTAGTACAATATTGAATAAGAGTGGTGATAATGGGAATCTTTGCTTCACCTCTGATCTTATTGGGAAGGCTTTTAGTTTATTCTCATTACAGGTGATGATTGATGATGGTTTTAGGTAGATATTACTTATCATTTTGAAGAAAGCTCCATTTAATCCTATGCTCTGTAGCGTTTTTAATAGGAATAAGTGCTGTATTTTGTCGAAAGGTTTTTCTGCATCTATTGAGATAATCACATGATTTCCATTGCTTTTGTTGTTGATATGGTCATGTTGATATTTGATAGTTTTCCTTATATTGAACCAGCCCTGCATTCCTGTTATAAATCCCACTTAGTCATAGTGTATAGTCTTTGTGATATATTGCTGTAATCTCTTTGATAATATTTTATTTAAATTTTTTTGTACCAATATGTATTTGGGTCTATGCTTTTCTTCCTCTGTATTTACTCTTAGTGGTTTAAGTATCATCACCATATTTGTGTTGTAAAAAAAATCTGAAAGGACTTCTTTGTCTATTTTTCTAAATACTTTATAATTATTCTTTAAGTGTTTAGTAGCATTTACTTTGAATCCATCTGGTCCTGGGGATTTTTTCTTGGGGAGTTCATTTATGGCTTGTTCAATTTCTTATTGTGAGGTATGGTTATTTAGGTATTCTATTTCTTCTTCTGTTAATTTAGGTAATTTATATTTTTGTAAGCATTCTTCCATTTCACTTAGATTTATTGGCATATAATTGGGCAAAATGTCTCCTAATAATTACTAATATTTTATTTCCTCTTTGTTTTTATTTCCTCTTTATTAGTAGTGAATTCACCTTTTTTCATTTTTGATCCTGGTAATTTGGTTTTCTACTTCTTTAAAAAAATCAAAGTAAGTAATAGTTTAATTTTTTTTCATAAAACCAGCTCCTAGTTATATTTATTTTTTCAATGGTTTTCTTCCTTTCAATTTCATTAATCTCTCCTTTTATTTTCAGGATTTACAATTTGGTGTTTAATTGGGGGTTTAATTTTTTTTTCTATTTTTTAGTTGTTTGTCCAAGACATTGATCTGTTCTTTCTCTGTTTTATTGATAAGTGTTTAGAAATATAAGTTTTCCTTTAAGTGCTGCTTTGGTTTTATCCTATAAATTTTGGTATGTTGTCTCATTGTTTTCATTCTCTTTAATGAAATTATTGTTTCCATAATTTGTTCTTTGGCCCACTAATTCTATAGAATTAGATTATCTAGTTTCCAATTACTTTTTAATTTATGTTTTGACAATCCTTTATTGAATGCAATTTTATTGAATTTATTGAATTCAATAGAATTGCATTATAATCTGAAAAGTATGCATTTAATATTTCTGCTTTTCTGCATTTGGTTGTGAGGTTTTTATGTCCTATAATACATGGTAAATGTTTGTGCATCCATAATGTATGATCGTGAAAAAAGGGCTATTCCTTCCTATCCCCATTTATTTTTCCCCAGAGGTATATCATATGTACCTTTTCCAAATTCCATTTGTCTCCTTAACTTCTTTTTTATTTATTTTTGGTTAGATTTATCTAATTCTAAGGGGGGAAAGTTGAAGGCCCCCTCTAGTAGAGTTTTATTATCCCCTCTTATAAATAATTTAACTTTTACTTTAAGAATTTGGATGCTATAGCATTTGGTGCATATATGTTTAGTATTGATCTTACTTCATTGTCTATGGTACCTTTTAGCAAAACCTACTTTCTCAGCTTATCTCTTTTAATTACATCTATTTTTGCTTTTGCTTTGTCTGAGATCATAATTTCTATTCCTGTTTTTTTTTTTACATGAGCTGAAGCATAAGAGATTCTGTTCCAGCCCCTTACCTTTATTCTGTGTGTCTCTCTGCTTCATGTGTGTTGCTTTTAAACAGCTGATTATAGGATTCTGGTTTTTAATCCATTCTGCTATCTGCTTCTGTTTTATGAGTAAATTGATCCCATTCACATTCACAGTTATTATTATTAACTGTGTATTTCCCTCCACCCTATCTCTGCCCCCATTTATCCTTTTCTCTTTTCTTTCATCTTGTTCCTCCTTGAAAGTGTTTTGCTTTTGACCACAGCAACCCCTAATCTGCCCTCTTTTCTATCAGCCTCATCATTTTTCTTATCCCTCTCCCCTACTACTTCTATGTAGGATAAGATAGATTTTTATACCCAACTGAATGTGTATGTTATTCCCTCTTGGAGCTAATTGTGATGAGTATAAAGTTCAAGCCTTTACCACCACCACTACGACATATACACCCCCTCTCTATAAAAGCTCTTTTGCACCTTTTCTATGTGAGGTAATTTATTCTATTGTACTCATTTTCCCAGTGAATTCCTCTTTCTCATCCCTTAATCTTCTTTTCTTTTTGGATGTAATCCCATCATAGTCAACTAATACTTATGCCCTCTGTCTATTTATACTCCTAATTGCCCTAAAAATTATAAAGTTCTTAAGAGTTACAAGTATCATCTTCACATATGGAAATGTGAATAGCTTATCCTTACTGAATCCTTTATGATTACTCTTTCCTGTTTTCCTTTTTATGCTTCTCTTGAATCTTGTATTTGAAAGTCAAATTTTTCTATTCGGTTCAGGTCTTTTTTTATCAGCAATGCTTGCAAGTTCTCTATTTCATTAAATATCCATTTTTCATCGAAAGATTATACTTAATTTTTCTGGGTAGGTGATTTATTGGTTGTAATCCTTTGTTATTTGCTCTCTATAATGTCATATTCTAAGCCCCCTTATTCTAAGCCCCCATTAATGTAGAAGCTGCTAAATCTCGTGTTATCCATGGCTTCATATTATTTGAATATTTTTTTCTGAGTGAATGCAATATTTTCTCCTTGACCTAGGTGGTGTAGAATTTGACTATAATATTTCTAGGAGTTTTAATTTTGGAATCTTTTTCAGGAGGTGATTTTTTAAATTTCCATTTTACTCTCTAGTTCTACAATATCAAGGTAGCTTTTCTTGATAATTTCTTGAAAGGTGATGTCTAGTCTTTTTTTTTTTTGATCAAGGCTTTCAGGTAGTCCAATAATTCTCAAATTACCTCTCCTCAATCTATTTTCCAGGTCTATTATTTTTCCAAAGAATTATTTCAAACTTCCTACAGTTTTCATTCTTTTGATTTTGTTTGATTGCTTGTTGATGTCTTATGGAGTCATTAGGTTCCATTTGCCCAAATCTAAATTTTAAGGAATTATTTTCCTCAGTGAGCTTTTGTACTTCCTTTTCCATTTGGACAATTCTACTTTTTAAGGAGTTCTTTTAAAAGAATTTTTGTTCATTTGTTTTTCATCATCCAATTCTGCTTTTTAAGGCATTCTTCTCTTCATTGGAGTTTTGTGCCTCTTTTACCATTTGGCCTATTCTGTTTTTAAGGTGTTATTTTCCTCAGTATTTTTGGTGCCTTCTTTACCAAGCTTTGTCTACTCTTTTAAAAATTATTTTCTTACAACACTGTCATTTCTTTTCCCAATTTTTCCTCTACCTCCCTTATTTGATTTTTATTTTTTTTGGAGTTCTTCCAGGAATTCTTTGAGGCTTTTGTTGTAGCAGTTTTGATTTTGTTGTTTTCTTCTGAGTTTATATTTTGATCTTCCCTGTCACTATAGTAGCTTTCTGTGATCAGGATTTTTTTATTTGTTCATATTTATAGCCTGTTTCTTCAATTTTAGCTTTATGTTAAAGTTGGATTATGCTCTTGGGGTGGAGGGAGCACCCTCCCAAACTTTATATTTTTTGTGCAGCTGTTTTCAGAGCTAGTTCTGGGGGTCTGTAAGTTTTCAGTTCAACCAAGGTATATGATCTAAGGAGAGGTGTGTTTCCTACTCCCCTGTCTTGTGTTCTTTCTGTGACTGACTACAAACATGGTTTTTCACCCAGAAACTGTGACTAGGGTCCCCACTCCCCCACAGCTGCAAACTCTGGTGTGCTAGCGTTCTTCCTCACTCTGGGACTGGGGCCCAGATCTGTATATGGACAGTACAACAGAGCCATGGCCCCAATGCCACCAAGTGACTCCTATAGTCTCATTTTGACCAGTTGTTTGACCTCTTTAACTGATTCGGTTGCCCCAAGACAACTGCTGGGGTGCAGCCTTGCCAGCACTAGACTAAATTCTACTCTCACTGCTGTGTGACAGACCTCTGCTGCTGACTTTCTAAGTTGTTCTGGGCTGGAAAATTATTTCACTCTGTCCTTTTGTGGGTTCTGTCACTCCAAAATTTGTTTTGAGGCATTATTTAAAATTGTTTGGAGTGGAACTTGGGAAAGGTTAGATGAGTCCCTGCCTTTTCTTTGCCATCTTGACTCTGGCCCCTGTGGACCCCTTTGACATAATGGTAAAGTCTATGTACAACTTCTTAGAATAATATTTTTAAATAATTGAAGGAAAAACCAAATTACTGTTGGAAGCCCATTTAAAAAAAAAAAGAAAAAAATGCCATGATTTTTTTCCTATACAAGTTCATGGACACCTTGAAATCTATCCATTGAAATGGATACCAGGTTAAGAATTGCCTATGTTAATAGAAAGAGTTAGAAAGAGATAGATACACACACACACACAGACACACACCACACACAGAGAGAGAGAGAGAGAGAGGATGAATGAGAGACAGCAAGAGATATGTAAGTGTATAGGCCCTTTACTGGAACTGCCATTCTAATGGTATTCTATCCTAGGGACTTTGCAGGAACTTACCTCTAGGTTATCTTAGATTCAAGAGAGGAAAGAACATTTTAAAGTTAATCAATAGCTAAAGCAGTTAAGGACAAAGAGATCAGACAACACCATGGATTTTCTCTGTTCCAGAAAGGTGCCACTTGTCTTTGGGGCCAGTGCCCTCCTAAAAGATGGATTACTTCATTCAGTATTGCCCGGAGATGTGTGGTCTTCAAGGACAGTGAAGTAGAGGGCATTAGACTAATCTGGTATAGAAAGGCAAAAGAAAGAAGAATAATGATGCCACAAAGCATATGACAGTAAGGCAGTTGTGATTTAGGTACTAAATGTACAAAGATGTTTGGAGAGATTATTTCCCTCTATATTCTAGTAGCACCAATTTGTTCAGGCCAATTGGTACATTATGAACTTCTGAAAAAGATAGAAATAAACCATTTAAATAGAGAAGATGCAGAAAGATCCTTAGTGTACACATTTCTCCTACAAATGAACAAGCAAAAAAACTCAAACAAAAATCTTTGTCTGGAATAATCTGGGGCTGATGCAAATTTTTGGAAAAGTTCAAGAGTAGAAATAATACCCCTAAGGCAGCTAGGTGGCACACTAGATAGAGTGTGGGACTTGGATTCAGGAAGACCTCAGTTCAAATCTATCTTCAGACACTAGCTGTGTGACCCTGAGCAAGTCACTTAAACCTCTCTTTCTCTCAGTTTCCTCCTCTGTAAAATGGGGTCATTGTGAGGATCAAAAGAGATGATAATTGTAAAGTGCTTAGCACAGTGCCTGGCACATAGTAAGTGCTTTATAAATGGTAGCTATTATTATCATTTAATCAACAAGTATTTATAAAATGCTTATAATAGAAAGGAAAATATTAATTAAGCATCAAGCACAGAGTACACAAATAAAAAAAAGCAAGAGAGTTACTGCTCTTGAGGAGTACAGATTCCAAGGAGGGGAGATAACAAATGAAAAAAAGGATTCAATTCTAGGACAATGCTAGGCACTGGAGCCCCATTTTATTCACATGTAACTTGAGCCTTCACAAGAACATATTAATTGCTTAAAATACAAATGAACTTGCTGTATTTTCCTGGAGTTCTTTTTTCCAATCTTGTAGCTTAATCTATGTTACTCTTACCCAAGATTCGCCACTCTGTCAAGACTCTTTCCGCCTGTAAGCATGAAATAGACTCAGAATGATAGTGATTGAGGCAGTGGAAAGGTAGAACCAGCACTGAGTTCAGAGGACATGGGTTCTAATCCCAGCTCTGCCACTTATTCTGGGACATTGGGTGAATCATTCATTTCCTTCATGCCTTGGTTTCTCCATCTGTAAAATGAGAAGGCTGAATTAAATATATTCCAAAGTCTTTTCTGGATTTAAATCTGTATTCTTATCATTGATGCCTGAGTTTTGCAAATCTTTTCAAAGCATGACTAGGGAAGTCATTGTCTTAGGTACTCTTTCCCAGCTTGTGAGAAACTGTTTTTTCCTGCTACTCTCTAACCTTTCAGCTACCATACTTTAGCCATCATTTTTACCATAACTGGAAATCAAAACAATAAGATTTCAGGCCAGGACTTCAATTGCTCCATTGACCCTGACAGTATATTCTTTAAACTAAAGTTCTACCAATGTGTACTACATTTTGAACCAAATACTGGCAAAGCAGAAACTTTGGAGATGTTTTGCAACATTTTTTCCATTCAAACTGCTCTGGAAATCAATACCTTTCATGAAAGCTTTCCTTCCTAACTGGAAGGAAAATAGCAGTTTCTTTCATCCTGCCCAATGTGCTCGTGGAGCCCCCATAATTCTCCCTTCTCTCTCCCTCCATCTCACAAAATACACTTGCCCCACAGGGAACTGTGCACATTAATAAAACATTAAGGTCGAAGATTAGATTAGGCTATATGCAGGAAATGGACTGGGGAAGAAGAGGAGGTGAAAGAAATGAAATAATCCTTAACAGCCTAAAACAGAGCTTCAAAGCCAAGAGTGAAAACATTTTGCCAGGTATACATATAATAGGGACTCAGAGAGTACTCATTGATTGGTCCTGATCTATAGTGTGAGCAGAATTTATCTCTGATCTCTAAAGGGTAACTAGAAAAACAGTTAAATAAATAAGAAAATGAAGAGTTCTGGACAGAAGAGACTATCTCTTTGTCATTTCACCATTCAACTGGAAACTTCTGGGGACATTCCATCCTTTAGTGCCTCTGTGGGTAGTGTGTCATTGAACCTGAGTCAAAGAACTCTGCACTTGAATCCTCATCCTTTGTCTACTTCCAGAGTTGTTATTCATCAGTTTAGGGCAGTGTGGGAGAGCTAGGTTGTGCAGCAGTGGATAGAATGCCAGTCCTGGAGTCAGAAAGATCTGAGTTCAAATCCAGCCTCAGACACTTACTAGCTGTGTGACTCTGGGGAAGCCACTTAACCCTGTTTACCTCAGTTTCTCATATATAAAATGAGCTGGAGGAAGGAAATGGCAAACCACTCCAGTAGCTTTGCCAAGACACCTTTCCCAATACATACTCTTGAATCCAGTGACACTGGCTTCCTGGCTATTTCATGAACAAAATGCTCCTTTTCTTGGCCCCAGGTATTTTCTCTGGTGACAGCCAGAGAAAACAAGTACAGTATTCCAAACCTGGAGTGTTCTCCCTCCTCTGCTCTGACTACTAACCTCTCTGGCTTCCTATAACTTATACTTAAAAATCCTGCCTTCTACAGAAAACCAACACCAGCCCCTCTTAATTCCAGCGCTTTCTGTCTTTTATTTCCTATTCATCCTGTATATAGCTTGATATATATGTGTATACACATACATATATGCATACGCACATATGTGTTGTTACCTTGTCTCCCCACTAAATGTAAGCTCCTTGAAGGCAGGAACTGTCTTTTGCCTCTTTTTGTATCTCTAGCACTTTTCACAGTGCCTGGCACATAATAGGTATTTCATAAATGTTTATCAATTAACTGTTGACTATTTGAGCTAAGACTGCACATATAGGGGGTAGAAAGATTGTAAGGGGCCAGATGGTAGAATGCTCAAATCAGGAGTTTTTTGGTTAGGCAATTGAGAGTGACTGAAGTTTTTTGAATAGCAGAATAACATTAATACAGCAGTGGACTGGGGAAGCAATTATAGTAACTGATTTCCCATAGTGCTTTAAGATTTTTAAAGCACTTTAGACATGCTTATATGATCCTTTTAACCACCCTATGAGAGAGGTGCTATTATTTCCTCCATTGATGAGATTTATCTACGTTGACAATGAGATAATATTTGCAAAGTACTTAGCATAGTGCCTGGCACATAGTAGGCACTATGTAAATGCTAGGTTCTTTTTAAATTATTATTATGATTGCTATTAGATGAGGAAAAGGAAGCTCAGAGAGACAAAGGAACTTGGCCAGGGTCACACAGCTAAGGGTCTGAGGTAGGATTTGAAGTGAAATCTTCCTGATTCTAAGTATAGTATTTCATCTTTTATGCCATGCTATCTTTCAAGATTACGTGGGCAGCATTGTTGATGGTGAGTTAGAAAAAGAATAGCATAGACATAGGAAGGCCTGTAAAGAGTCTATCATAATAGCCCAGACAAGAAGTAATGAAGGACTGAGCCAAGGATGGGAGTAGAGAAGAGATAGATGCAAGAGATACCATATAATCCTTTCATACAAAACCATTCTCATTTCTTTACTCATTTCTGTCCTGGGCTAGAAATCCTGATTCTTCTTTTCATTGCAGTTGTGAATGTTAGTCCAAGAGGCAGATTGTTTTAGATATGGTAGTTTAAACAGTGTTAACTCTGGAATGGTCTTGCTGTAGTCAGAGCAGAGCACTATGTATGTAAAAGATAGCCTTTATGATTTAATATTATCATTATATCAAAAATCCTTGCATTTATTTGACAGGGCTATTCTTAAATGGCTCTGTCTGAAAAGCACATTTCAACAATAGATTGATCCCTTTGGCATTTTAAATTTCTAGTTTAGCTGCTTCAGGTTAGAAATTAAAGCATTCTATTATGTATCTACGAAATGGAGTTCAGTGCTTCAGGCAGCCGAGCTTGTCTGAAAATGGTACAAACAGTATCTGTTTTGTAAATGTCTTTTATAATAAAGTACAGAGGAATGAGTATAAATGTTAAGACAAAAGACAGGAAAGCATATGGAGAATAATAAAACAAAAAAAACCATGAGGTCATAACCAACAACACACCATTTTCTGCAGAGCCCTTTCCTTGAATTCCAAAAACACATCTAGACCTCAAACTTACTTTGGAGGAATATTACTTTGTGCATTTCTTATTTAGAACCCAAATGGGCATGGTTCTACCTTGGCAGGGTTAGTCTTTTCATACCATCAGAGTACAATGTTAGGATTTTTGTTTTGCGATGTTTCATTTCTTTTCTTGGCTGGACAAATTATCCTCATGTCCCCTGCAGCCAACTCTAATGATTTCCACTGACTGCAGTAATGAGGGCATAGCTGATTAAATGTAGGCCTCCTTTCTACTAAAATCAGCCAACAAGCTGCCTGTCAAGCCCAGATTCCCCCCACCCCCATTCCTCTTTTTTAAGCAAACAAGAAAGTTCTTATCTTACCTTCCAGCAAAAGAAATAAAAAAAAAGTCTGCCAAAAAAGGAATTGCCACTTGGCCAATTGGACCTGATTGCTTCTATGTCATCTCATCATGTAAGGCAGCATTTACATACTTGGCCCTGCATTTGTTTGTAAGGACAGCTGCTTTGGTGGTTCTATTCTCGATGGGATACAGGAGCCTCGCAGTGAGCAGCTTCAGTTGTAGCGGAGGTGCAAAACGCAGAGACAAGAAGTTTATGTATAGTTTAAGATTCTGTAGATCTGGAGCTAGGAGGAACCTTAAAGGTCATTTAGGCTTATGTATAATAATATAGTCATATGGGAACTAGGTATGTATGCTATATTTCTATTTAACTAAAGTACATAACTGGTCAACTAAAACAGGAAGGTTATTGATATTGTCTAATAAATGGAAGAAATGAGCTTCAGAGTCTCGGAATCATGAACAAAAGAAAAACAGGAATGCTGTTCTAGGAAGAATAATTCTCCTGTGAACATCTGTTTATTTTACTAAGAAAGACTTTTCTGAAGCTGCATTTGGGATCCCAGAATTTGCATTTATACCATTGTTATAAATTACTGCCTATTAACCTAGTGTTTCCTGTCCATGGGTCTGACAGTAATTTTTATAGGTCCATAAATATTTGATTGATAGGTCCATACATCTTTTAAAGTAATTTTTGTTGACATCTTTTCTTTTTACCTTACATAAATTTTACACTTTATTCCTCTCCCTCTTTCTCTGAAGATCATCTGATATAACAAAGAATTTTTTAAAAGAGAAAAAAATCAACAAAATTTATGAGTATATCGGAAAAATATAACATATGCCCTCCCATAGCCATGGACACCCTCCCTCAACCAGCCTCTGCAAAGTAATATAAGGTGGTATCTTCTTATATGTCTTCTTTGGGCCAATGTTCTTTATTATTTTACACCATTTATTTTTTATTGTTTTGTGATCTTTCATTTTCTTTGTTGTAGTCATCGTTTGCTTGGCTCTGCTTATTACGTTTTTCACTAGGTCATGCAAGTCTTTCCATGCTTCTCTGCATTAACCAGCTCCATGATTTTTTAGTACAGAGTAAAATTCCATTACATTCATGTGTCCAATTTGTTTTGTCATTAACCAACTGGTGGGTATCTACTTTCTTTCCAGTTCTTTGTTACTACAAAAAGCAACAATATAAATATACATACATACATATATATGTATATATATATATATATATATATATATATATATATATATGCATTTTGGTGCATAAGGGAGTTTCTTTTTATTCATGAAGATTCATACTTACTGAAACCTTAAAACAACATAGAAATTAAAATATTTTAAAATAGCTTTTCCTTTTTTCTCTTTTTCCATGGTATCCAAGAGTGTCCCAGGATAATTTTGTTCATGCTTATCATGCAGGTTGTCCCAAAATCACTCAATTTTAAGCTATTAAAGCTTAAACCATTTTTGTAACCTATGTTAACTTTTTGGAGGACATCTCATATGTCTAGCATTGTGCTGGGCAGCATAGGTTATTAAAAGAGATAAAAGGCAAGGAATCAGGCCATTAGAAGTTTGTATTCTAAATGGGGAAACAAGACATACACGTATTTAAGGGAAGCATAAAATTGAGACTAGAAGCAGGGAAGAGAAATTTAAAATTGAGATTAGAGATACAGATTAGAAGAATACCAGTTTAGTCAGTGATAGTAACAGTAGTTTGAGAGGATGAGGAATTAGATTTTAGTATTTCCAGTGCAAAGAGAGAGTAAGACAGAAATCCTAGAGATATTTTGAAGAAAGAGTTGAAAGGATCTCCCAAGTGATTGGAGGTTGGGGTTAATGAAGAGGCAGGAGTCATAGAAAGTGTAAAATTTGGGGGAAATAACAAAAAAAGAGCAGATTTATGGGTGAGTATGATAAATTGAATTTTAGGCATGTTGGATTTGAGGTCATGATGGGCATCCAAGTGGAAATGAGATCTAGGCAGCTGGAATCTAGAAGTACTTGGGTAAAAAGTATTGCTGTCTTTAGCATAGAAGTATCCCCTAGAGCCACGTGTGTGAATTATTTCTGTGAATACTGGCAAGTGTAGATGTAAATAATATACATGTTCTAGGCTTTCTATTGTAGGGCATTGTTATTCGAATGGTTTCTAAGGCCAAAAAATTAAAAAAGAAGTTAGCCTCTGAAGAACGCTATATAAAAATATAACTTTGTCACCCAGTAGTTTATTGGAGTCTATACAGAAACTTTTAAAAGTATTTTCAAAATTAAATAAAATATTATCAGTGCCTTAGATGAAGGCATAAATATCATGTTTATGAAATTTATTTTGACAGGGAAATAGAAGGGATACTTGATATGGGATGAGAAAAGTGGGATCCAAAAAGAGCGCCTTAAGGGCAGCTAGGTGGTGCAATAGATAGAGCACCAGCCCTGGGGTCAGGAGGGTCTGAGTTCAAATCCAGCCTCAGATTTGTCTTCCTCTCGCCTCCAAAAAAAAATCTCCCTATGCTAGATCAATATGCTTGGGTGGGAGTCTTCAGAGGGGCCCAGAATTGTGATTTCATCAGTGCAAGGAGGTTCTGGTAGAGAAATCCCCTTCACTGAAAGAGCTCAGTAACTAGACTATGTAATATTATAGGGGACACTGAGATGTTAAATGACTTGCTGACAGTAACACAATCAGTATCCATCAGAGGTAGGGCTTGAATTCTGGTTTTCTTAAATCCAGGGCCAGCCTTCTACACAGTACACCATACTGCCTCTCAGTATGAAAATTGGTATGGATAAATGTGAAATTCTACACTTCAATTCCAAAACTTGAATGTACAAATAGAAGGATGTGCCTGTACACATGGATCTAGCAGGGTTACATCTGGATGAGGGCAACCATGGGTGATAAGGAGACTGAAAGTCATACACTATGAAAAATGAGTATCATAAGACTTTAGTATACAAGATTTAAAGGTCATGTCGTAAGTTGTCTTCAGACATCTGAAGGATTGTTATACTTAAGAGGGAGTAGACTTAGAGTGCAGAACTAAAAGCAGTAGATGGAGGGTTCAAAAATTTTGAACTCAATCCAAGGAACATTTCCTAATCTTTAGAGTTGTCCAAAATTATCCAAAGAGGTGGCAAACTTCCCTTCTCTGGAGATTTTCAAACGAAGACTGGACTACCACTTCTTGAAGCTATCATAGAGGAGAGTATTGCTGCTGGACTGGGATAGATAAGATGACCTCTCAAGTTCCTTCCTTCTCTGAGAAGCTGTGATCCTACTGTCTTAGAGTGGTCAAAACATTGACTTATTTTCCTAATCTATTTTCTTATTAGTTCAGATTCCCAATACATCCAAGAATCTTAGTATCATGATGTCAATATTAATAAATGAATGGACAAATGAACGAATTGTTCTATGACTTTCAAAAAATTGACTGACTCCTCAGTTGTTATCCTGTTGACATACCCACTGTCAGGGAGGAAATTTATTAACAGGTATGCATTGTATCCCTAGTCAAGTTCTGTCACTGGCATGATTCATATGATTCTGAAGGGGACAGATATTGAACTGCAGTATACAGGAAATGTGATTGTTTAAGAGATCAAAGTAGAAGGAGTGAAAGGGTTCCGATGGGGCTAAGCTTTGCTTCAGGTTACATACACTTTTATGCATGCTCCCTGGCCTTACTCATTGTCACATTTAGTGACATCAAGTAGTATTGGCAGGTAGATGTGGCAACAAACTCTTAAAATTTTACATGTAAACTATAATTTAAAAAGTGTATGTTTTTTCACCCAACTAAAAATTTCCAAAAAGATACGTCCCCATTTTCCTTGTAGTTATCCTTTCATGAATATTCTTGTATTATTTTGACACAGCAGCATATGGCATCCAAACCTAGCTGAAAAGGAAATTTATACATAGACAGTCCTTGCTCATTACCATAGATAATTTAGTTGTTGCTAGAGAGGGTGACAAAAACAAACATATGTATATTATAAATGAATACAAACCCAAAGAGAAGGGCTGAGTATGGAAGGATGGGAACCAAATGCTGCTATCACATTTAGCAACTTGGAGGCCATTAATGTTACATTTTAAAAAGGCTAATTCAAAATGGCTCTGTGAGCAATGGGAAATCTATTTGTCAATTGCTGTGAATGGGGACTTGTAACTGGGCTTATGGAAATCTTGTCAGTCACTTAGGCCTGAATTAATAGCGTGGCATGTCTAGAGGTGATAAAGCAGCTGGGGTGGCCCAGTTTCTCTGAGTGAGCAGCATTTCATGAGGGTTTTGTTTCTCTCCTGAAGAAAAGCAACACCTTCAATAAAATCTATCTAAAGAATATAGCAAGGTGCATAGTATGACAATGTTGTTGTTCAGTCATGTCTGACTCTTTGTGATCTAATGGACTCTGGCCCATGGGGTATTCTTGGCAAAGATACTGGAGGGTTTTGTCATTTGGGTGTGTCCCCATTTTGCAGATGAAGAACTGAAGCAAATAGGGATTAAGTGACTTGTCCAGGGTCACTTAGCTAGTTAATATCTGAGACTGCATTTGAACTCAGATGTTCTTGACTGTACCACTCAGCTACCAATAAACAATTTTCCTCAGGGTCAATTTTGAGCATAGAATGATGATTTGACAAATTTCACCCCTTTCCACTACTACCAAAAGGAACGCATGCATGATATGATAAAAGCTTGGAGGTTTCAACATTTAACCCAACATTACTGTTAGATTGAGGGTAGGAAAGGAACCAAGGGAAGGAAATAAAAAAAAATAAACCAACTTATTTGGCCTTGAGACAGAAAAGTCACTCTGATATATGGATTATTATGTGTAAGTGTGAATATACTCTCACAGAGCCAGGCTCTGATTAATGGAAAAAATAAAGCCCATGAAGTAGTCTCATGTATTAGAATTTTAACTATTTGAAGTTATAATTATACAAAATAGGTTCATAGTTTCCAACCCAATAGAAATTTGCAATACAAATTCAAATAATGCGACCACTTCAGAGGATGTGGGACCCAGCTGTAAAGGAGAGCTATTGTCCTGAATCATTTGGGAAATGTGCTTGTTTAGAGAACAAAAAATAGAGAGAGAAGAAGGGGCAGGGCAGCTGAATAGAGTGATAGGCCTGATGTCAGGAGGACTGGAGTTCAACTCTGGCTCCAGACACTTAACTAGCCATATGATCCTGGACAAGTCACTTAACCACCTTCTGCCTCAGTTTCTTCATCTGTTAAATGTGGATAATAACAGCTCCTACATCACAGGATTGTTGCAAAGATCAAATGAGATAATATTTATAAAGCAGTTTGTAAACCTTAAAGCAATATATGAATGCTAGCTTTCTATCTATCTATCATCTATCTTTTTAAAGAAGAAAACTTGATTCATTTAGAGTTGACCTTACAGACTGTAGGGCCCTAAGAGTTCTCCAGTAAAAGAGGTTTAGAAATTCCTACCTAGAATATCAGAAAATAGGAAAAGCACTATCCCTAATCTGTCTTATGTCAAGTGGGCAATACCTGTAGCTGCACTGAAAAATAATGGCAAACCTGACAACAGCAAATGGCTCCTCAATTTCTCAACCAATTTAACTAAAACTTTATTGATCTCTCTCTTCCCAGTCTCTTCCCAATCCAAACTGTGTATGTCTAGTGGAAGACAGGATAAACTTTTCAACAATGCTACAGATGGAGGTACACATCTTTTTCAGCAGCTAAAAACACCCATGTATTACTTTACATGTAGGACAGACTGTATGCATCCATATCAAGCTATGTAACATTTGAGTTACAGGAGCTTAACCTTTGTGACGTGGTTTATCTTATGCATTAAAAGTTGGTGTGACTCCTGGGGATTGATGAAAGGGGATTTAAGTACAATCTCAAAGGGAAAAACAAAACAAAAATCAAAAATATAAGACATAGTGAGTCTTATTCACTAACATGCATCTATTGTATGGGGTCTTCTTCAATATTTGTAATGTAACCTTTATACATTCATACAGAAAAAACTGAGGAACAGAGAAAGATCAAAATATACAGCTACACTTCTTTCTTTATAAGAAATACAAGCATAGGAAATTGGGTAGTTTAAGAATGTTGTTCAACTAGAATTACAGTATGTGAGGTTTCTAGCTGTTTAATGTCATAATAAATAGTATAAATTTCCACCCTTCAGAGATAAGGTTTTTAGATGCTAACATCCCTGCAGAATAGAAGGAAAAATGGGTGTCAGTGTCCCTAACTGTAAAATTAAAAGACTAGGCCAGATCATCATTGATTCATAAAGATGTAACATTCTAGAAACTGAAAAATCTTTCCACTTACCATGAAGATAGCAGAAATCATCAATGGAGATAGGATAGCAACTCAATATAGGCAAGAATATGATAAGAGACAGAGAAAAGGCGGAAATAACTAGTACTTTGATTGGACTTTCTTTTTCTTTAGGAATAGCCTAAACATGCCTGTAGGTAATAGGAAAGACCAAGTAAATAATGAGATAATTAATATGAGAGAGGAAAAGAGAAACTGATTAAGATTGACAGAGTAAGTTTCTGGAAGACCTTGGACTGAATAGGATCAAGGGTACAAATAGAGATATTAGTGTTGTTAAGGAGGAAGGCTACCTTGCCTATTGAGATTGGAACAGATGATTAATGGATGAGTGAAGATGGAGAGTTTTGAAATTGGAGAATTGAAGATCATGACACACAACCTTGACTTTCTAATTAGAGAGAAAGGTCATCTTCTGAAAGAGAGTAGAACTTGAAAAGAAGATTTGGAACAGCAGTGCAAAAAAGAAAATTCTAGAATGCCAATTACAGGAAAGAAAAAAAAATGTTTATCAGTGATGGGCCAGTTAAGATTAGATAGCATAATTTATAATAAGACAGTTACATAAATATATGTATATACACACAGCCATAAACATATACATGTATGTATATCAAACATGTGAAAGGATGAAAATGAGATTAAAGAACTGATGATCTGAGAAAATAACAAACAATGCAGAAGCTAGAGATCTCAGTGAAGATGATAAATACATTTAAAGTGAGACAGGAAGAGATATGGAACATAAGGAAAGTATGATTGAAAGGAATATCATGCTTCAAAATCATAGAAGGGTTTAGTTTGGTGTAATGATGATGGATAAAATATGAATACACCTAGGTGCCTGAAGTAATGAATGAGGAATATGGATCCTGTTTAAATAGTTATCAACAAGTGGTATAGCACATAGAGTGCTGGATTTGAAGTCAACATAATCTTGATTCAAAACCTAATGCAGAAACTTAGCAGTCCTATGACTCTGGACAAGTTGCTTAAATGTCTATTAATCTCAATTTCCTTATCTGCAAAATGATTAGGTTGAACCTCCTGGGCTGTTAGGTCTCTTTCACTGCTGAAGCTATTATCTTATGAACCCTGATGGCTTCAAGAACAGGGGCAAAGGAGGTAGAGCTTAGATAGCAGAATAAAAGCAGAGACTCACCTGAACTCTCCTCCAAACACTTTTAAATAATGACTCTAAACAAGTCCTAGAGCAGCAAAACCCACAAAAGATAGAATGAAACAATTTTAGAGCCCAAGACAACTTAGAAAGTTAGCAGGAAAGGTCTGTTGCACCAGGAGCAGGCCTCGGGGTGACTGAATCACTGACAGCAGTGGCAATTTCAAAACCTCTCAGCCCACAGAAATCAAAGACAACTTAGAAGGTTAGCAGGAAAGGTCTGTCACACCTGGGTGAGAGCAGACCATAGTCCAGCACAGGCCACGCCAACACAGCCCAGGCCCCAGCAGACTAGCAGCAGGCATTGGGAGCCACTGAATCAGCAGCAGCAAATTCCAGATCTCTCAGCCCACACAGAATAAGAGGGTCAAACAACTGGTCAGAAGGAGATTACAGGGGTCTCTTTACTGGTACTAGACCAAAATTCTGTTGCTTTGCCCATACTGGGATACAGGTCAAAGTCATAGGTGGCAGTCCCAGGGCAAGGAAGAGTAGTACCACACCAGAGCTTGTTACTGCAGTGGAGTGTGGAGCCTCCTCACAGTTCCAGGGCAGAAAAGAGTACCTGTGGCCACTCACAGACCAGAGCATAGGCCAGGAGAGTAGTAAACCCCTGTCCTTATATCATACCATCTTAGAAGAACTCAAAACTTACAGCTCCCTGGCATTATCTTGGAAAATAGCAGCACAAAACCCCTGAAGATTGGAACAGTATTCTCTCTACCCTGGAAAAAGAGGCCTACTTTAACAATGAGCAAAATGAGCAAACAACAGGAAACATTCTGACTATAAAAAGTTACTATAGTGACAAGAAAGATCAAAATGCACACTCAGAAGAAGATAATGAAGTTAAAGCTCCTACTTCCAAAGCCTCTAAGAAAAATATAGATTGGTCTTAGGCCACGCAACAGCTGAGAAAGGATTTTGAAATCAAGTAAGAGATGCAGAGGAAAAAGTGGGAAGAGAGCAATACAAGAACATGAGGAAAAAAAGAGTCAACTGTGTGGTAAAGGAGACACATAAAAATATACTAAAGAAAATACCACCTTAAAAAATAGACTAGGCCAAATGTTAAAAGAGGTATAAAAAGTAGATTAGGAGATTCCTAAAAAGCAGAATTGGCCAAATGGAAGAAGAGGCACAAAAATTTGCTGAAGAAAAAAAAAATCTCCCTAAAAAGTAGAATTGGCCAAATGGAAAAGGAGATCCAAAAGCTCACTGAAGAACATAATTCCTCAAAAAATTAGAATTGAGCAGATAGAAGCTAATTCCTTTATGAGAAATCAAGAAACAATAAAACCAAAAGAATTTCAAAGAATAGAAGGCAATATGAAATACCTCATTGAAAAAACAACTTATCTGGAAAATAGATCCAGAAGAGATAATTTAAAAAAATATTGTAATACCTCAAAGTCATGATCAAAAAAAGATTATAGAGATTTCAAAAATTTCAAGAAATTATCAAGGAAAACTGCCCTGATATTCTATAACCAGAAGGTAAAATAGTCATTGAAAAAAATCCACTGATCACCTCTTTAAAGATATTCCAAAATGAAAACTGCCATGAATATTATAGCCAAATTCCAGAGCTCTCAGGTCAAGGAGAAAATATTGGAAACAGCCAGAAAGAAACAATTCAAATATCATAACACAAGGTATGTCAATTTCTACATTAAAGGATCTGAGAAAGGCAGCTAGGTGGTTCAATGAGTAGAGAACTGGCTCTGGAGTCAGGAGGATCTGAGTTCAAATCCAGTCCCAGACACTTGACACACTAACTGTGTGACCTTGGGCAAGTCACTTAACCCCAATTGCCCTGCCTTCCCCCCTCCCCAGAAAAAGGATCTTAGAGCTTAGAATATGATATTATGGAGGGCAAAGGAGCTAAGATTACAACTAAGAATCACCTACCCAGTAAAAGTGAGTATAATCCTTCAAGGGGGAAATGGATGATGTTTGATGAGGTAGAGGACTTTCAAGTATTCTTGATGAAAATACCAGAGCTAAGTAGAAAGTTTGACTTTCAAATACAAGATGCAAGAGAGACATAAAAAGGTAAACAGAAAAGGGATATTATAAAGCACTTACAAGGTTAAACTATTTAAATTACTATATGGGAAGATAATACTTGTAACTCATAAGAACTTTCTCATTATTAGGGCATATAGAAGGAGTGTATATAGATAGAGGGCACAGGTATGAGTTGAATATGAAAGGATGATAACTAAAAAAATAAAATTAAGAGGTGAGAGAAGAATGTACTGGGAGAAAGGGAAAGGGAGAGGTAGAATGGAATAAATTATTTCACATAAAAGAGGCAAGAAAAAGCTTTTACAGTGGAGAGGAAGAGGATGGAGGTGAGGGGTGGATGAGTGAACCTTATTCTCATCAGATTGGCTCAAAGAGGGAATACCATACACACTCAATCGGGTATAGAAATCTATCTTGTTCTATAGGAAAGAAGGAGGGAAAGGGGATAAGAGAAGGGGTGTGATAGAAGGGAAGGCAAATTCAGAAGTCAGAATACTTTGAGAAGGGATAGAATGAAAGGAGAGAGAGAATAGAGTAAAGGAGAGAATAGAATGAAGGGAAATACAGTTAGCCATAGTAACTGTGAAAAAAATGAAGCAAGTTTCTCTGATAAAGGCTTCATTTCTCAAACATGTAGAGAACTGAGTCAAATTTATAAAAGTAAGAGCCATTACTCAATAAAAAGTTTTCAGATGAAGTTATCAAATCTATCTGTAGCCATAGGAAAAAAAACACTCTAACTCACTATTGATTGGAAAAAATGCAGATAAAAACAATTCTGAGGCACAACCACATACCGATTAGATTGGCTAAAAGGACAGAAAAGGTAAATAACAAATGATGGAGAGGATGTGAGAAAAAATGACACATTAATGGCTGGTGGAGTTGTGAATTGATTCAACCATTCTGTAGAGCAATTTGGAAATATGCTCAAAGGGCTATACAACCATGCATAGCCTTTGACCTAGCAATACCACTAGTATTTCCATATCCCAAAAGATTTTTTTCAAAAGGAAAAGGACCTACATATACAAAAAATATTTATAGCAGCTCTTTTCTGGGGACAAGAAATTGGAGATTGAGGGGATGTCAGTTAATTGGGGAATGGCTGAATAAGCTGTGATGTGCGATTGTGATAGAATACGTTTACACTATAAGAAATGATGAGCAGGATGCTCTCAGAAAATCCTGGAAATATTTACATGAGCTGATGCAAAGTGAAATGTACTGTGTACAAAGTAACAGCAATATTGTAAGATGATCAGGTGTGAAGAATTTTGCTATTCTCAGCAACCAAGGCATCTTTGAAGGACTTATGTTGAAAAATGCTTTCCATCCCCAGAGAGAGGACTAATGGGGGTCTGAATAGTTTTTTATACTTTATTTTTCTTCAGTTTTTTTGTCTATGTTTCTTTCACGATATGACTATTATGGAAATATTTTATGTGACTACACATGCATAACCCGTATTGGATTGCATGTCTTCTCAATGAGGAGTGTTGAAGATGGAGGAAGGGAGAGAATTGGGAACTCAATGTTTTAAAAACCAATGTTAAAAATTGTTTTTACATGTAACTGGGGAACATAAAATACTAAGTAGACAATTAACAAAACAACAAAAGAATAGGGGCAAAGAAAAAAACCAAGCCATGAAAGGAAGTTCTTGAAAAATGATTGAGAATAACCATGAGGCTGTTCTATGAGCATGGAGCCACAGGAGGCTGTTTACAGGAAGTCACATTACTTAGCTTCATATTTTGAGTGATGACTTTCCTTTCCCTTCTGTCACATTCTTCCACCTTCAGCCTCCTAGCAAGTAGTGATTTTCCTGTTTCTCATTACAACTTTGGTTATCTTTGATCTTTCCTTTCTTTCAAAGGATCCTTTGTTCTCCCAGATAACATGGGAAGGGGGTTTGATTGACAAGCATATTCCTTTCCCCTTTTCACTTTCTCTAGGATAGAGATTGCTTAGAAGTTTGCATATTCCTAGGTGCTGTCTGATATGGGCAGAAATATATATTCTTTGCAGGTCAAAGCAAAATTTTTCTTGCTTGACTTACTTGTTTGAAGTGATATGTTTGGTCCTCTTTGTTTTGTTTTCTTTTCTGGTAGTTCTTTCAGCTAACATCTGTGGCTAATTCCAAAGATGAACTGTCCCTTTGCCATGTCTGCTTCCTGTTTTAAGGGCTCTGTCATTGAGAGACTTAATTTATTTATGTTGTATTTTGCCTTTTATCTTAGATTTCTCTGATTGACAAAAATGCAGAGTAACTGTTCCCCAAACAGAATTCCAACTACCTAATTAGACATCAACCTCCACTTTTATCTATTTGACTTCTGATCTATACATACTTCCCTTGTATTTCACTGGTCAAATGTCTGTCCCACTCCTTTGAACCAAAAGAACAGTAAGATCAATAAATGAATAGATGGATGACCAACCAATCCCTTTAAACAAAATATGACTATCAAAAATTTGGTGATTAAAAGAAGGTACTTAAGGTCACACACTGTAAAGCAACTATTTTTTAGTCTCCAATAATCCAATAGTCTTTCAGATTCAGACCTTAGATTTTATTTGACTCTGCTTACATATCCACATTTTGATAGGCAATATGGCAGTATGGCTTAAAATCAAAAGGCCATACTCTACCACTTTCCAGCTGTGTGATCTAGGGAGGTCTCAAAACTATGGGCTTCAAGTTTCTTATCTGTAAAAAGGGTGTGATAATAATAATTGCTCTGCCCATCTGTCAGGGATTTTTTTTTAATAATAAAATATGATAATACAAATAAAGTACTTGGTAAAGTACCATAAAAATGTAAGCTCTTATTAATCATACCAGGAAGGCTTCATGAAGAAATTGAGAAATGTTGCAAATTCTATTGACTAATCAAAGCACTGGTAATGAATCAATCACAGGAATAATGTTAAGGGTGAATTTTCAGTCTATAGATGTGTCTGTGTCAAAAGTTGCTTTGGGATTTAAGTTTGGTAAAATCTCCAAGGAATTTCTGATCCATCATCTTGGGACAGAGAAAAATTCTAGACCCTTAAGCAAATGTGTGAATCTATGCTCATTTTAAAAAATTTATTTGTATGTTTGTTTTCATAGAAGAATCACTGACTGTGAGGGCTTGGGTTGTTTTTATGTAAATCTGACATATGTAACCTATCATTTTCCTCCATGGATTTACTTATTTAAAAAGTTCTTGTAGTTGTAATCCTGAAGAGGTCATTTTAGATGTTTCTATCAAATACCAATGTGACTTTCAGAAAATTACAATCCACCTAAAGGTTATTTCTGTCCTTGGCTGTTAGGGTAAATGTATTCTTGATAATGATTCATGTCATATAGGAAGCAATGTGGTATAGTAGAAAGAACAATGAATTTAGAAGTCAACAGACCAGAATCAGAGCTAGGTTTGGGTGATTGGAGCTTTTTCCCAAGCAGGAAAATTTGCTTTAGGGTAAGAAATTTACAGAACTACATTAGCACTTGTCCTCTTCTATGGAAGAAAACAGACTTAGAGACTAGCATGAGGGTGGAGCCCAGTGAAAGTATACTGAGAGGGAGAAGAAGCATGAGTGATATGATGATTGGAGTGAAGCTTAAGGATCAAGAAGGAGGCCCAGCCCTGCAAGTTGGAGTCCTGAGGGTCTTAGACTCATAATGGATAAGAGGGGAGAAGGAAAGAAATTGTGAGTATTCTACCTACACCCTACCCTAACTTGGGCTGTGGGCTGATATTAGCCCATGATCCCCTGGTAGAGGCTATTGGGTTACCTACCCCATGTTAGGAGAGCTTGGGACCAAGGTATGCTTGTGGAAGAACCTCTTCTCATTTAGCTTCTCATCTTGAATTGTGAGTTCAGCATCTAGGGCCCTAAAAGGGTTGCTTTCCCTTTCCTCCACCCCCATCCAAGGGAGCCTAGACTATATCTCAGCCAAATTTCAATAATCTGTCTGGAAGAGTATGTGCTTGGGAAGTCTCAGACCACAGCTCTAGTCTCACCTTGGACAGTCTGGATCTCAGTTTGCTCCTCTGTAAAATGAAGGGATTGGACAGCATAATCTCTAAAGATCCTCCAGCTCTTATAGTTTTTTAATTGTTGTTGTTCAATCATTTCAGTCACGTCCAACCCTTCATGACCCCATCTAGGGTTTCCTTGGCAAAGACACTGGAGTAGTTTGCCATTTCTTTCTCCAACTCATTTTATAGATGAGGAAACTGAGGCAAACAGGGTTAAGTGACTTGCCCAGGGTCACACAGCTAGTAAGTACATGAGGCCAGATTTGACCTCAGGAAGATGAATCTTCTTGACTCCAGGGCTGGCACTTTATCCACTGTATCACCTAGCTGCCCTTACAGCCTTTTAGACTGTTTACCAGATCTTTGAGATTTGGATTCTACCTGACTCTACCTCAGCTTAGCTTCAGTTCCAATAAGAGTTGAAAGACATTTCATCTCTAATCTTGAACATCACTTTTCATCTCTGGGGCTTTAGTTCTCTCCTCTGCAAAATGAAGGAGTTGACTTAGATTATCCTGAAAGTCCTTTCCTGGTAGAATCCTCTGTCATAATACCTTGAAAAGCTCTTATTTGAGGGGGAGTGCAGAATCTTTTAAACTCCTTTTCAGCCCTCTCTACCAAAGTCTCTATCTCTTTGCTATAAAGTTTACGAATCTCTCCCTACCCCCTAATAATTGGTTTTTTTAGATGCCACTTATGAAGAAATGACTGACCTTAGCATTGTTACTAAGAACAATTAATTAAAACAGGAACTATCTGGTGACTTTCTTCCTGTTTCTTTTCCCAAGAGTCAGCTTCCTAGCAGTCCCCTGGGATCACCTCATCATTTCTCACATCCTATTTGGGTTAGCATTACCGCTACTTGTCTTAGGTGTCATGTTTGCCCAGGCAAAAAACTCCTAGTTACGCTTTACAGCAGATTTGAATCCTGGCTGTGTTAAATGAAGAAAAATCACATTCTCAGGAACTTCATCCACAGAAGGTCTCTAATAACCACTGTCCTACCTGCCACCCAAAGTTGTTGTGAAGATCAAAGTAAATAATGCATACAAATGACTCTGTGAAAATTAGCATTTTTCCCTCCTAGAGATATATAGGGCAAAGCTACGTTTGCAGCTTCATCATTACTTAAATTTCCTGCATATGTAGGAGAAATTATACTTATTTTCAACAAAAGATTTCAGATAAATGAAATGAAACAAATTTGCCTATGCCCCCCCAAAGGATTATTTGTATCACAGTAAGCCTTACACCTTTAATTTGACAAGGGAATAACAAAGAATACAGCTTACCTTTTGCAATTTAAGATAATTCATTCTTCAGTGGTAATCTTATGGAACAGGTGTTGTCTCATCTTTGTTTTGGAAAATATTGAGATACAGCACACCTTCATATTGGACTTTAATTTTACATAAAAATTCATGATCTATAAATCATAAAATGGCAACATTTGAGTTTTTTTAAATAATAAAGAGGTGTGTATGTATATTGTATTATCTTCCAAAAGCCAGTGTATTTGCATGACAAAGCAATGCATAGAGATATGGATTTAGAATTTATATCGTACCTTCCAGCTAATGACAGGGATGGTAACCTGAAAGAAAAAGAGATTTCTAGAAACAATCCCAATGAAACTAATAACAATCAGAATTCCTATCATCCCCTAAGGCCCTTGGATAAAGAATAGTGCTACTGCCCTGTATGACAGAGAACCTGTTTCTGATAATAAGTTTTAGGTGATGAAAACAAGATGATTATTTTTTAGCAAATAGATTTATTTTTTAAACTCCACATAGGTGAAAATAGCTTGATTCTCTGAGCTGTGGAGACACAGGGAGTTTCACTGTTTAAACATCAAACACTAGTTAAAGAAATCATAGCAGAGAACGTTACATTAGAAATAATAGTATTTTCCTTTTCATGGATATTACCCTTTGCATCAGATTTCTTCCCTGACAAGGAGTATTCTGTGAGGCTGAAAGCTGAAAAAGAGTCTAGACAGGGCACTATGAGAGAGGATGGTTCCATAATAATAAAAACAGCTTCCATTTGTACAGAGTGTTAAGGTGAGCAAAATACTTTCCTGGTAATAGCCATTGAAGGTTATTGTTGTTGAGTCATATCTGACTCTTGGTGACCCCATTTGAGGTTTTCTTGGCAAAGATACTGGAGTGGTTTGCCATTTCTTTCTCTAGCTCATTTTAAGATGAGAAACTGAGGCAACTGTGTCCAGGGTCATAAAACTAGTAAGTGTCTGAGGCCTCTATCCACTGGGGTACCTGACTGCCTAAATAGGCTTAGAACTAAAAGAGACTTTTGTTGTTGTTCAGTGGTTCAGTTGTATCAGACTCTTTGTCACCCCATGGACTCTACTGTCCATGAGGTTTTTCTTGACAACAATCCTGGGGTGGCTTGCCATTTTCTTCTCCAATGGATTAAGATAAACAGAGGTTAAGTGACTTGCCCAGAGTCACACAGTTACTAAATATCTGAGGCCATACTTGAACTCAGGTCTTCCAGAGTCCAGGCCCAGTGCTCTTTATACTGTGCCAAACAGCTGTCTTTTTATAGGAGGATGGGTGGTACAAAAATTATTCTCACTCTATAATAGATGTTCAAGGAAATTTGTCCATAGTCACACAACTTGGAAATGTTGGAGCCAGAATTTGAACTCATGTCTTTTGATTCCAAGTCCAATGCATGATCTGCTTTGTGAAAGTACCCTCCAAAACCCACCTGTGGTCTGCTCCATTGTGGGAAAACTATATCAATGTAGCCTAAGAAAATTTAAATAATGCTTTTGATTTACACTGTTAGAAAGTCACCTTGGGTTCTTTGAGTCCTGTTAATGCCAACTCTATTACCACTAATGACATGAATGAAGCTTTGGTTGTCAGTTTTGCAGCATATAAAGAGGCTGCACATTAGAACTGTGCATAACGAATCTCTGCAGAGTTGATAAATGTTGCTGACTGTTGAAGGGAAATTGTGAAGGCTGGGTGAAGTGTGTGACTTTGAAGTGTGATCTTCTGTGAAAGTCTCCTTTCTCTATAATGATAGTATAGGTTTGCTCCAAAGGCAACTAGATGACACAGTGGATAGAGTGCAGGGCCTGGAGTCATGAAGACTCATCTTCCAGAGTTCAAATCTGGCCTCAGAAACTTACTACCTCTGTCACCCCGGGCAAGTCACGTAACCTGGTTTTTCTCAGTTTCTTCTTCTTTAAAAAATGAACATTAAAAGGAAATGGCAAACCATTCCAGTATCTTTACCAAAGAAATCCCAGATGGGGTCATGAAGAGTCAGACATGACTGAACAGCAACAAAGATTGCTCTAAGCTGTGACCACAAAGCAAGTTCTAATCATAGTAACTATCACTTACATAGTATACTTTCAAGTTTGTAAAGCACTTTTCACATATTAATATCTTTTTAACAAATCCTATGGTGTTACATATGAGGAAACTGAGGCAGAAACTGGTTAGGTGATTTGCTCAAGGTCATATAGCTACTACTCATTGGAATCCATTTCTTCCTTTCTCCAAGTCTAGGTCCCTTTGGCTATGCCACCTAGTTTCTATTATGGTGCTGGGAAGAGAATATTAGTACTTTCTGAAAACCGGCCTAGCCAAGCCTGGATAAAATTACCAGTAATTTGATCATTTGGTAAATGAAGTCTGGCCATGGCAATCCATGAAAAAAGAAAAATATACAGTGAGTCTGTGAGCCTAGATATCACTCTCTTTTTTAATTCTGCAACAATGGTAAAAAAAAAAAAGAAGGCAGCAGCTGCCAAGAAATTTACCTGTTGACACTCTAAATGTGAGAACCTTGCCCAATGATGGGCAGTAGCAAGTGGGTTATATGGATTAGAGTCACACTGGATGAACAGACATGCAGGGTCTAACATCGGTATCAAGGGAAACCTCTGCCATCAATGAGTTCATGGATCCACTTGAGTGTTCAAGGATATAGATTGCTGTGTCTCCATAAGAGCAGACTACTGTCAATTTGAAAAAAAAGAATTAATAATAACTTTTTTGTTCAGTTGTTTTTAGCTTTGTCCAACTCTCTGTGACTCCATTTGGGGTTTTCTTGGCAAAGATACTGGAGTGCTTTGCCATTTCCTTCTACAGCTCATTTTATAGATGAGGAAATGGAGACAAATGGGGTTAAATGACTTTCCCAGGGTCACACAACTAGTAAGTATCTGAGGCCAGATTTGAACTCAGGAAGATGAGTCTTCCTGACTCTAGGCCTGGTGTTCTATCGCGCTGCCCCTCATAATAATCTAGGCACCCAAAATGATAGTGTGCTGATTAGGAGAAGCATTAATTCAATGAGACCCTGTCCTTCTGTTGTAGACAAAGGGGACCCTTGATTGCTCAGTCTCACTCAAGACATTCTGAAATAAAAGGACCAATACATATGGAATGTGTGGAATGTGTTTTTGAGAGCAGTGTCTTCCCGGACTAACACAGGAATAAAACGAAAATCAAAAATGAGAAAGTCTTTCATTTTGGGGCTTGCTGCAAATGCCAGAACAAAATTGGGGTCTCATACCCTGACAGCTTTCACATTTCCAGTGCTTTGGGGAAATATCAACCACATAATATATCATTCAGAATCATAATTACATCCTTAAATAGAAGATTGGTTATTCCTTTTTAACTCTCTATTTCTCACAGTCTCTACAGTGTGATACCTTTACCAACAGATGTTACAAATGTAAGGAAGATGTGAGAAATAACAAGAAGTTTGCTATGTTCTCATTGCTGGGAAGAAAATTACACAGAGCTTTCAAATCAGAAAATGATCAGATTTTGCAACACACAATGCCTTTATTTGAAAGAATATCAAGCATATTCATATTCACTGTTAAATCTCCTCATCATGCTATCATGAGGAGCAGTAAGGAAGACCCCATTTCACAAGCACCCAAATTATATTATGAAATCACTTTACTTTTAGAGAATCCAGGTGTTCCAAGGGAAAGAACATTGGACTGCTTAGGGTCTAGGCTCATAGGATCATAGATACAGAGCTTGAAGGGACTTGGGAGACCAGATAGCACAACTCCATTTTACAGAGGAGGAAATTAGACCCAGAGAGGTTAATTGATTTCCCAATCTCACACAGGTGGCAAGTAGTGAAGATAATATTTGAGCCAGGTTTGGAAGGAAAGAAGCATTTATTAAATGCCTCTTATGTGCCAGGTACTATGCTGAGAGCTTTACAAATATTATCTCATTTGATTCTCACAACAACCCTGTGAGGGAGGTGCTATTGTTATCCTCCTTTTACAGTTAATGAAACTTAGCCAGAGAGAAGTTAGGTGATGTCAGCAAGTGTCCAAGGTTGGCTTGTAACCCATGTCTTCTCCACTCCAGGTCCAGCATTCTTTCTACTGTGCCACCTAACTGACTTTGGTTTTGGACTGAAATTAATCTTTTTACTGTAAATCTATTCCCCTTTCTGCTATCCAACTGCTTACTGCTCTGTCAGTTCCTAAATCTGTGACCTGCAGCAAGTCCTTTGACTCCTTCCTGCCCTGGCCCAGACTTCGAGATCTGCTTACCTTGAGGAGTTGTGATGATCAAAGGTGTTAACACCTAGTGAAAGCACCCTGTAAAGTGCCATGTAGATGAAAGATATTGCCTTGTAGACTTTCAGTTAGCATTTAGCCATCAATTATGCTGGATGAGCTTCTAAGCTATGAACAGAAAAAGATTTCCAGATGTTGTTGTCTCTACTTACACAGACACAACCTTAGTTCAGGCCCTTACTGCCTTTTGTCTACTTTAGACATATGAAACATGGGGCCCATGAGCCTCATGCTGCCACCAAATTCCGTATTGCCTGGAATTAGATTAAAATGTAATTGGGAAATAGTTAACAAAATAAATAAAAATATAAGAAAACATATATAACATTGTATTTTTTTTAAAAAAATAAGTTTATTTTTAGTTTTCAACCTTCACTTCCATAGATTTTAAATTTTCTCCCCCTTCCTCAGATGGCATGCAATCTGATATAGGCTCTACATAAACATGCCTATTAAACATATTTTCACATTAGTCATATCATATAGAAGAATTAGAATGAAAAGGAGTAAACATGAGGAGAAAGAAAAACATAAAACAAACCAAACAAAAAAAGAAAATACTTTGCTTTGATCTGCATTCAGACTCCACGTTTCTTTTTCTGGACGTGGACAGCATTTTCCATCATGAGTCTTTTGGAATTGTTTTAGGTCCTTGCATTGCTGAGAAGAGCTAAGTCTATCAAAGTCAGTCATTGAACACTGTGGCTGTTACTGTGTATAATGTTCTCCTGGTTCTGCTCATTTCACTCAGCATCAGTTCATGTAAGTCTTTCCAGGTTTTTCTGAAGTCTGTCTCTTATAGCATAATAGTATTCCATTCCATCCATGTACCACAACTTGATAAGCCATTGCCTCAATTTCCGGTTCTTGGCCACCTCCAAAAGAGCTGCTATAAATATTTTTGTACATGTGGGTCTTTCCTCAATATTTATGATCTCTTTCGATTACAGATCTAGAAGTGGTATTGCTGGGTCAAAGGCTATGCACATTTTTATAGTCCTTTGGGCATAGTTCCAAATTACTCTCCAGAATGGTTCGATCAGTTCACAACTCCGCCAACAATAAATTAGTGTTCCAATTTTCCCACATCTTCTCCAACACTTATCATTTTCCTGTTTTGTCATATTAATCAATCTGATAGGTATGATTTGATACCTCGGAGTTGTTTTGATTTGCCTTTCTCTAATCAATAGTGATTTAGAGCATTTTTTCATATGACTATAGATAGCTTTAATTTCTTCCTCTGAAAACTGCCTCTCATGTCTTTCGACCGTTTATCATTTGAGGAATGACTCATATTCTTATAAATTTGACTCAGTTCTCTACATATTTTAGAAATGAGGCCTTTATTGGACACACTGGTTGTGAAAATTCTTTCCCAGTTTTCTGCTTCCCTCCTAATCTTGGTTGCATTAGCTTTGTTTGTGTAAAAACTTTTCAATTTAATGTAATCAGAATTATCCATTTTGCATTTCATAATGTTCTCTATCTCTTGTTTGGTCATAAATTCCTCCATTCCCCATAAATCTGACAGATAAACTATTCCTTGCTCCTCTAATTTGTTTATAGTATCAGCCTTTATACCTAGATCATGTACCCATTTGGACTTTATTCTGGTATATGGTGTCAGACGTTGGTCTATGCCCAGTTTCTACCATACTATTTTCCAGTTTTCCCAGTAGTTTTTGTCAAATATTGAGTCATCCCAGAAGCTTTGGTCTTTGGGTTTTTCAAACAATAGATTACTGTAGTCATTGACTACTGGATCTTGTGTACCTAACTTTTCCCACTGATCCACCCCTCTATTTCTTAGCCAGTACCAAGTAGCTTTGATGATTGCTGCTCTGTAATACAATTTAGGCTCTGGTGTGGCTAGGCCAACTTCCCTAGCATTTCTCTTCATTTGTAACATTGTATTTAAAACTGTCAATATATGGCCTATAGGGATCCTTATGTATGGATTGTTGTTGAAGCTCTTTTTAGTCATCTCAATAGCATCCAACTCTTCTTGACCCCATCTGGGGTTTTCTTTGCAAAGATACTGGAGTGTTTTGCCATTTCCTTCTCCATCTCATTTTACAGATGAGGACACTGAGGCCAATGGGGTTAAGTGACTTGCCCAGGGTCACAAAATAAGTGTCTGAGGCCAGATTTGAACTTAGATCTTCCTTACTCCAGGCATAGATCCCTATCTACTGCACCACCTATCTGTCCTATGTATGAATTGGTGATCTCCATTTCCATTCGAGTTAAATAACGCTGCTCTAAACTATCCCAGTGGCCTCCTAATCTGTCTCCCTCTTTCAAGTCTTTACCTAATCTAAACTGGCCTCCATACAGAGGCCAAAATGATTTTCCTTGAACACAGATCTTACCATGTCACTGCTACTCAATAAATTCCAGTAACTCCCCATTGCTTCTAGGATAAAATATAAAATCTTGTTGGCTTTTAAATCCTTCACAAACAGGCCTCTATCTTCTATTCTCACCACACATTACTTCTATTTCCACACTCAATAGACCAGCCAAACCGTCCTACTCTATTTTTCCCATGACATTCCATCCCTCAACTCTCTGCCTTTGTATGGGCAACCCCCATGCCTCATAGAATCCCCACCACCTTCAAGACACATATCAAACATCATATGAATACTTTCCTAATTTCCCAACTGCTAAAGCCCTCCTTCCTTCCTTCTTACTTAATTATCTTATATTTATATTAGATCGATTCTGTCTATATGCACAGCTTTGTACTGATTGAGGTTGGTGCCAATACCAGGTTGTGGGTCAGTCCACAGAAATCCCAGGTGATGTCAATTTAGAAGTAACTGAAGAGCTTTTTTCCCTGTTATTTTCCACTCTAGACTAACACATGCAGTGTACAAACATTTCCTTGAAGGGCCATCCAACAAAATAGTAAGTAGCTCTAAGTGTCTCATGATGAAAGGTCTGATTTAAATTGCCTTTCTACACATTTTGCTAGAAATCATTGAAGAAAATTTTGACCTCAATCTCTTCCCTGAGCTCCAGTCATTCATGTCCCATTTCCTGCTAGACATCACCATTCTGTCAACTCCTAAAGGCAACATGTCTAAACCTGAGCTCCCCTGGTGGCTTGAAGGGAGTTGTCTCTTGGTTGCATCTCCCCCTAGAAAGGTAAGAAGAGCCACCAGATATCCAGAGATAGTTGATACTAGAATTCCTAGCAGCCTAACCTGGTAGGGAGTGCAGCTTTGAGGAACAACCTACTTGACTGGCTTCAGCAGTGTAATAGAAGCTGAGAGGCTGCATCCTGATAGCAGGGAGGCCTCTTGACCATCAGCACCTTGTGCTGAAAATGTTGGTAGCTACCACTTTTAAGTTTAACTCAATCTATCTAGGCACCAAGATATAAATTAAGTTTGCCTTGATGCCTGAATATTTTTGTACTTTGATTATTTCAATATCAATTCAATAAATATTCCTTTGTAAAAGCTAATTGGTTAATTGATATTGGAGGAAAATTCAACAGATTAAATTTAGAGTGGGGTATTAATCATTATTATTAGTAATATTGACAGAATATTAACTGGCTTTGACAAATGATGTATGTGTGTCAACACATGGTAATGGAACTCAATCCAATACCATTAGAAAGACCTTTCCAGCATGCCTGTAAAAGACTTAGAGTTCTTGTTGTTTCAGTCCTGTCTGACTCTTAGTGACCCAATTTGGGGGTTTTCTTGGCAAAGATACTGGAATGGTTGGCTATTTCTTTCTCCAGCTCACTTTACAGATGAGGAAACTGAGGTAAACAGAGTTAAGTGACTTGCCCAGGGTCACACAGCTACTAAGTGTCCTAGGCCGCATTTGAACTCGGGTCTTCCTGACTTCAGGCTCAGGGCTCTATTCACTGCATCATCTGGATGCCCCTAGATCTTTCATACTTTGAGCCAGAATCTACCTCTGAACCTCTCTCTCCTTGTTCCTAATTCTGTACTCAGGGATCAGGAAGGATGAAGTCCAATCTGTCATCTATATAAGAGACCTTCAGAGAGATAGACAGATAGCTAGATAGCTCATTTCTTAAGTAATTATTGTATGCCAGGCACTATGCAGGGCCAGAGATGCATGTACAAGTAGGCAAGGCAGCTCCTGCTTTTGAAAACCCCACATTCTAATAGAGGAAAACAACAAAGGAAGCAGATCTAGAGGCCCAGGGAAAGAAGCAGAATTGTAAGTTTCCTGTGAGGAGGTGGTGGGAATGATGACTGCAGTGGAAGAAGCACAAAGTAGAAATGGGAAGTGGTCCAGGCAAGATAAGGTGAAAATTTCACCCACCAGAACTCAAGATTGTTCCAAAGGCAGAGTCCAAATGTTTAAAGAAGCTAGCACATTTCTTCTAAAAGCTAAATGTTCTTTATGAAAGGCATATGGTTAAAGGACTCTCTTTGTAGTGGGAACACTTGACTGAGTCATACTTCTTGACAGATACTAGCTGTGTAACTATCATCACTTAAACTTTCAGGGCACAAAATACCTCTCTGGGATTTAAGTTACAGCTGATTTACTTATCTAGGGTCTCATACCATGCCAGACACATGACAGGAGCTTTAATAAATGCTTTTTGATTGATTGATATGGGTCAGTAGCACAAATTTCCACACCTGGGTCCTAGGCTATATCCTCATTCCCTATTTTTTCTCTTTTTCCTCTCTACATCTTCTCTCCTTCTGAAATCCAAGAAGACCAAAGTTATTGATGAAATGAACAGTGTTATAATGCTCAGCCAATTGGATGAGTCAGAAGATAGTATATACATTTCCCTTTTTCCCATCTCAGCCCTGTAAAGGGTTAAACAAACCAAGCTTATAAATAGCCACAAGGAGGCTGGTAAAGGACTTAGCAGTTTCAGGTGAAGCTAAAAGTTACCTTAAAAGCCTGCAAAGATAATGGGTTAATTAGAATGAGAAGATTGGCTAGGTATTAAGAGTTATTTCAAGGAAGAAAGCATGAGCATGAAGGAATAAAAGCTTAGCTATCAAGGATAATTTTCCTTTCTTCAGTTTTCCAGTTCAAAAACTATTGGTGGTATTTTAAATGTTAGGAAACAGTCCCTCGTAGAAAATAGAGATAATTAAAAGAGGATCATTGCTTTAAGAACGTGAGTGGTTTGCTTTATTCAGTGAAGATCCACTAATTTCAAGGGGTGTTGGCTAGAAAGGAGCTTAAAGTGTTGACATTCTCTGAGCTGACATTATTAATGGCTCACAACTCTATTTATTTAAATAGGTGCACTCATCAGCATTAAGGAAGCCAGCTGTTTAGCAAATTGATTGGGTTTGATCTGTTTTCAATGGATATTTGCCCTCTGTATCCTATTCCTACAAAGTTTATATTCATTCACTTTTGACAACTTATTTTAAGAGGAAAATGTGTTTGGCATTTTAGAACTTGTCTGTTCTCTTCTTTTCCTCTCACAAACTTGTAAACCATCCTTGCATTAGGCTATTGCCTATGACAACCTAAGACCTCAGATGATTCAAAACCTGGTGAATCAGAGAGGCAATAATTAGTTTCAGATATGAGAATGGATATTTATGGTATTTATTTTCAAATCAAAGCAATAGCAAGAGAAAACTTAAGGCTTACTTGCAGTTAATTCAGAACTTGATTTCCTTATCCTCTCCTCTATAGTATGAATTTGGGACTAGCTCTTCAAAGTTTTTATCTGGACTCTTTCTACACTGGCAAATAAAATCAGGAGTTGAAGGCTTTGAAAGAATGATTTAGGAAAAGCCCTCAGATCAGACGATCCTAAACCAATTTGGCCATGCAATATATTTGGTTTTGTAATATATTGATGGGATAGAGGGAATTGAATAAAAGATAAAGGTGGGTTTGGGACTTTTTTCTTGAAAAAATAAAGGCAATAGTGAAGGAATGTGGCGGTGCATACAGACATGAGACCTAAGGAAGGATATATATATATATATATATATATATACATATATACATAGATAGATAGATAGATATACATACATACATATATATGCCAATAAAATAATCAAGTGTTTATTAAGCATTTATTATGGCCCAGGCTCTGTTACTAGGTGCCAGAAATACAGACAATAATGAAAATGCATTTGTCCCCTAAGGGGAAGAATCCTACAATATCTTTGTTGGGGCGTATGTGTGTGCATGCGCACATGTGTGTGTGTTTGTGTGTATGTATAAGAGAATGACGTAGACTATTTGTCAAAAACAAGATATAAAGGAAGATGGTAAAGATTTTTATACATTCTGTAAGGGGGTATGATGATACAAATATATGATTCATGGAATGAAAAGAATCCATGGGGTATATAAGATGTGGAATGATTATCACATAAAAATCAATGAAACAAATATTTATTAAATACTATATGTCAAGCACTGTGGCACAAAATTATAAAACAACATTGTCTTCCTTCAAGGAATTGACAATCTAGTATGATAAGATGATCACTGGTAAGACATATGATAGAATGTATGAAGGCAAAAAAAGGATATAGGGAAAGGTCTATACAAAAAGGATAAAAGAAAAGTCACTGTCAACTGTAGAGGGTCAGAGATGAAAAGGGAAATTCTATTCAGGACTTTATTCTCACTAAAAAGAAGGAACTGATTGCTAGGGTGGAAATGATACAGACCATATTTAGAGGGAGCAAGGAAATTGCCTCCTAGTGTTTGTGACTAGAGGAGAGGGAATCTGGGTACAATCTTAAATACGCCCCAGATTTCAAAAAATTACATTTCATAGGACTCATTGGAAGGACAAGTAGAATCCCATAGATGAAAATTCTATAGGGGAAGTCAACCTAGGAGAGATGGGAAACATTTAGTAAAGACTTTCTACAAGCACGAAGGAAAACAATTACAATGAAGAGGATCAAGGTGGGTTGTTTGAGGAGAACAATATAAACAGATGTGAAATACCTAGAACAAAAAATAAAGGTAAATTCACCAACCAATTTAGATTTTTAAAAAGAAATGTACACAAAGGCAAACAATGTGGATGAATATTATAGTATGTCATGATCTCATAAAATTAGTGGTTATTTGTCTGTTTTCAAAGAGGATCAATGACATCATGAGGTGGTCTTTACTCCCCCATGAGTGGCCTTTAAGTAAGGCAGAGTTGCACAAAGTTGTCAGCCTCTCTCTCTTTTTCTGAGTCATCAAAGTTCAGTGGCAAGACAAAAGTCAAGATGACTGGAAGTGGTCCAGTATGCAGTGGATGACCTTAACATCTTAAATGTCTGACCAAGCTCTAAGCACTCCACAGTGCCTGCTTTAGCTACCTTCATGGACCTTGAAAGAAATTGTTCTCATCTACCCATTCCACTTGGGGCAGTCTTCACATGCTTGGGGTAGACATCACCCTAATTCACTAATGGTTTTGAAGACTATTGGTTACCCTCCACCTGGTTTAGCCTGTCTGATGGGACAGTTTTACTGGGCTATGGCTGTGTGCCATAGTTTCTGGGCTCCACAGGTGGGAGCTGGGTGACAGGTTGACACCAAAGATGGATAAGCTGCCCTGAAAAGCAAACCCTCACACCAGAAATGCTATTTCTCTTTGAACACTCATGAAATTAGTATCAGCAATGCTAATGCTCAGAATAGGTTGAGGAAAACTAACTACAGTATCTCTCCCCACCCACTACAACTTTTGTCTTTTTCCCCCCTTCTCTTTTAGTTGAGGATCTAAGAAAGAATAGCACTAGTGCTTAGGGTTCATAGAACAGTGAGAAGTGATGACAGAAAGAAGATTGAGCTGTTCATTTTCTTGCTGTCTCTGCCAAGGAGAAAGAACTCTGGACTAGATATTTTAGAACAGAAATCTCTTACATGAAGCTGATGTGCAAGATAGGTATGGAGATGCAGAAAACCAAATTGACCTTGGTGATTCCAATCACTTGGCCCAGAAGAACCAGATGCACTGGTACTGATGAAACTAACAAATGTGATTATTGAACCACTGTTGTTGAAAGTTGAAAATTCTTCTTTTAAAAACATTAAAGGGGAGGGGCGGGGGAGCCAAGATGGCAGAGTAAAAGCAGGGACTTGCTTGAGCTCTTCCCCAAACCCCTCCAAATACATGTAAAAAATGACTCTAAATAAATTCTAGAGCACCAGAACCCACAAAATGACAGAGCAAAACAAATTTCTAGCCCAAGACAACCTGGAAGGTTGACAAGAAAGGTCTATTGTGGGGCAGCCAGGTGGTACAGTGAGTAGAGCACTGGCCCTGGAGTCAGGAGGAGCTGAGTTCAAATTCGGCCTCAGACACTTGACACGTGTACTAGCTGTGTGACCTTGGGCAAGTCACTTAACCCCAACTGCCCTTCCAAAACACACACACACACACACACACACACAAAAACAAAACAAAACAAAAAAAGAAAGGTCTATTGCACTGGGGTGGGAGAAGAGCACAGTCACATGCAAAATGGCCAGCACAGAACAGGCCCAGCAAACCTACAGCAGGCCTCAGGGGACTGAGTCACTGAGAGTTGTGGTGGTTTCCAGACTTCTCAACCCATAAATGCCAAAGACACCTTATAAGGTCAATGTGGCTGAGAAAGGAGCATGGTCCAGCCTCAGCCCCAGGGAAGTAACAAGAGCTGCAGCTGTTCTTTCTGGAGCTCTCACCCCACAGATGGTGGGGGGATTGAGCAGCTGATCAGAGGGGGATTGCAAGGATCAGTTTGCTGGCACTGAGGCAGGATTCCCTTGCTTTGTTGGTGCTTGGATCTGGGTCACAGAACTGTGTGGTGGTGCTGGGGTGAGGAGGAGGAGTGCTGGCCTGGTAGAGTTTGTGGTGGCAGTGGAGAGGGAATCCTACTCACAGTTCCAAAGCAGAAAAAAGTGCTTGTGGTCACTCACAGACCAGAGCACAGCCAGGAGAGGAGTAAGTACCTGATCACATCACTTTGGAAGAACTGAAAATTTATAGGTCCCTAGAATTTCTCTGAAAACAGCTGTTAAAAAACCCTAAAGCTTGGGGTGGTATACCCTTCACACTTGAAGCAGAACCTTACTGAAACAAAGTGTTAAAAAGTCAAGCAACTGGCTGGGAAAATGAGCAAACAGTGGAAAAAAATCAGACTGTAGAATCTTATTTTGGTGACAAGGAAGATCAAAACATACAACCAGAAGAAGTAAACAGAGTCACAGCTCTCACAATATGAATTGGTCTCAGGCCATGAAAGAGCTGAAAAAGGATTTTGAAAATCAAGTAAGCAAAGTAGAGGAAAACTTGAGAAGAGAAATGAGTGGGATGCAAGAAAATGATGAAAAATGAGTCGACAGCTTACTAAAGGAGACTCGGGGAAATAGGAAAGAAAATAACACCATAAAAAATAGACTAAATCAACTGGCAAAAGAGGTCCAAAAAGCCAATGAAGAGAAGATTGCCTTAAAAAAAACTGGCCAAAAGGAAAAGGAGGTCCAAAGATTCACTGAAGAAAATAATTCCTTTAAAATTAGAATGGGACAAATGGAAGCTAATGACTCAATGAAAAATCAAGAAATTATAAAACAATGATAAAAAGAAAAGGCAATGTGAAATATCTCATTGGCAAACCACTGACCTGGAAAATAGATCCAAGAGAGATGATTTAAAAATTATTGGACTATCTGAAAGCCATGATCAGAAAAAGAGCATAGACATTGTCTTTCGAGCAATTATCAAGGAAAACTGCCTTGATATTCTAGAACCAGAGAGGAAAATAGAAATTGAAAGAACACAACTATTACCTCATGGAACAGATCCCAAAAGGAAAAATGTTAGGAATGTTATAGTCAAATCCCAGAGTTGTCATGTCAAGAAGAAAATATTGCAATCATCCAGAAAGAAACAATTCCAGTATTGTGGAAGCACAATCAGGATAGCACAAGATTTAGCAGCTTCTACATTAAGGGATCAAAGGACTTGGAATATGATATTCCAGAGGTCAAAGGAACTAGGAGTAAAACAAAGAATCAGCTACCTAGCAAAACTGAGTATAATCCTTCAGGGGAAAAATGGATATTCAGTGAGATAGAGGACTTTCAAGCATTTTTGATGAAAAGACCAGAGCTGATTAGAAAATTTGACTTTCAAATATAAGACTCAAGAGAAGCATAAAAAGGTAAACATGAAAGAGAAATCATAAGGGACTTATTAAAGTTGAACTGTTTACATTCCTACATGGAAAGGTGATATTTGTAGCTCATAAGACTTTTCTCAGTATTAGGGTAGTAGGAAGGAATATATATATATATATATATATATATATATATATATATATATATATATATATATATATATATATATATGCATACATACATATGTACAGAGAGACAGAGTAAGAGAGAGAGACAGAGAGTCAGAGACAGAGAGAGACTGTGGGTGCAGGGTGAGTTGAATATAAAGGGATGATATCTAAAAAATAAAATTAAGGGGTAAGAGGAGTGTACTGGGAGAAGGAGAAAGGGTGAGGTGGAATGGGATAAGTTATCTTACACAAAAGAGGCAAGAAAAAGCTTTTACAGTGGAGGGGTAGAGGGAGAAGGTCACAGGGAATGAGTGGACCTTACTCTCATCAGATTTGTTTTAAGGAGGAAATAACATACACACTTAATTGGGTATGGAAATCTGTCTTATCATATAGGAAAGTAGGGGGGAAGTGAATAAGAAGGGGGGGATGATGGAAGGGAGGGAAGATTGGGGAGGGGTCAATCAGAAGCAAACACTTTTGAGGAGGAACAGGGTCAAAGGAGAAAATAGAATGTAAATGACTATTATGGAAGTGTTTTGCATGACTACACATGTAAAATCTATATTGAATTGCTTGCTGGCTCAATGAGGGTGGGTGAGGAGGGAGGAAGGCAGAGAATTTGTTTTAAAATATTTTTTAAAAGTTTTAAAAATGAATGTTAAAAGTTGTTTTTACATGCAACTGGGAAATAAGATATATAGGCAATGTGATATAGAAATCTATCTTGCCCTATGGGAAAATAGAAGGGGAAAAGGGATAAGAGAAGGGAGGTAGTGATAGAAGGGAGGGCAGATGGGGGAAGGGACGATCAGAATGTATGCCATCTTAGGGTGGGAAGAGGGGAAAGATGGGGAGAAAATTGGAACCCAAAATGTTATGGAGATGTAGAGCCAAGATGGTGGAGTAAAAGCAGGGATTTGATTGAACTCTCCCCCAAATCCCTCCAAACACCAGTAAAAATGAATCTAAACAAATTCTAGAACTATAGAACCCACAAAATGAAAGAGTGAATCATGCCTCCAGTTCAAGACTGCCTGCGTGGTCTCTGGGAAGAGTCTATCACACTGTGCTGGGAGCAGAGTGTAGTCCAGCTTGGGCCATGCAGACATAGACCAAGCCAGAGCAGACCAGGTAGAGGAGCCCTCAGGGTACTGAATCACTGAGCTGTGGCATTTTCTTGATTTTTCAACCCAGAAAAGCCAAAGACAAATTAGCAGGTCAGAAGGAAAACTCTGTTGGACCTGTGTGAGAGAAGCACACAGCCAGGGCATCAGAGGTGGCTGTAGCAGCTGCGGTGACAGCAGCAGCAGTGGCTTCTTCTGGAGCTCCAGGCCCACAGACTGTGTGGGGGGGAATCAAGCAGCTGATCAGAGCAAGAGTGAAGGGATCTCTTTACTGGCACTGAGGCAGGATTCTCTTGCTTTGCCCTGCTTGGATCTGGGTTGCAGTCCTGGTTGGCAGTGCTGGGGTGAGGAGGAGTACTGGTGTAGCAAAGTTTGTGCTGGCTGTGGAGAGGGAGTCCTCCTAGAAGTTCCAAGGTAGAAAAGAGTGATTGAGCTCACTTACAGACCAGATCACAGGAAAGGAGAGGAAGAAACATCAGTCCTTGGATCATACTGCCTCAGAAGAACTGAAAATGTACAGGTGCCTATAAGTAGCTTGGAAAACAACAGTACAAAATCCCTGAAGCTTGGGACAGACCACTCTGCACTCTGGAAGCAGAGTCCTGCCTTGAGAAAGAGCTCAAAAGTCAAGTAATTGGCTGGGAAAATGAGCAGACAGCATTAAAAACTCAGACTATAGAACCTTACTTTGGTGACAAAGAAGATCAAAACATACAGCTAGAAGAAGACAACAAAATCAATGATCCAACATCAAAATCCTCCAAGAAAAACATGAGTTGGTCACAGACCATGGAAGAGCTCAAAAAGGATTTTGAAAATCAAGTAAGAAAACTAGAGGAAAAAATAGGAAAAGAAATGAGAGGGATGCAAGAAAATCATGAAAACGAGTCAACAGCTTGCTAAAGGAGACCTCCAAAATATAGAAGAAAATAGCACCTTAAAAATAGACTAACCCAAATGGCAAAAGAGCTCCAAAAAGCTAATGAGGAGAAGAATGCCTTAAAAAAACAATTGGCCAAATGGAAAAGGAGGTCAAAAAGCTCACTGAAGAAAATAATTCCTTAAAAATTAGAATGGAGCAAATGGAAGCTAATGACTTTATGAGAAATCAAGAAATTATAAAACAGAACCAAAAGAATGAAAAAAAGAAGATGAAGTGAAATATATCATTGGAAAAACCACAGACCTGGCAAACAGATTCAGGAGAGATAATTTTAAATTATTGGTCTACCAGAAATCCATGAGCAAAAAAGAGCCTAGACATTATCTTTCAAGAAATTACCAAGGAAAACTGCCCTGACATTCTATAATCAGAGGGGAAAATAGAAATTGAAAGAATCCACTGATTGCATCTTGAAAAAGATCCCAAAAGGAAAACTCCTAGGAATATTGTAGCCAAATTCCACAGTTCCCAGGTAAAGGAGAAAATATTGCAAGCTGCTAGAAAGAAACAATTCCAGTATTGTAGAAATATAATTAGGATAACACAAGATCTAGCAGCTTCTACATTAAGGGATTGAAGGGCTGGAACATGATATTCCAGAGGTCAAAGGATTAAAACCAAGAATCAGCTACCCAGCAAAACTGAGTATAATCCTTCAGGAGAAAAATAGATATTCAATGAGATAGAGGACTTTCAAGCATTCTTGATGAAAAGACCACAGCTGAATAGAAAATTTGACTTTCAAATACAAGACTCAAGAAAAGCATGAAAAGGTAAACAAGAAAGAGAAATCATAAGGGACTTATTAAAATTGAACTGTTTGGATTCCTACATGGAAATATGATATTTGTAACTCAAAGGCCTAGTTGAAGGGAATATACATATACATATGTATGTGTGTATATATATATATATATATATAGATAGATAGAGAGAGAGAGAAAGAGAGAGAGAGAGAGCTCACAAGGTGAGTTAAATGTGAAATGGTGGTATCTAAAAAATAAAACTAAAGGGTGAGAGAGGAATATATTGGGAGGAGGAGAAAGAATGGGGTAAATTATTTCATATAAAAGAGTCAAGAGAAAGCTATTATAATGAAAGTGGAGAGGGGGGAGGCAAAAGGGAACGAATCAACCTTACTTTCATTGGATTTGGTTTAAGGAGGAAATAACATACACACTCAGTTGGGCATCTTACCCTACAGGAAAGTAGCGGGGAGGAGGATCAGGGGAGATAATAGAAGGGAAGACAGATTGAGGGAGAGGGTAGTCAGAAGCAAACACTTTTGAAAAGGGATAGAGTCAAAGGAGAAAATTGAATAAATGTGGGATGGGATAGGATAGAGTGAAATACATTTAGTCTCTCCCAATATGACTATTATGGAAGTGTTTTGCATAATAATACATGTATAACCTATATTGAATTGCTTGTCTTCTGAAGCGGGGGAGGGAAGAAGGGAGAGAATTTGCAACTCAAACTTCTAAAAACAAATGTTAATTGTTTTACATGCAACTGGGAAATAAGATATACAGGCAATGAGGTATAGAAATCTGTCTTGCCCTAGAAGAAAGTAAGGAGAAATAAGACAAGGGTTGGGGGGGGAGGTGATAGGAAAGAGGGCAGACTTGGGAAAGAGGCAATCAGAATACATGCCATCTCGGGGTGTGGGGAGGGGAGATATGGGGAGAAAATTTGTAACTCAAAATCTTGTGTAAATGATTGTTGAAAACTAAAAGTAAATAAATTAATCTTAAAAAAAAGCCTATGGAAAAGAATGTTGAAAACCAAAAAGTAAATAAATTAATAAAAAACATTTTAAAAAATTAAGCATTCTATGGGACTAGAGGAGAGCAAATGTTCCAGCTTCCAACAAAGAGAAGATGACAGAATCAACAAGTTGTAAACCATTGAGCTAGATTTCAATTCCTGGGAAAATTTTTGAATGGACTATTAAAGAAATGATTAGTGAGCATCTAGAAAAGAAAGTCATGTTACCAAAAAGCTAGCTTGTATTCTCTTTTTGAGTTACTGTATTAGTTGATCTATGGTAGATATCCTTTACCTAGATTTCATCAAAGTATTCAATAAAGTATCACATATCATTCTCGTGAATAAAAAATGGAGAAATGTGCTTGAGGATAATAAATTTAAGTAGATTCATATCTGGTTGAATAACTGCACTCAATAAGCATTTATTAAATATTAAGTGTATTTGTATGTCAGGCACTTGCTAAGTGCTAGAGATACATATACATATATTGTAGATATATATGAACAGAGGGAGGAAAAAAATGAGAGAGAGAGAGAGCGCACACAATTGCAAAAGAATAGCACTAGTTGCGGAGAGACAGGGTTTGAGCGAGGAAAGTTTAGAGAGTCCTCTTACAGAAGTTGTGATCTGAGAAGAGACTTGAAGGAAGTCAGAGAAGCTAGTATATAGAGGTGAGATGGGAGACAATCAGTGAAAAGAAACAGAGTCAGGACATGGTGTTATTCACGAGGTGTTGCTGGATCATAAACACACGGAGGGGAATAAAGGGTAAGAAGATGGAAAAGTAGGAAGGAGTCAGGTTGTGAACAGTTTAATATGCCAAATAAGATTTTCCAAATAGTTGGAACCAGTCACGGTTCCATTCTGGATTTTATATTTGATCCTGGGAAGCCACTCGAGTTTATTGAGGCCTTTTTTGCAGTTGATTGGAGGATTTTTTATAGTATAGAGAGCCTTGAGGAAGGGAGACCAAGTGGAAAGCCATTGTAGTAGTCAGGCATGAGATGATGACTTACTGAATCATGGTGGTGGGTGTGTGAGTGAGTGGAGAGAAAGATATATAAGAGATATTGTGAAGGTAGAAATGAAGACTTGCCAATGGATTGGATATTTGGTGTGAATTTGAAAGAGGAGTTCAAGATGACATCAAAACTGTGAATCTGGGTATTTGACATAATAGTGGTATTCTCAATAGTAATAGGGCAAGGTGTGGTGACAAAACCCTATAATCCTTAATATTTGAGGAGGCTGAAGCTGGTGGATTACTTGAGTTTTACAGTTCTGAGCTGCAGTAGGGTTAAAGCTGATTGGATGCCTCTACTATGTCTGGCACTAATATGGTGAATTATATAAACTGTTGTGCAAGATGCAAAAAGATTTAGAGGCCTGAGCATTAACTGTAGAATGATAGCGTGGGAGTAGAGGCCACCAGGCTGACTAAGGTGAGGCAGACTGGCCTAAGATCAAGTGAAAGCTTTGGTACCAATCAACATTGTGATTGGGTCTGTGAGGGCCAACTGTACTTCCAGCATGGGTTAAACAGGGAGATTCAGCATTTCAAATAAAAAAAAACAGCAATAAAGAATTTTGGAAAAGGGAAGGGTTTGGTAGAAAAGATAATGAATACTATTTTGCATGTGTTGAGCTTGAGATTCCTACCTAACGTTTCATCTTAAAGACAAGTGGTGATGTGAAACTGGAGGTCGGAAGAAAAGTTAGGACTGAATTTGTTAATCTGGGAATCATCTACATAGAGATACTTGAACCCATGAGACCTGATGAGATAATCAAGCAAGATAGTATAGAGTAGTTAGTAATTCAAAGTCAACTCAGCAAGAATTCTTTGGCAGAATACAGTAGGGATCTGTTTGGCCCTGTGTTCTTTAACCTTTCCTTTTTTCATCAGTCATTTTGATAAAGGCATACATGTCACCCCACAGATTCACAAATGCCACAAAGCTGGGAAGGCTTTTTTTAGTACAATGTATTACAGACTCAGGATGGAAAAAAGATTTAGAGGCCTGAGCAACAGTCTAAATCTAATAAGATGCAATTCAGACAGGAATAATACTTGGGTTAAAAAATCAATCCATTTCACAAGTAAAAGATTCAGGAAGTGTGGTTATATGTCAGTTTGCCTCAAAAATATCTGAAAATTTAGCAGACTACAAGTTTTCTATGAATTGGAGTACAATGTGGCAGGCAAAAAACTGTAGTGAGTTCTTGGGGTACACTAAAGGAGTCATCGCTTAAAGGAATGGGAAAGTGATAGTTCTTCTATGCTCTTCCCTGGGCAGACAACATCTGGAATATCATATTCAGTTCTGGGTATCCTGACAAATGGAGAGCATCCAGAAGAGAGAAAGCAGAAAGGTGAAGGTCCTTGAATAGAAGTCATATGGCATTTAGTTAAAGGATCGGGGGATGTGCAGCTCAGGGGAGTGAAGAGTCAAGGGAAGGCTAGAATGATAGATGTGTACAAAGAGTTGGCCTGTGAAGGCAATATTGGAGCTGGATTGTTTTCCCTCAGAGGATAGGATCAGGAGCAGTGGGTGGTGGCTATACACAGGTCAAATTAGGTTTGATGTCAGGAAAAAAAACCTCCAACAAACTTAGTAACAATTAGGACTGTGCAATAGGCTGCTTTCAGAGATGGTGAGTTCCCCTTCACTAAGGGTCTTCAAGCAGAGTCCTGAGTTGAATAATTAGAGGTAGTTAGTTGATGTAGAGGACAGAGCCTTAGGCCTGGAGTCAAGAAGACCTAAGTTCATATAAGGCCTCAGACACTTATTGCCTCTGTGACTTTGGGTAAGTCACTTAACCTCTGTCTGCCTCAATTTCCTCATCTATAAAATGCCTGTCACACAGTAGCTACTATTATTTTAGCTAGCTGTCATTATGAATATGAATATTAAAAATTTAGATGCTAAAATCCCTTCCAACTCTAAAATTCTGTGATTCTGTGGTTATTAATTTGTGTTAGGAACAGAAATCTACATAGTTTCTCCTTCCTAAAGGATTTAGAAGGAAAGAAAAAAGCATTTATAAAGTGCCTACTATGTGTCAGGCACTATGTTAAGTAGTTTTACAAATAGCATATCACTCGATCCTCACAACAACCCTTGGAGGTAGTGATATTATTATCTTAATATTATATTTAAGGAAATTAAGTAAATAAGAACTTAAATGACTTGCTCAGGGTCACACAAATAGTAAGTGTCAGAGCAGATTTGAACTGACTCCAGAGCAGCTATATGGCATAGTGGCACAGGGCCTGGAGTCAGTAAGACTCATCTTCCTGAGTTCAAATCTGACCTCAGACACTAACTGTGTGATCATGGGCAAATCACTTAACCCTATTTGCTTCAGTTTCCTAATCTGTAAAATTAAGTGGAGAAGGAAATGACAACCCACCCCAGTATCTTTGCCAAGAAAACACCAAATGGAGTCACAAAGAGTTGGACACGACTAAAATGACTGAAAAGCAACAAAGTTCCTAACTCCGGGTCCAGTTTGCCAGTCAAGCTACTATGCCAACTAGGAAAACAAAACAAAAAAAATCCCAAATCCAGCACTTGCGCTCATAGGGGAGACTACATATAAATAACTAGGCACATACAAAGTACATACAGAATTGGGGGATGGTGGTAATCCGAGAAGGGAATACATTGGCAGCTTGGAGGACAGAAAAACTTCCCGCAAAAGGGTGACTTTGTGATGTCTTGAAGGAAGCTCAAGAAACTAAAGAGGCAGAGATAAGGGATCAGAGCATTTTCAGGCTCATGGAAAAGCTAGAATAAAGGCATAGGGGAGATATAATGTTGGGTTCAAAGTTTTGAAATTAGGCCAGTGCATCTGGTTGTAGAGTGAGTGCATGGCAGTAATATGTAAGGTCAGCATGGTGGAAAGAGGCAAATCATAATGAGCTTTAAATGCCAAACGCATGAGTTTATATTTGATTCTGAAGACAATAGGAGAGATTGGAAAGGAGAGAGAGATTTGAGGCAATGACAATAATACCAATACTTTATAATCTCTCTGTTAATTATGGTCACTACTTTTAGGGTTTTGTTTGAACTCATAATTACTAAGGAGAAAATAGGCAGAACTACACTTTAATTGTTCTTAATTCTGAATGTAACGTGACTTAGAATAAGACAAGATTTTCAAATTGCGTTGTTGCTTTCTGATATTGTATAACATCTCAATGTATTTGGAGTCCATTTTAAAGTTAGGTTTTATAGCTCTTACTTTTAAGACCTATTATTAAAGGTCTACTTTCTCACCTCTTTATCTGGGGTCTCCTTTCTGGAAAATAAGATATTTTTCTCTGGTCATTGGATTCTTCCAAGTTGTACTTTCACAAACATTTTGGTTGTTTAGGTTTGAATTTCCTAACTTAGAGATATCTTATGTATTTTGAAAAAAAAGTAAGAACATCTTTAAGAATTTTGACTGTGTGATCAAGAAATATATTTGTTCTGTAAATTCATTTATGGTGACCTCCTATGAATGACTTGATAGTATTGATTGAATAGGTGTTGGTTACTTACAGGTCACTTTAATCAAATAAATGATAAACATTTATTAAGTGCTTACTCTGTGTCAGGCAGGGGACTAAGCACTGGGGTTACAAAAAAGGAAGCAAAAGATAGTTCATGCCCTCAAGGAGCTGACAATTTTTTTTTTTGTTTTGTTTTCAAATATTTTTTTTTCTTTATTTATTTTTAGTTTACCACACACGGTTCTACATAGTTTTGAGTTCCAGTTTTTCTCCCCTCCCTCCCCCCTCCCTCCCCAAGACGGCATGAAGTCTCATATAACTGTCATGTATAACTTCGCATTGAATTAATTTATGCTCTAGTCAAGTCGTGGAGAAGAATTTTGACCAATGGAGTGAATCATGAGAAAGAAGAAACAGAACCAAAAAAAAAAAAAACCAAAAAAAAAAACCCCAAAAACAAAAACAAAAGAGAAGCAGAAAAGGCGAGCATGTAGTGTGCCTCAGTCTGTATTCAAACTTCGCAGTTCTTTCTCTGAATGAAGATAGCGTTCTCCATCGTGAGTCCCCTGGAGTTGTCCTTGCCCCTTTAGGTTGCTGAGAGAAGCGCAGTATGTCAGGGTTGGTCCTCACGGAATCCACATATCTGTGGCTGTGCACAACGTTCTCCTGGCTCTGCTCCGCTCACTCAGCATTATGTCGTGTAGGTTTTTCCAGGTTGTTATGAAGTCTGCATCATCCCCATTTCTTATGGCACAATAGTATTCCATCACCTTCATATACCACAGCTTGTTCAGCCATTCCCCAATTGATGGGCATCCCTTTGCTTTCCAATTCTTGGCTACCACAAAGAGAGCTGCTATAAATATTCTTGTACATATGGGTCCTTTTCCCGCTTGCGTGATTTCTTTGGGATACAACCCTATAAGTGGTATTACTGGGTCAAAGGGTATGAACATTTCTATAGCCCTTTGGGCATAGTTCCAAACCGCCCTCCAAAATGGCTGGATCAGCTCGCAACTCCACCAGCAATGCAACAATGTTCCAATTTCCCCACATCCTTTCCAGCATTTATCATTCTCCTGATTTGTTATTTTAGCCAATCTGACAGGAGAGATGTGGTATCTAAGAGTTGTTTTGATTTGCATTTCTCTAATCAGAAAGAGAAATTCCATTCCCAACAGTTTTTGTGAAATAGTGAATTATTAGCCCAGAAACTGGCTTCTTTGGGTTTATCAAAGAGTAGATTGCTAAACTTGTTGATTTCACCTACTTGTGTACCTATCCTATTCCACTGATCCACACCCCTGTTTCTTAACCAGTACCAGGCAGTTTTGATGACTGCTGCTGTGTAGTACAGTTTAATATCTGGTGTGGCTAAACCACCATCCCTAGCATGTCTTTTCATTAATATCCTAGATACTCTAGACCTCTTGTTTTTCCAAATGAATTTTGTTATTATTTTGTCCAGCTCAGTAAAAAAATTTTTTGGTAGTTCGATTGGTATGGCACTGAATAGATAGATTAATTTAGGTAGAATTGTCATTTTTATTATATTAGCTCGGCCTAACCATGAGCAACTGATATTTCTCCATTTATTTAGATCTGATTTTATTCGCGTGAAAAGTGTTTCATAGTTATGTTCATATAGGCCCTGGGTTTGTCTTGGCAAATAGACTCCCAAATATTTTATAGTGCCTTCAGTAACTTTGAATGGAATTTCTCTTTCTATCTCTTGCTGTTGGGCTTTGTCAGTAATGTATAGGAATGCTGAGGATTTATGTGGGTTTATTTTATATCCTGCAACTTTGCTAAAGTTGTTTATTATTTCAAGTAGTTTTTTACTTGATTCTCTAGGATTCTCTAGATAAATCATCATATCATCTGCAAAAAGTGATAATTTAGTTTCTTCTTTTCCTATTCTAATTCCTTCAATTTCTTTTTCTTCTCTTATTGCTACAGCTAATGTTTCTAGAACCAAATTGAATAATAGGGGTGATAATGGACATCCTTGTTTCACCCCTGATCTTATTGGGAATGCATCTAGTTTATCCCCATTACAAATAATGCTTGTTGATGGTTTTAGGTAGATGCTATTTATAATTTTGAGGAAGGTTCCCCTTATTCCTATGCTTTCTAGTGTTTTTAATAGGAATGGGTGTTGTACTTTGTCAAAGGCTTTTTCTGCGTCTATTGAGATGATCATATGGTTTTTGCTAGTTTTGTTGTTGATATGGTCAATTATGCTAATAGTTTTCCTAATATTGAACCAGCCTTGCATTCCTGGAATAAATCCTACCTGGTCATGGTGTATTATTCTCGTAATGAGTTGCTGCAATCTTTTTGCTAATATTTTATTTAAAATTTTTGCATCAATATTCATTAGAGAAATTGGTCTATAATTTTCTTTCTCTGTTTTAACTCTACCCGGTTTAGGTATTAGTACCATATTTGTGTCATAAAAAGAATTTGGTAGGACTCCTTCTTCCCCTATTTTCCCAAATAGTCTACAAAGTATTGGAATTAGTTGTTCTTTAAATGTTTGATAGAATTCACATGTAAAACCATCTGGCCCTGGAGATTTTTTCCTAGGGAGTTCGTTGATGGCCTGCTCAATTTCTTTTTCTGATATGGGGTCATTAAGAAATTTCACTTCCTTCTCTGTTAGTCTGGGCAGTTTATGTTTTGTAGATATTCATCCATATCTCTAAGGTTGTCAAATTTATGGGCATACAGTTGGGCAAAATAATTCCTAATTATTGTTTTGATTTCCTCTTCATTAGAGGTGACCTCACCCTTTTCATTTTTTATACTGGTAATTTGATTTTCTTCTTTCTTTTTTTTAATCAAATTGGCCAAAGGTTTGTCAATTTTATTGGTTTTTTCATAAAACCAGCTCTTTGTTTTATTTATTAATTCAATAGTTTTCTTGGTTTCGATTTTATTAATCTCTCCTTTGATTTTCAGTATTTCTAATTTGGTATTTAATTGGGGGTTTTCAATTTGCTCTTTTTCTAGCTTTTTCAGCTGTATGCCCAGATCATTGATCTCCTCTTTCACTATTTTATTCATGTAGGCATTTAGAGATATAAAACTTCCCCTAAGAACTGCTTTTGCTGCATCCCATAAGTTTTGGTATGTTGTTTCATTATTGTCATTCTCTTGAATGAAATTATTGATTGTTTCTCTGATTTGACCTTTGGCCCACTCACTCTTTAGAATTAAATTATTTAGTTTCCAATTAGTTTTTAGCTTATTTTTCCATGGTACTTTATTAAAAATGATTCTTATTGCATCATGATCTGAAAAGGATGCATTGACTACTTCTGCTTTTCTGCACTGGATTGTGAGGATTTTATGCCCTAGTACATGGTCAGTTTTTGAGTATGTGCCATGTACTTTTGAGAAGAAAGTATATTCCTTTTTATCCCCATTCAGTTTTCTCCAGAGGTCTATCATATGTGCCTTTTCTAAAATTCTGTTTACCTCCTTAACTTTTTTCTTATTTATTTTGAGGTTAGATTTATCAAGTTCAGAAAGGGGGAGGTTGAGGTCTCCCAATATTATAGTTTTGCTGTCTATTTCTTCCTGTAACTCCCTTAACCTCTCCTCTAAGAATTTGTATGCCTTACCACTTGGTGCATATATGTTAAGCAATGAAATTGCTTCATTGTTTATGGTGCCTTTTAGCAGGATATAATGTCCTTCCTTATCTCTTTTAATTAGATCTATCTTTACTTTTGCTTTGTCTGAGATTAGGATTGCTACACCTGCTTTTTTTACTTTAGCTGAGGCACAATATATTTTACTCCAGCCTTTTACCTTAACCCTATGTGTATCCCCCTGTTTCAGATGCGTTTCTTGTAAACAGCATATTGTAGGATTATGGTTTTTAATCCATTCTGCTATCTGCTTCTGTTTTGTGAGAATGTTCATCCCCTGCACGTTCAGGGTTATGATTTCTATCTGTGTCTTTTCTCCATCCTAATTCCCCCTGTTTATGCTTTTATTTCTCCCTTTCCCCTTCTCCTCCCCAACAAAGTTTTGCTTTTGACCGCCGCTTTCCTCAGTTAACCCTCCCTCTTTATTCCCCTCCCTTATCTTACCATTACCCATTTGCTACTTCTCCTCTTCCTTCTGCCCTCCCCCCTCCCTTTTTCCCCCCTTTCCCTCCCACTTCCCGTAGGACAAGTTAGATTTCTAAACTTATCAGAGTATGTTATTCCCTTCTTGAACTAGATCAGATGACAGTAAAGCTCAAATACTGCTCTTCTCCCTCCCTTCTTTCCCTCTACTATAATATGTTTTTTTTTTCCACTTCCTTTGGTGTAATTTACCCTTTTCTACAACCTCCTTACCACTTCCCTCATAGCCCTCCCTTTATATCTCTTATTTATATTTTATATCTTTACATCAGTTAATTTATACAGGCATTCACAACCTATGTATATCCCTTTCATTTGTCACAATAGTTGTACCATTCACAAGAATGACTTATATATGTATATGTATACATATATATATATATATATATATACATAAAAAACATAAATAAGATGATATAATCCCACATAAAGATGTAAACAACCTAAGCTTATTGGTTAATGAAGTTTGTGGGGTTTTTCCCCCTGGTTACCTTTTTATGTCTCTCTTGAGGTTTGTATTTGGAGATCAAATTTTCCATTGAGTTCTGGCCTTTTCATCAGGAAGGTCTGGAATTCCCTTATTTCATTGAATGTCCATTGCCTTGCCTGGAAAATTATGCTTAGTTTTGCTGGGTAGTTGATCCTTGGTTGTAGTCCCAGCTCCTTTGCCCTTCGGAATATCATATTCCAATTTCTCCTGTCTTTTAATGTGGAAGCTGAGAGATCCTGCGTGATCCTGACTGTAGTTCCACGATATTTGAATTGCTTCTTTTTGGCTGCTTGCAGTATTTTCTCCTGCAGTTTATAGCTCTGAAATTTGGCTATAATATTTCTTGGTGTTTTCAGTTTGGGATCTCTTTCAGGGGGTGATCGGTGAATTCTTTCAATGACTATTTTGCCCTCTGGTTCTAGGACCTCTGGGCAGTTGTCTTTGATAATTTCTTCGAAGATACTGTCAAGGCTCCTTTTTTCATCGTGGATTTCCGGTAGACCAATAACTCTCAAATTGTCTCTCCTGGATCTATTTTCCAGGTCAGTTGTTTTGCCAATCAGATATTTCACATTTTTTTCTATTTTTTCATTCTTTACATTTTGTTTTATTACTTCTTGATGCCTCATAGATTCATTAGCTTCCACTTGCTCAAGTCTAATTTTAAATGAGTTAGTGTTTACATTTTGCTTTTGAGCCTCCATTTTCAATTGGTTGATTTCACCTCTCAGGGTGTCCTTTTCTCTCTCTAGATTCTGAATCTCCATAACCATTTCGCCAATCTTATTCTTTAGGGACTTGATTTCGTCAGTGGATTTTTTCTCCCTTTTTTCCATTTTTTCCATATTTTCTTTTAGCTCCCTAATTTGGTTTTTAAAATCCTCTTTTAGCTCTTCCAGCAGTGCTTTTTGGGCTGGAGACCAGATCATATTAGCTTTTGAGGTATCTGATGTATCTACCGTGTCATTGCTATCTTCTTCTGTGTCGATATTTTGATCCTGCCTGTCTCTATAAAAAGAATCTATTGTCCTCGGTTTTTTTGTGTTCTTCTTCATGTTGGTTTGCCTTTTGCTGGCTTTACAACGAATTTCTATCTGTGAGTCTCAGGGCTTTCTGTCCCAGCTTTCTTATTCTGGGGGTTGTGAGTCTAGAATTATAACCTTCAGTTTCCTGAGGTGTGGGGGAGGGGTCTGGCTCCCTGGCATCTCACTCCTTGTGGGTGCTCTCCAGCACTTGCTTTTCAGCAATGGTCTCAGCTGTTTGTTGTTTGAGCTGATGACTGGCACTTCCCCTGGGGGAGCAAGGTTATGTCTGGGCTCCTGGCTTGGCCCCCTGCCGACTCTTCCCCTCTGGGACTAATGTGCTTCTAGTATTTGTCCTGTGAAGCCCCGCTACTCTCTCCTCTGTTTCAGTTCTCTTTTTTTTTTTTTTCCCGAGGAGTTCTCTGGGTGAGGGGGGGAGGGGTTAGAGCCATTTACCTAGCCATTGAGTCTTCCGGAAGTTCAAGAGGCCAAGTTCCTGGGTTTTGCAAGCGTCAGGACTGGGTGTTTTCGCGGCTGGTGGCGTTGCGCTGCCTCTCGTCGCTCCCAGAGACTGCCGTCCTGTGTTGGGAGGCCTGGGGATCTCTGCCGGTTTCGGGCGCCCAGCTTTCTCCCAGCCCGTCTCCCACGTGGATTTCCCGGCCGGCCGCTTCCGCCTTGGTCTGGAGCAGCTCCGCACCAAGCACTCTCCGAGCCTGCAGGTTCGTTCCTCCGGCCTTTCAGACTCTCCCGGCTCGGAAATTTGCCCCACGCACACTGCTCGCGGTTTCTGACTCTCTCAAATCTGCTCAAATTCACTTTTTTATGGGAATCTGACAGACCTTGTGAGAGAGCTCCGGTAAGAGGCTGCCTTCATGCGGCCATCTTGGCTCCACCCCCAGGAGCTGACAATTTAACAGGAGAGACAACACGTAAACAAAAATTTACAAAACAAGTTATACACAGGATAAATAGCAAGTAATTAGCAGAGGAAAGGCACTAGAAATAAAAGGGGTTGGAGAACACTTCCTTTCAGTGGAAAAGGTCTAATTAATATGCATATGAATATAGCCAGCTATTGTAAATGTTACCATAGTGTATTGCCAACAGTTATTTCTTTTTTTTTTTTGCCCTGTTGGCAAGAGTTCATTGATTTCTTTTGGTTTCCTTCTCTTTCTAGGTTCACATTGTTACAGAGTTCTAATTTTGATGTATCACCAGGTTGATTGAAGAGGTAAATTCTTATTTAATTCAAATTCAAGGCAATTTAATAAGCATTTATTAAGTTCCTGTTACGTGCAAAGACTTGGCTGAAATTGTTTCCACGGGCTCCTTTCTTTGACTCTTTGCAGGTATCCATCAGGTTAGCTGAATACAGTCCTCACGCCTCTTTGGCAGTAGGCATAACCATGGGTGACTCATTTAATTATTGGTCATTGCTAATCTAACTCTCTGGTCAAGACCTTCAGAGTGGCTTGTGATTCTCCCAACACCCTGAAACTATAAGAAAGTACAATAGTGTCACAGACATTGATAACGTGGTTGTTGGATTAGCTGCCACCATTCCTGGGTCAGTGGTATAAAAAGAGAAGAAATAAAATGAGACTTGTTCTCTACCAATGTATTCTGCCATTTAAATCAGTGTTCTCTAGAGGGTTGTGCAATGCCAATGCCCTGCAGAAATGCAATCGTAATAATAGCGGTAATAATGGTGATAATAATGGATGCTAATTCTAGCATGCCTGACCTCCCTTGGGACTTGAAAGGCATTATACAAAACACAGCATCCAACAATAATTTAAATCCTATAAAATAAGAATTAGGCACAAATATCAAACCAAGGATTCTTTTAGTGGCAATTGTCCTAAGCTTTCAGAAAGTTTTATGCTCCATATAATGAGGCTAAATCCATGACATTCACATTCTCTGGGCCAGAGATGTATAATTAATGTAAATTAAATTTTGCTTGGATTTAATTTCAGATACTTTCTCCTCATTTGCCATGACTTTCACTGATTTGTATCCCTGAGCACTTCATATTTCATTCAGAATTGAGAACAATAAAAATATAGATCTGTCTATTTTCTCTTCACTGATTATAGGTCCAAAATAAAACCCTAAAGAATAGCATCTATTATTAAAGAGAGATTATAAGGTATTATACTCAGCATAACTTCCTGGAAAATGACACAAACAAGTATCACATTGGAAGCTAATAGCTAACCTAGGATCAACATATGAACAAAAAGAGGAGGAAAATGAATTAATTAATCAGTTAAGAAAAAAAATTACCAGCAGCCACTAAAGTTCATTATCTATAATTTAGAGAAATTTTTCTAGTTCGTGAATCGATACTTGGTTAGGCACCAAACTGAGAGGTTGCAACGCTCTTCTCATAGTCTATCTATAAGGTAGTTTTCTTGCTGTTTCCTTACTCTGATCTGAAATGTTCCTGGAAACCAGGCCACTGATGATTATTATCTTGCACCACCATGTTAAAATCAGGTATATTATTAACCCTTCTCAATATAAATCATTCAAGAGCAAGGATCATATTACATAACACTTTTTCTCCAAGTAAGTAATAGTTTAGTAAAGCAGTAGTATACAGTAGTATAGTAAGCACTTATTAAGATTTCCTTCCTGTTGTTGCTTATGATGGTGATGACTGGTAATAGGTCTAATTTTTGAACTCTACTTGCTAGTTTTGTGGTGTCAAAAACTTGAAGACTTGTCTTTTCTCCCAGTACATCAATTCTGATGATAATAATGATTGACTATTTCTTTTAGAATATAGAAGATGGGGATGAAAGAGGAAGTCAGAGTCCTCTGAAATTTGGTTAATTTAGAGTAAGAAAACAATCCATGTGATTTTTCAAATCATTTCTGATGTTCCGTGCTGGAGGTTGCTTGGTTGTTTTCCTTTGTTCTCAAGGAGGACCAAAATGACATCACTATGTTGAGGTCAAGGTACAGTCAAGGCAGACTGTAACTCATTAGTCCAATATGAGCACAGAAGGCTCTGCCACAGGCTGAGCACAGATAGTCCATATGAACATTTACAGAGGAGATGTCTCTAAGTCTGTGTATCTCACATTTCTTTTGAACTACTGTAATTCTGATTTGCTCATAGAGTATAGTACCTTCTTTGATGTGGGCATACAATGCTGGATGGTCCTGTACCAGTGTCTCCAATTTCTCACAATTGACTCCAAACTTCTTCAGAAAGACTTTGATAGTGTCCTTGAATTTCTTCTTCTGACCTCTATGTGAGTATTTGCCTTGTGTGAGTTCTCTATAAAATAGTGTTTTAGACAAACTTACTTTTGGCATTCAAACAATAGGGGCAGCCCACTGAAGTTGTGTTCTCTGCCATAGAGTCTGAATGCTTGCCAGTACAGCTCAAGAAAGGACCTTAGTGTCTGGTACCTCATCTTGCTAGCTGATCCTCAGAATCTTCCTTAGGCAATTCAAAGGGAAGCAATTCAGATTCCTGGCATGGCTCTGATCTACTACCCAAGTTTCATAGGCATACAACAAAGATGTTAGCACAATGGCTCTGTAAACCTTCAGTCTGGTAGGCAATTTAATATCTCTTCTCTCCCACATGTTCCTTTGAAGCCTCCCAAAGCTCTGGGAATGTGTGCATGAACCTCATTATCTATGTGGATATCCCTGGAAAGTACACTGCCAAGTAAGTGAACTTATCCACAACATTCAAAATTTCTCCATTTGCTGTAAGAGGTGGTTCCACACATGAATGATGAAGTGCTAGCTGGTAAAGAACCTGCATTTTGTTGGTGTTAATTGTTGGGCCAAAATTATCACAAGCAGCAGAAAATTGGTCCATACTTTCTTGCATCTCAGCCTCAAAGGCTTCATTGAATGCACAAGCCTCTACAAACAAAAAGTCACACCTCAACTCTCCTTCCACTGTAGTCTTGGCTCCTTGCCTTTTTAAGTTAAATAATTTACCCTCAGTGCCTAGCTGACCTTGATGCTGTTTTTGTTCTCATCAAAGGTATCCGACAACATTTCTGAAAACATCATGCTAAAAAGCATGGGAGCAGGCACACAATCATGCTTCACTACATTGGTGACTGGGAAAGTATGAAAGCACTGTCTCTTATTCAGAATCCAGATAAGCATGCCATCATGAAACTGATATAAAATACTGATGAATGAACTTCTGTGGGCAACAAAATTTTGCCAAAATTTCCCACAAGCCTTCATGACTGACAAAACCCATTGATGTTTGTGAGTGTTCTGGACCAAATGTGTAAAGGAAGTTCTGTATACCAAATCTCGGAAAGCTGCTAATTTCTGTTTTATTCTGCTGTTGCCAACTGTGTATTGGTTCAGCTTTCCCTCCTAGTTAGCAGAATTGTTCCTGCTCAGAGAAGGACTCTTTATCTGTTAATATTGAGTCTTGCAGTTATCAACTTGCCTTGTGGCCACAGATGCTTTTGTTGAATGTGAATGTTTAGCTTGGAGAGGATAAGTCCATTTTGAGTCCAGTGTTCTGCACCACACATTGACTTCATCACTCTCACTTCTTTTCTGTCTCTTCTCCTTACAATGATATTGTCTAGTAAATGCTGATGCTTGCTGTGAGGGTACATCCCCGAAATTTTATTGCATTTAGGTAAATGGAAGGCAGTGTTGGTGATGGCAAGGTCATGAGATGCACAGGTTTTCAGTAGTAAGTAATTGTTGCTTCTGCTGTTTCCACCTCCATTCCTCCCAACGACTCCATGCCATGCCTGGTAGTCTGTGCCTACTCTTGCATTAAAGTCCCCCAGAATTACCAGCTTGTCATTTTTTTGGCACATTGATGATGAGGGTCTCCAGGACTTCATAAAATTTTTCTTTGACCTCATCTGGGTTCATCATGGTGGGAGTGTATACACTGATGATGGTGTCATGGTGCTTTCCTGCAAGGGGCAATCACATTGTTAGGAATTTGTCATGCATTCCTTTTGGTAGGCATACAAGCATGTTGACTAGATTAGTTTTGATTGCAAAACTTATGCCAACTTCACAACACTCCCCATCACTACAGCTGCTCTAGAAAGAATTTGTATCCAGCTCCCTAGTTTGGTAAGCTGGCCTTCATTTGCCAGCCTTGTTTCACTCAGAGCTGCTATTTGAATGTAACAGCTGCTGAGTTCTCTTGAAACAAGAGCTATTTACCTTTCAGGTCTACTGGATTTCATGTTATCCATAAGCACCCATACATTCCATGTATGAGGGTGAGTGGATTCATCTTTGCAAAAGTTCTTGTACATTTTTTGGTGTATTTTAGTCACAAGATAGGATCCCTACATGCCATGGCAAGCATGCCAGGGTTGGGTGAAGAATAAAAATTTGGGGGCACCTTTTGTAGACACTTCCTCATGCCAGAAAAGGAAAAATGCAGTCCATAAAAAAGGTTGCTCACATACACTACTCCTTTAGTCCAGTTATAAGATAACCCTGTGGCCTGAGCTGCCTGTGTGCAGGGTTGTGGCTGTAGCTCCTAATGTATCTGTGCCAGATGCTTTGTCACTTGCCTGTCACCATAGGACTTTGTGGTAGGTAAAAATGGTAAAATGGTGCACAGAAATTGGATTTAAGTGAGGCAGAGTTGCACTAGGTGTAATGGTAATTAAGGTGGGACTTTTTTTTTTTTTACTGTTTTCTCTTTTGTAGCATTGTTGTAATCAAGTGCCTTTGATGAATCTGGCCTTTGTTTCTTTGATTCAATTGGGAGTCTTTGATGACCTGCTTACATCAAGGGAAAGCCTAGTTCACATAAGTTTGAGTTGCATGGCTGTGATGCCCTTTGACCCTGAACAGGGTATATAAACTCAGAGGTTAGCATTTTGTTTGGGGCTCTCACTCATTGGAAGAGTGTCGTGTGATTTGACCAAAGGAGACTCTTGGTAGGCATTGTTAAGGAGCCCCCTGGCTTTGAAGACCCAGGTATTGGTGATTCTCTCTCTGGTAATTGTATGTGTTGCTGTGGACGGATGTCTACATTAGATGCCTGTCTAATGATTTGTGTTTGCTCTGTTTATATAACGTATGTTTGTAATTTCTGTTTGTATTCTCTCTGAAGTTCAGGGTGCTGGCTTTTCCCCCTGAACCAAGTGAATGATATGTGTATGTTTAATTAAAGTGAGATTGTTAACCCCTTAAAGTTGCTTTCCTTAGAAAAACAGATAAAAGAACCTGTGTTGACAGCCCTTCTGTATGCTGGTGTTATTGCTCTTAGCCACAGTAGCTGCTAGCAACATTGTTGTTACACTAAATCATCAGCCTTATTCTCTCCTCCTCATCAAAGTCCACTGGCAAGAGAAAAGTCAAGATGCCTTTTTAAAATTTTTTTATTTATTTTTTTCAAGATCACTTTTGATGGCTGAGGATGCAGTGGAGGAACTTGGCATCTTTGATGTGTACCCAAGCTCTATGTGCTCTACAACATCAGCTTTAGCTGCCTTTATTGTTGTTGGAGCAAATTTTTCTTATCCTCCCTTTCTGCCATGAGAAGTCTTTATGTGCTTGGGGTAGAGACCTCCCTGATTCACTGATGGTTTTGACACCTCTTGTTCACCCTTAACCTGGTTTAACCCATTTACTGAAATGGTTTTCTGGGGTGTGGTCACTGCATCTATTACAGCTTCTTGGAGCCATAGGTGAGAGTTGGGTGAATCAGGTGGACACCAAAGGTGGATGAGCAGCCCTGAAAAGGACTGAATAGCCCTCACACCAGAGATACTAGTCTTCCCCAAACACCTTAAACCCCAACTTCTGTGCAATTCCACACTAGGTCATACTGTACACCCATGAGAAAGTTCTGGCCAATCCAAGTACCTAGATACCATGAAATTAGCACAAACCTAAAGCCAATATCTAAAGAGAGCCTTTGTTTTCTTTCTGGCTATCTTTGAACAATTTGTCATGAGGAGGGACATGGAAAACCAAAGGGAGATGTGATAGTAGATTTATATCATCCACTTACTATCTCTAGACTTTGTTCCCAATATTATCCAACATGAATCTTCCCCTATGGTTCCAATGTTCTACCTCAGTCACATTTTACTCTTTCCTGCCTTCTTGCTATGCTCCAAATATAAGATTGCCCATAATATTTTGTACTGAAATGACCTTCCTCTTCTGCCATCATTTCCTATTATATTTTAACCTACTTGAAGGCCCAGGTCAAGTGACATCTCAACCACAAGAACTTCCATAACTACTCCAGCTGAAAGGGTTCTGTCCCTGATTTGATTATCTACATCACTTCTTTAAATTATTATTTATTTATTTAATATTTTTAATTTTCAGCACTGATTTTCACAAGAGTTTGAATTACAAATTTTCTCCACATTTCTACCCTCCCTCCCACATCAAGACAGCATATATTCTGGTTGTCCTGTTCCTCAGTCAGTCCTCCCTTCTGTCATCCTATGCCCCATCCCCTTTTCCCTTACTTTCTTGTAGGGCAAGATAGATTTCTATGTCCCACTGCCTGTATATCTTATTTTATAGTAGCATGCAAAACCTTTTGTTAAACATCTGTTTTTTAAAACTTTGAGTTCCAAATTCTCTCCCCTCTTCCCTCCCCACCCACCCTCCGTAAGAAGGCAAGCAATTTAACATAGGCCACATGCGTATCATTATGTAAACCCCTTCCACAGTACTCATGTTGTGTAAGACTAACTATATTTTGCTCATTCCTATTCAATTTTCTCCGTTGACCCTGTCCCTCTTCGAAAATGTTTGCTTTTGATTACCTCCTCCCCCTATCTGCCCTCCCTTCTATTGTCCCCCCTTTTTTATCTCCTTCCTCCTTTCCTGTGGGGTAAGATACTTAATTGAGTGTGTATGTTATTCCCTCCTCACATCAAATCCAATCAGAGCAAGATTCACTCATTCTACCTCACCTTCCCCCTCTTCCCTTCCTACAAAACTGCTTTTTCTTGCCACTTTTATGTGAGATAATTTACCCCATTCTATCTCTCCCTTTCTCCCTCTCTCAATATATTCCTCTCTCATCCCTTAATTTGATTTTATTTTTTTAGATATCATCCCTTCATATTCAACTCACCCTGTGCCCTCTGTCTCTCTATATATGTATATTCCCTTCAGTTACCCTAATTCTGAGGTCCCATGAATTATACACATCATCTTTCCATGTAGGAATGTAAACAAAACAGTTCAACTTTAGTAAGTCCCTTATGACTTCTCTTTGTTGTTTACCTTTTCATGCTTCTCTTGATTCTTGTGTTTGAAAGTCAAATTTTCTATTCAGCTCTGGTCTTTTCACTGAGAAAGCTTGAAAGTCCTCTATTTTATTAAAAATCCATATTTTGCCTTGGAGAATTATACTCAATTTTGCTGGGTAGGTGATTCTTGGTTTTAATCCTAGCTCCATTGACCTCTGGAATATCGTATTCCAAGTCCTTCAGTCCCTTAATGTAGAAGCTGCTAGATCTTGTATTATCTGGATTGTGTTTCCACAATACTCAAATTGTTTCTTTCTGGTGGCTTGCAGTATTTTCTCCTTGATCTGGGAGCTCTGGAATTTGGCAACAACATTCCTAGGAGTTTTCTTTTTGGGATCTTTTTCAGGAGGCATCTGTGGATTCTTTCAATTTCTATTTTACCCTCTGGCTCTAGAATATCAGGGCAGTTCTCCTTGATAATTTCTTGAAAGATGATGTCTAGGCTCTTTTTTTGATCATGGCTTTCAGGTAGTCCGATAATTTTTAAATTATCTCTCCTTGATCTATTTTCCTGGTCAGTGGTTTTCCAATGAGATATTTCACATAGTCTTCCACTTTTTCATTCCTTTGGTTCTGTTTTATAATATCTTGATTTCTCATAAAGTCACTAGCTTCCACTTGCTCCAATCTAATTTTTAAGGTAGTATTTTCTTCAGTGGTCTTTTGGAGCCCCTTTTCCATTTGGCTAATTCTGCCTTTCAAGGCATTCTTCTCCTCATTGGCTTTTTGGAGCTCTTTTGCCATTTGAGTTAGTCTATTTTTTAAGGTGTTATTTTCTTCGTATTTTTGGGGTCTCCTTTAGCAAGTCATTGAATTGTTTTTCATGATTTTCTCACATCCTTCTCATTTCTCTTCCCAATTTTTCCTCTACTTCTCTAACTTGCTTTTCCAAATCCTTTTTGAGCTTTTCCATGGCCTGAGACCAGTTCATGTTTTTCTTGGAGGCTTTTGTTGTAGGTTCTTTGACTTTGTTGACTTCTTCTGGCTGTATGTTTTGGTCTTCTTTGTCTCCAAAGAAAGATTCCAAAGTCTGAGACTGAATCTGAGTCCGTTTTCCCTACCTGGCCATGTTCCCAGCCAACTACTTGACCCTTGAGTTTTTTGTGGGGGTATGACTGCTTGTAGAGTATAGCGTACTATGTCCCAAGCTTGAGGGTCTGTGCTGTTGTTTTCAGAGCTATTTCTACACAGCAAGGTCTGCCACACCAGCACTGCTCCTCCCCCAAGAACTGCCAACCTGGCCTGGACTCAGATCTAAGCCGGCTTTGCACTCCCACTCATATCCTCCACTTAAGTCCTCCTACCAGGTGGGCCTGGGGCCAGAAGCAATTGCAGCTGTAGTTCGGTAGCTGCTCCACCTCCTCTGCCCCCGGGGTGGTGGCCAAACTGTGAACTCCTTTCACTCTGTCCCCTGCAGTTTTTCCCACTGACCTTCTCAGGTGTCTTTGGTGCTTGTGTGTTGAGAAGTCTGAGAATCACTGATTCAGGGCACTAGGGCTTGCTCTGCCCGGCTCCTGGTCTGGTTGGTCTGGGCACAGCCCATGCTGGGCTCTGCTCCACTCTGCTCTCAGCTCCATGCCATAGACCTTACCCAGTGACCATCCAGTCTGTCCTGGGCTGGGGTCCTGCTTCCCTCTGCTATTCTGTGGTTTCTGCAGTTCTAGAATCTGTTCAGAGCCATTTTTATGGGTGTTTGGAGGGACCTGGGGTGGAGCTCATGCAAGTCCTTGCTTTTCAGCTACCATCTTGGCTCCACCCCATTCTACAGCCCTTTTTAGGTAGCACTGATCTTATACATTCTTCTTTTGCAGTTACTTATGACTATATTTATGAATATATCTTATCTTCATCATACTATATTATAAACTCCCACCGAGTAATCAATCAATAAAATGTATTTATTAAGCATCTGTCAAATTTCTATTCCAGAAAGGGAGGATACAAAGACAAAAGTGTAAATGTTCCATTCCCTCAAGGAGCTTACTATCTTGGGATGGGAGATGATAAATAAATATCATGTACACATTTATAAAATCACATACATATGCAATACATAGAGACAGGCATTATTGTTCTTCTTACTGGAAGAGGACCAAAATAACATCACTATGTTGGTGTCAAGGTACAGTGTTTTTGGTTGTGGTTGATTAGATAATAAAACCTCAGAAGGCTCTACCACAGGAGATAAATACATAGGTACAATACCTATACATATTATATATGTCTGTATATATGTATACACATACATGGCGATGGGGCCCTTGTGGTTGGGTGAAACAGGAAAGGTTTCATGAGGAAAACAGTATTTGAGCTGAATTTTGAAGGAACTGTGAGATTCTTTGAGATAGAGATAAGGAAAAGAGTGAATTCCAGGCATGAAGGGCAGTCAGCACAAACGCATGATGGTGAGAGGTGGAATACTATGTATGAGGAACTTTGAGGCCTGTTTGGGTATATTATGTGTATTTTGTGGGTGGAGAGGAGTAATACGCCAACCATGTCTTATGGATTTCTATATTCCTCTAGTATATAGTACATGGCTCACCATCTTATTATATATAGCAGGTGAGCAAAACATTTTATTGACTGAATAAGCAGAATGTCTTAATTTTTTAAGGTATTAGGGATTGCTGTGAAAATTCATGGCAAAGTGAAGCTTTATGGAATGAGTTAGGTTATATACTGTGTTTTAGTGAAAGTAAAACATACGAATTAAATCATATGGAAACCAGGGACTTCCTTGTTGATGAATTCAGGATGCAGAAAGAGACATGCTTTTCTGGAAATAGTATGGGGATTTTGTTTTGTTTGACTATGTATATTTGTTACTTGGATATAGTTTTCTTTTTTTCTTTTTAAATTAACTGTGGAGGTGGAGGGAGAGGGAGAGAATGTAAATGCTTGTTATTTGAAAATATAAATAAATTGAAAAAAATAAGTTGGCCAGTGTGGTAGGTTCACCATAATATAAGTTCTTAGATCAAAGTCTGAGATTCTCATGAGGATTACTCTAAAAATGTAAATCATGTCCTTTAATAGTTCTGCCATCTCATTAATGCATATATTCCTTCAATTGCTACAAATGGCAACTCTCTCACTCCTCATTCTGCATTATTTTATTCGTATCCTTACAAAGATCTTCTACAGAGAATCTATCCAACATCCTTTAAACCTTTTTCTAAGTCTTCGTACATTTTGTGGAGACCTGTGTACAACTTGGGCTATCTATTTAAAGATTAGCTTTTAATGCATGACAGGCCCACTTCCTTTTTGTGTTGTACTTTTCCTGAATGATTTCCCTTATGCCATTTCTTGAGCATAGTCATCATCTGAAAGATGCTATAGCCTACTTATGCCCACTGTAATCCTTGCTCAAATCTTTGGGTCATCTGCTATTTGATTCTTCAGATATTGTGGATTTCCAAGATTTGCAAACATATAGCATCACTAGAGAAATATTTGCATCTTTTTGTAAAGACAGGTTTCTGTGCTGAGTTGCAGTTTAGACTCAATAAAAACACTATACAGCTTCCTAAGTACAGTTGACCCTATTCTCTTCCCCCTGCATAATTATAGGTCCAATTCCTTGTTCATCTATAGTGCCTATCCTGGACATTTGCATAAATATACTAGCTAAAGGAATGGCTTTATGATGTGCTTGTGTCATATTCTGAATATTAGGCACTTTTCATCCATTTAATTTTTTCCTGTAATAATTGTTGAATTAATATCATTCAAGAATGATGGATCACATTGAAAGGAAGTATTAATATTTGGGAAATTACTTCAGCTAGCACAAGTAAATCCATAAGCAACTGGAGAGCATTGCTATCTGTATTTAAACATCAAAGACATGAAGAAAATGCAGACTTTAATGCACCTTTCCATTGGTGACTCCTGGGAAATCTCTGCACTAAGGCAGCCACTGACCACTCAGTGATGGACAGAAATAAAAAAGCAAAAAATAAACTAAAGAAAACAAAAGAAAACATGACTTTGGCTATGATTTTTTCCAGCTGGATACACTCATGTAAAAGGAAAAAAAAGAAATAATTTAGCTTCCTAATCCTCCAGCTCCCAATACTTTTATTTCTAACATTGAAACATAAAATCTCTCTTTCCCTCTACCATGATATGTGAGAGATAAGGTAATGATTAGAAATATCTGGAAAGATTAAGAAAATATGAGAATATTTTTATGTGGATAAAACATGAAAAATGATTCTTTCTTTAAAAGTTTAATCTTAAAAACATTTATAGATAACATGAATGCATGCTGAGCTCAACAGGAGCTCACAGGCTTTACTGTAAATTGTTCAGCATGAAGTAAACATTTACAACTTTAGAATATTTGAAGAAATTACATGGAGATTCAATTCCCTGTAGCAATTTTTCCCCTTCTGATTTGAGTGGTTATGCATGCATATATTGGTTGGGAATTGAAATTATGCCACTGTCCTTCAGTTGGGGCCTTCCTTCTTGATGAGCTAAAATGAATGAAGAAATATAGAACGAAAGAAGTTCTTTTCTCGGGAAAATTATTAAACACAGATGGAAACTCCTATATCACAACAGATGGCCAGTCACTATAAACAAATTAGCATATAGACAACAGCTACCAAATTCAATTAGTTGGGAGTGTAAATATTAATTAGGTTTTAAAATCAACACTAAAAGAAGAAAAGCCCTAGAAAAAAAACATGAACCAACACCCAAATAAATACTGCCTTTTGTGAAAAGAGGATCTCATTAGTTTCTAATACACAAACACATAGGCAGAGATGAAGAATCCATGTATCTGCAGAGTATGCAGCTCAAGAAAAGTAGAAAATCAAGTTTGTTCCTTAATTGTGACCCATATTTTCCCACAGATTCCCATAGATTTTATCTATTCTTGATTTTTTTTCTTGAAAATTCTTTCATTTTTCTCTAAAACCCTCACATTTTAATCAATACATACTCTAGAGGAGAGGAGTAAATGAATACCCTCTAAAATGTATTTGTACAGCCTTGGTTAGTGCAGGAACAAGTCATAATAGCTGCTGTTGGAAGCAACTCCCCAATTTGCATGCAGGGGATTTGGGGGCTGCTTCTGTTTATACGTACTACAAATTTTCTCAGGGAGTCCCCAGTATGGAAATACACATCATGGCAGTCCCTAGCAATTGGTTCTTGGCATAAATCATAAAGTATAAAATGTTTGCCATAACTGGAATGATATCAATTCCTTCTGGGATCTGTCCCTTGTTAGAAGATTACCTAGCATGGGAGTGCTTAACCTTATTGCATGTCATGGACTCCTTTGGCAGTCTTGTGAAGTCTTGAGACTTCTTAGAATATTTTTAAATTGAAAAAAAAAGTTAAATTCTGAGGATGTAATTTTTTTCCTCTATCCAAGTTCACAGACTCCTTGAGATCTTTCCAAGATCACATAGGTATTAAGTGAAAGAAGCAAGGTTTTAACTCAGGTCCTCTAATATGAAAGCCATTGATCTTTCTACTATTCAACAGAGCCTTAAACTCTAGGCAGGTAGTTGTTATGTCCCCTACATCTGGTTCTTCTAGCTTCATTGTGTGACCATATTTTTCTATTTGCTGTATCCCCCTACTGTACTATAAAGGCCATGAGAGCAGGGAAGAAGCATATAGAGTAGAAAGTGCATTGGTTTGGAAGTGAGAAGATCTGGGTTTAAATCACATCTCAGTTTTTTACTACCTATGCTATATGCCTAAGTTATTTAACCTTTCTGGGCCTCAATTTCAAAAAATACAAAATGACTGTGTCAAATTATATAATCTCTAAGACTTTCTCTTTCTCTGTTTTTGTTTTTGATAACTTTGGTGTCTCCCATAGGGTTGTATACATAGAAGAGGTTTGATAAATATCTATAGAATCAAAGCGTAATAGGTAACAGAGACATTCCTTTTCAAGAAAAAAAAATCTGTATTTTTTATAATTCCTTGTAAAAATAGAATCTAATGGAATTATACTAAGAAAAAATATAATATGGTAGTATAAGTATTAAAAATATGTATCTGTAGGATGATCAGATTTGAAAGGTTATTCAGGTGATACTAATAATATCTATGTTTATATAGCACTTTTAGTTTTTAAGCCTTAAGGTGCTACAATCTATTGTTTTGTAAGGTCTATAGATTGATTTTAATTCTTAGCTTTCAGACTGCCAAGTTATTTAAAATTTTCTATCCTTAACAGTCCTTTTCACTTCCTCTTGATTTAGAGGTTATTTGGCTGTGAAGACAACCCATGTGATTAATCCAACAACATTTGTGATAATAAAGTAGAAAATCCAAAATTGATTTGCTTTGAGTTTACAGAATCTAAATAAGCCTACTGCATCAAGACTGTATGTATCCTTTTGGGGGTAATTTCTGGTGTTTGTTTCAGCAGTTAAAAAGGCTATTGGACCTAAGTGGAAAATCAATAGGAACCCAGAGAAAGAAACATCAACCAGGCAGAAGACAGAGTTGAGGAATCAATCTATATAGCATTTTTTTTCAGCTGTATAGATCTAAAGATATATCATTAGTTGGTTGTCATAGTGTGTTGGAAGGACCTTCAGATATACCAGATTTCCTTTCTTCAAAAACACATGAATGCAAGTATTCATTTTCTATGAAGCATTTTTTTAATTCAAGTATCTCATATGTGTGTATATACTAAAAAAAAAAAAAAAAACCTGTTAACATCTTTTAGTGACTCAGTGGAAATGAGGCAAAGCAGAGTTAGGATCCTTATCACCTACATGTTTTCTTACTAATCTATTAAAATATGAGGATTGCATTTTACATGTTTTCTACTTACAGTAATATAAGAGTCTCTATTGTCCTTGGCCAGGCAGTGGTTTTATCGACAATCCCTGGGGGGCTAATACATTCACTTTGAATCACAGAAAACTATTGTAGATCCGATTTCAAGCAGAAAAGTATCAGCTTATGTTTCATGTTTCTTACATAGTTGGTTCTAATAAGGAGGGGGAGGGACAGAGTCATAGAGATAGAGACAAAGAGAAAGACCCCATTGGGGGTGAGGAGGGAGTGGAGAGAGAGATTTGGGGAGGGAGAGGGGGGAGAGGGAGAGGGAGAGAAGGACAGAGAGAAAGGGAGGGGGAGGGGAGGGGAAGAGGGGAGAGGAAAAAGGGGGAGAGGGGAGAGGGGGAGTTTTCCCCATCATATTTCCAGCATTTTCAAGTTACCCTTACTATGGCAATCCAGACAGAAAGAAAATTAGTCAATGCCTCTAGCAAGAAAAGTGTTATTTCATACTACATATTTTTGACTCCCCCTACTCCTTTTTGGTACATCCTGCCTCCCCATCAAACCCTAATCATTTGGAAATTCCAGGACAGGGTTGATCAACCAAGAGCTTTGCTGCCTGTCTATATTCCCACAGGTGATGTTTGTTAGCAAATTATAAGCAACACTTGTTCCTAATGTGGAATTCTCTACTAATTGGCTAGAATTGGCTATTAGCTGGAAAATTATGATTTTTAAATGTTAAATTTTGTAGGCCACTTTTTGTCTATGATCATTTTATTGCCATTTATTTTAGTTGAAAATTAAATCCCAAAGGGATTTAATTTCCTGCAAATTGCACTGTAATCGGAATACTCTGAGCCTATTTGAATTCATTTTTATGTTCATATGAAATGGGCTTATCTTTTCAGAAATCTCCTAATAGATTTTAAGACCCTATTTTAGTGTTATAATTCTTATCAACAGAAAATGTGATGGGAAGCAGAGTGAAAGGAAATTAGTTATAAAGCTTCAGGAAAATATTAAATTAGAACATTTAAAGAATTCTATTGCCATTATGAATATTTCCCCCCTAGATAATCCTTGTATTGCACTTCCAAATATAAAAGTCAGATAGCATCATCGTTTTACCCATGGAATACTAAATTTGCCTTTATAAGAACTATAACTTTAAGAAGTTATTCATCAATTGTTGCATTACCAGGAAAAGATACATTAGCCCATATACAAAATATATATTAGTTCAGTGAAAGATCATTGGACTTAAAACCAAGAGGCATTGTTTATAGTGCTAGCTCTGTGACTAATTTGTTATCTGACCTTAGACAAAATAACACACCTCTGACCCACAGGCTTCTCATCTTTGATAGCAAATCACTCCCTTTTCTCAGTGTTCTCATGCAACCACCAGGAGGAGCTGGATCCTTCACCCTTCCTTTTTCTTTGTATAATTCCTCCCAATTGCTCTTGGGGAAGAAAAGGAACAGAAGCAAAATTAAGAAGAGTGATGGTCTCCTGTACCCTGAACTCCAGTTAGAAGTGCTAGGGCAAGCAGGATATATACTCTTCAGACATTGGCAGAGGAAGGGGGCGGGAGGGGGGCAACTCAATATAGAAATGAAAATGACCAGAATTGGGCAAAAGTCTTAGGGGAAGATCATTAAATGGAGGACTACAATTGCTATCTATGGACTTAAATGTGAATCCCATGTGTTTATATGAATTTATAAACTAAAATTTCTGTAACTAGAGCTTTATGACACTATCTAACTGCAAGGGGAGCTGGCAATTGTCATTGGAAGTACCAGGTACTGAAGAGCCTAAGTTATCTGATAGGAAAAGATAATCAGAGATGTATAATGACAGATTCAATGATTTTGAGTTGGAAGATATGTTAGAGGTTAAGTAGTCCAACTCACCTTTTTAAGAGATGAAGAAAATGAAGTCTTAATAAGACTTGCCCAAGCTCACACTAGTAACAAAATCAGGAATTAAACCCAAGTCTTCTGACTCCAAATATGACAATTTTTCCCCTATATCAAACACCTCAGTATCTGTTTCCATTAACTTTTCATTAAGCCAATAAGCATTTATTAAGCATTTACTCTGTTTCAGACTTTGTGATAAGTTATGGGAATATAAAGAAAGGCAACAAGAACCCCTACCCTCAAGGGACTCATGATGAAACAGTTCATATTTTGAGGCATGAGTGTGTGCTTGCTGAGAGAACTAGTGATTTACCCTTGTTAGTGCCATATATTGAAGTTTTCAGGTCATCTGGGTTCAGTCAATGAATGAGTTAGAAAAGTAAGTGGTTCCTAAAGTGTACCTGGGGCCCTTCATATTGGGAGGGGGTCTATCAAACTGGTTATATCTAAAAAATGAAGAGTCTGGATGAACTGGTCTGTTAGATCTCTTTAAGCTCTAATCTATGATTCATTGAAATTGGCACAGAACTATTGGAAAGGAGGAAATAGACCGAAAGTATATTTAAATAGGGACTCATTCTTCTGTATATTTTTCATGAAGATCTTGTCAGTGGGAAAAAAGTATGAGTGTGTTTTAGACCACTAGAATAATTTATGTCTACATAGTTTAATGATTTCTGGTGTTATGGGAAAAGGTGGTAAGCAAATATGAGTAGTAGCAATGTACATTTTGTGAACAAAATATAATATTCAAAAGCCGATTCCTTTTAAAAAAAACATTTGTGAGACTTCACTAGATGCTTTTTTATAAGTTTATTCCAAAAATACCCCATTTATGAAACTCTCCTTAGAAAATAATCATGCAACTTGAATTTCCAAACATTAATAATATAGACCGGTTATAAGTGACCTTTTCCTTCTTTCCTTTAAGGGATGGAGGAGGAAACCTATAGGTGAATAAAGCTAAAATAGCTGAGTCTATAAATGTAGATCTTGACATAAAAGAAATTCTACTAACACCCTTTTTCATCCTTATTTTCTTATTCATTACTGATATATTTAAAGATAGCTGAAGATTGCTTGTTGTAGACTTATAAAAGTCTCTAACTCCATCTTCTACCTGAATGTAATACAGTCTTGTCCCTGACCCTCGTGAAAAGCTCTGAATCAGATTATAATTCTAGCCTCATCTGGTTTCCTTGGATTGTCATGCATTTTGCTTAATCTCTTGGAATCACAACAAACCTTTAAATCCATTGATTGTGAGTTAGATGGGAAAAAAAAAAAAAACCATATCCTTATGCATTTTCGATTCTGTCCTTATCATGGACCTTTTGCATACTATCAGTAGATCCCATAGATAGCTCAAATGAATATGACCTTCACTCTGGTCTTTGAAAGTCACTAGGCTTATAGAGATAGAAAGAGTCAGATGGTCAACATGAAAATACCACCAGTCTTACTTGATTCTTCTCAGTTTTTCCTTCAGATACTATGAACTGGACAGAAAAAAGGGAGATTTTTTTTTATTCGGTCTATGTCAATGAAGTGCTATTTAATTGATGGAAAACCAGAACAGTTTTCAAATCTTCTTTAATTTTTTTAGCTAGAATTAAATCATTAAAGCTGGGATGTAAACAGATCCCTCACATAGCCTATATTTGTATGTTCTATATTATTATCCTATTTAAGAATCCCTGTCTTTGGATAGGATTCTGGGAAGGTGGTAGAGTAGGTAAAAAATTTCAAGCTCTCAAGATTTTCCTCCATAAAAGAGATAAAATAGAGACTTGGGGTGAACATAAAGTAGTGAAAAAAAATAAGAGTAAAGGCAGAACAGGAAACCTTCTGGAACAATCTGAGAAGCTCTGAATAAAAATCCTAGGATAAGGTTTCTTCCCTGTGAAGAGTTAAACACGTCCAGGGCAGGGTTTACTTTAACAACAAGAGGCAAGCCCTGGGGTTAGCTGGGTTGAGAAGCTGCTTAGTCCCCAGCCACAGGAAGTCTTACCCCTGTGACAGTGAGAGGAGTTGGGTGTCTGAGCCAGAGAAGTTTGAGGGAACCTCTGCTGACAAGGGATTCCAGATCCAGCTGTGCTGTGGAGGGCCCCAGGGGGAGAAGAAACCAGCAGATGCTCAGTGAGTGCAGAAGCAGTGGGGCAGGATGCCCCTGGCTGTGGGCACTCACAAGAGGTTGGAGTGTTGGCTTTGGTTCCAGGCTAGAGAGGAGAAATGAAGATCTGAGACCAGAGGCACCATGCCCCATAGCCCAGGACCATAGATGATTACAAAAATTAAGCTATTCCTACAAAAATAATGCTCAGGCAAAGGAGAAAGAATCCAACCATAGAAGGTTATTATGGGAATAGAGAAGACCAGGCTTCATCTTCAGAGGAGAATATTGAAGCAAAGAAACCCTCTTTTACACCAAAGAATAATGTCAAATAACCACCTGCCCAAAAAGAATTTATAGAACTTAAAAAAGACTTTAAAAATCAAATGAGATTGAGGAAAAACTAATAAAAAGAACAATCCAAGAAAAAACAAGACTATGAAAAGAAAGTCAACCAATTAGAAAAGGAGATCCAGAATCTTTTTTTTTTTTTAATTTTACATTATTTATTTTCAGTTTTCAACATTCACTTCCATAAGATTTTGAATTTCAAATTTTCTCCCCAACTTTCCCCTCCCCAACCCCAGGACAGCATGCACCTTGACTACCCTTTTCCCCAATATGCCCTCCCTTCTATCACCCCCCTCTGCTATCCCCCCTCCCCTCTATTTTCCTATAGGGTAAGATAGATTTCTATACCCCATTGCCTGTAGATTTTATTTCCCAGTTGCGTGCAAAATGATTTTTTTAACATTTATTTTTTTTTAAAGCTTTGAGTTCCACATTCTCTCCCTTCCTCCCTTCCCACGCAACCTCATGGAGGAAGCAAACAATTTGATATAGGCCATACATGTGTAGCCATGCAAAACATTTCCATAACATGGAGAAACACTTCCATAATCATGTTGTGAAATACTAACCACATTTCCCTCTAACCTGTCCTTCCTTTCATTTATTCCATTTTTCCCTTGACCAGTCCCCCTACAAAGGTGTTTGCTTCTGATTACCCCTTCCCCCAATCTGCCATCCCTTCTATTATCCCCCCTCTCTTATCCCCTTCCCCCCAGCTTTCCTGCAGGGTAAGATAAATTTACATACCAATTAAGTGTATGTTTTTCCCTTCTTCACCCAAATTCAATTTGTATAAGACTCACTTATTCCCTCTCACCTCTCCCCACTTCCCCTCCACTGTAAAAGCTCTTTCTTGCCTCTTTTATGTGAAATGATATATTACATTCTACCTCTCCCTTTCTCTTTCTCCCAGTACATTCCTCTCAACACTTAATTTTATTTTTTAGGTATCATCCCTTCATATTCAGCCCACCCTATGCCCTCTGTCTCTCTCTATATATACATATACATACATATACATATACATACATAAACCTACCTACATACACACACATATATACACGCACACACACACACACACACACACATATATATATATGTGTATATATATATATATATATACATATATATATGTGTGTATATATATATATATATATATATATATATATATATATATATTCCCTCTAACTACCCTAATACTGAGAAAGGTCTCATGAGTTACAAATATCATCTTTCCATGTAGGAATGTAAACATTACAGCTTTGATAAGTCTTTATGGTTTCTCTTTCCTGTTTACCTTTTCCTGTTTCTCTTGATTCTTGTATTTGAAAGCCCAATTTTCTATTCAGCTCTCATCTTCCAACAAGAATGCTTGGAAGTCCTCTATTTCATTGAAATTCCATGTTTTTCCCCTAATGTATTATACTCAGTTTTGCTGGGTAGGTGGTTCTTGGTTTTAATTCTACCTACTTTGACCTCTGGAATATCATATTCCAAGCCTCCTGATCCCTTAGTTTAGAAGCTACTAAATCTTGTGTTATCCTGATTGTGTTTCCACAACACTTGAATTGTTTCTTTCTGGCTGCTTGCAATATTTTCTCTGTGACCTGGGAACTCTGGAATGTGGCTCCAATATTCCTAGGAGTTTTCCTTTTGGGATCTCTTTCAGGAGGTGATCAGCAGATTCTTTCAATTTCTATTTTACCCTCTGGCTCTAGAATATCAGGGCAGTTTTCCTTGATAATTTCTTGAAAGATGATGTCTAGGCTCTTTTTTTAATCATGGTTTTCAGGTAGACCAATAATTTTAAAATTGTCTCTCCTAGATCTGTTTTCCAGGTCATTTGTTTTTCCAGTGAGATAGTTCACATTGTCTTCTATTTTTTTATTCTTTTGGTTTTCTTTTATAATTTCTTGATTTCCCATGAAGTCATTAGATTCGGTGTGCTCCATTCTAATTTTAAAGAATTATTTTCACTTCTTCCCTGGGGCTGAGATCACTTTGCCTTTTGGAAAGTCCCAGGCAGGTCAGAGCCAGAGCCCCACACAAGTGTTGCATCCTGATGGCTGCAGGGTCCATTGGGTCTCATCCTATTCATCTAACTTCAGGGAGCTTGGATTCAGAGGGAATAGCCCCTGCGAGCAGCCAAGTTCCAGCCCAGGGCTTCTACTTCCCAGAGAAGACGTGATCTCTTACTTTGAGCAAAGGGAAGCACCATGGAAGCTGGAGCAAGAAGGCCTGAGGAGCCTCTGTCCAGAAGGAGAGATCAGAAGGGAAGTGAAGAAGACTGCAGAGCTAAGCTTTTCTTTGGAAGAAACTCATGAGCAAAGATTTATGAAGAATGGTCCCTGTGACTTCACTTTTATAGAGCTGGAAAAAATAATAACAAAATTCATCTGGAAGAGCAAAAGGTCAAGAATATCAAGGGAATTAATGAAAAGAAATGCAAGGGAAGGTGGTCTAGCTGTACCAGATCTTAAATTGTATTATAAAGCAGCAATCATCAAAACTATTTGGTCCTGGCTAAGAAACAGAGTGGTGGATCAGTGGAACAGGTTAGTTATGCATGACACAGCAGTCAATAACAATACTAATCTTCTATTTGATAAATCCAAAGTCTCCATCTTCTGGGAAAAGAACTCACTAATTCACAAAAATTTGCTGGGAAAACTGGAAAAAGAGTATGGCAGAAACTAGGCATACACCAAGATCTTACACCCTATACCAAGATAAAGGCAAAATGGGTACATGATTTAGATATAAAGACTGATTCTATAAGCAAACTGGGAGAGCAAGAAATAGTTTACCTGTTAGATCTGTGGAGAAGGGAAGAATTTATGGTCAAACAAGATAAAAAACATTATGAAATATAAAATGAATGGTTACATTAAATTGAAAAGTTTATGCACAAACAAAGCCAATGCAACTAAGATTAGAAGGGGAACAAAAAGCTGGGAAACAATTTTTACAACCAGTGTCTCTGATAAATGTCTCATTTCTAAAATATATAGACAACTGATTGAACTTATAAGAATACAATTCATTTCCAAATTTATAAATGGTCAAATGATATGAACAGGCAATTTTCAGAGGAAGAATTTAAAGCTATCTATAGTCATATAAAAAATGCTCTAACTGTTAAATAAAGAAATGCGAATCAAAATGACTCTGAGGTACCACATCACACTTATCATATTGACTAACATGACAAAAAAGGAAAATGATAAATGTTGGGGTAATTGGAACACTAGTGCATTGTTGGCAGAGGAGTGAATTGATTACAACCATTCTGGAGAGCAATTTGGAACTATGCCCTAAGGGCCATAAAATTATGCATATCCATTGACCCAGCAATACCACTTCTATGTCTATATCCCAGAGAGATCACAAAAATGAGAAAAGGACCCACATGTAGAAATATATTTATAGCATCTCTTTTTGTGGTGACAAAAAATTTGAAATCTAGGGGATGTTCATCAGTTGGGGAATGGCTGTAGAAGTTGTGTTATATGAATGTAATGGAACACTATCATACTATAAGAAATTATGAGCTGGCAGACTTTTATATTTGTTTCTGGAGAGTAATAAGAAGCAACCGTAGTTTATGCAATGAGAGTATAATAAGGTCAGACTCCCCCCCACCCCCCACCCCTTCAATCAGTTTGACAGCTGATTGGGGGATGGCCTGGAGAGAGTTGAGGGAGGCAGACTGCCCAGCAGGTATAGCCATAGTCCTGGTGTGAGCTAATGAGGACCTATCCTGGGGTGGGACTGTATTCCAGAGATGGTGAAAGGGTGAATTTGACAGTGCTCAACTACAGATTTGATATGAGGATTGGGTATGAGATACTGAGGAGTGGAAGATGGCACCCAGTGTACCCAACTGAGGGCCCTGGAAGCTGGTGCCCATTAAGAAGTTTCAGTGATCTGAAGAGGGAAAGATCTAGGTACAAAGGAAAGTCTCATACCTGGTGATATGTCCTTTGGGAGCTAGCTAAATCCTTCCTGGAGACATTTAGGATGGCTTGTTCTCTAAAGCTCAGTGGCATAGAACAGAATATTTTTCCTGAAAAACAAAACAAAACAAAACAAACTCTTGTTACATGGGTAGTAGTGATGATATTGAGATGGGGGTATGGCACAGCAGTGGGGTATGGAAGACAAGTCAAACCAGTGTACAGATTATGAGGTTACAGGATGTTTTAAGAAGTTGTTCAGTGGCCTCAGTCATATCAGACTTTTTTTTTATAAATTTTTATTTACTAAAGCTTAACTACACAATAAAGAAAAAGAAATAAAAGGAATTATTTTCTTCAGTGACCTTTGGACTTCCTTTTCCATTTGACCAATTCTGCTTTTTAAGGCATTCTCCTCCTTATTGGCTTTTTGGACCTCTTTTGCCATTTGGGTTAGTCTATTTTTTAAAGGTGTTATTTTCTTTAGCATTTTTTTGGGTCTCCTTTAGCAAGCTGTTGACTGTTTTCTTGATTTTCTTGCATTCCTCTTATTTTTCTTCCATATTTTTCCTCTACTACTCTTATTTGATTTTCAAAATCCTTCTGGAGCTCTTCCATACCCTGAGACCATTTCATATTTTTTCTTTAGATGTAGGAGGCTTGACCTTTCATTCTTCCTCTGGTTGTATGCTTTGATCTTCTTCTGGTGTATCAGAGAGCAAAAAAACCTGGAGTTCCGGCCAAAAGTATCATACCCAATAAAGTTAAACATAATTGTGAATGGAAAAAATGGACATTTGATCAACTGTCAGACTTTCAGGAGTTTGTTAAAAACAAAAAAATAACCAAACCTGAACTTAATAGAAGATTGGACATACAAGAGCCAAGAGAAACATAAAGCACATACCAAAGACTGATTACAAGGGATTCAAGAAGGACAAAATATTTATTTTTTATGTATGTAAAATGTAAAACATATTCCTAAAATTGTAATCAGCAATTGTAAGAAACATTGGGATAGACCTGAGTATGATATGACTTAAAAGTGAGACCATCTAGGAACAGTTAAAAAGAGTAATTATCTTATACAAATGAGGCATGAGAGGAAGAACCAACACAAAGGAATTAGGTGGGGGAGGAGGGCTGGTAGTTCTGGTAATCTACTTTCTTTAGTAATGGGTTCAAGAGGGAACAATACATATGTATCTAGAAGAGTATATAAGTCTTCTAAATTAAGAAGAAATAAAATGGTAAAGGGATAGGGAGGAGGGAGAGGATAAGGGAGGGATCTCTAGAGGGGAGGGTGAGGGAATAGGTTAAAAGAGGGGTATAGAAGGGTGTTTTGATTTATGGGAATGGGAAGATAGAAGAGGGATCCTTGGAGGAGGGGTAGGCTAAGTAACAGTAGGGCAAGATAGAAGTAAATTAGAAGAGTCAGAAGGGACAGGAGGAAATAAGAGATATGTACAAAAGTAAAAACAAAGATCAGGTATAGAATTTGTTAGGAAAAGTGTATGTCTATATATGTACATTTGTATGTGTGTATATGTATATGTGTATGTGTATACATACATACACATATACATACACACACACACGCACACATATATGCCCTTAATTGTAGCCTTCTGGGGTGGGGTGGAAGGGAACAAAGAACAAAGTAAAAAAGGCATAGCAGAGAACAAAAGAAAACTTACAAGGAAGCAAAGACAAGATGGACAGCTCTCAACATAATGTGTAGTATTTATCATACAGCCTTGCTTGAAATGAAAATTTATTGCTATATATTTTGAATCCTCTCTTATTTTCTGCCTTGCATATGATGTGCTTTTTTTTTCTTTTCTTCTTACTTTGTATTTAAGTTTATGATATGTTTCTTTTTTCTTTTTTTTTTGTTCTATATTTGAATTCTGGTATTTGAGTCTAAAATTTTTTTTAAATCTATTTTAAGACCTCTATGAATTTATGAGATATTTAAGGGAGTGTTATGTTGGCAAGTTAAAATTTTGGAGGATTACATGGCTAACAGATTTTTCTCTTATGTTCTTGAGGTTTTGAAAGAAAATCACGACTTCAGAACTCTAGATCTGACTTTTATGTCTTAGGTAACCATATTTATTCAAGAGGAGATTGATGATTTTTTTATTTCATTTTATTTTCATTTTATTCATTTATCTCCACAAAGTGAACTATGTATCTGTTTGCTTAAGACTTTCCACTCCTTTTTGGTTATTAGTATTTTAAGAATATTTAAAATAACTTTCTGTGCTCTACTTTTTTCTCCTTATTATTGCAACATTCCAACCAAGAATAATAACTTGGAATTTCTTGCTGACAGCTTCTTAACAGTTTCTGATGGTATTGCTTGATGCCTTTGTGAAATGTTAGATGATTTGATTTGTCACTCTGAAGTGGATGATTTGAAAGTACCTTGTGAAATAATAACAGGGGAAAATAATCATAATGCAGTTCCACCTATATTTTCATTCTTTATTTCTAATCAGGTGTCAGGTCTACCTCTCAGAATAGTATCTGTTCTTGTTTCAGAGGTGTGGTATAATGGAGAATCAAGATCTTGAAGTCAAGTTATCTGGATTTCAGACACTGTTCGCCTACCAATGAGCTATATATCAGTGAACTCCATCTATTAGTTTCCATCTTTGCATGTGAAAAGTGTCATGAGGATATAGAGCACATGTTATACATGTGAAAGTGCTTATAAAAGTACAAATGTATATAACTTTAAAGTATGATTAGCAATACACATAGAAAAACCACGTAGATGAAGAATGTGTATTGATTAGATTACAATTTCCTGTCACTGGGTAGCTCATTGAGCTAGTTTATCAGTATGTATCTATTTGTCCAGCACTGCAATTAGGCAATGAGTTAGTTTAAGAGGAGTATGGAGTGGATTGAATTTGGAAAACATTCACAACAATCCCAATATGCTTTCTGCTGCAAAATCCCATCTTTTATAGCTGTGATGCCCTTAGCTGATGCTAAGTGACTGCAAATCATGAAACATCACAGTCAGAGAAAAATCATAACAGCAGATGACTCCAAGAAAAATCAAAAAGAACATGGTAGGTACAGGTAGCTGACAATATATTATTCGGTAACTGGTACAGTCAATTAATCAACAAGCATCTATTAAGATCTACAATGTCTCAGGCCCTGTTTTGGGTACTATGGATAGATACAGAGGACCATTAAAGAAATTTAGATTCTGTAGAGGGAAACTGTGTACATGTGTGTGTGTGTGTGTGTGTGTGTGTGTAAACAAAATAAATGTAGATGAAAAAATGCCTCATATAGGAGATAGTGTTTAATCTGAGCTTTGAAGGAAATGAGGGACTTAAAAATGTAGAAGTACAGATGGCATGTATTTTAGGCATAGGGGATCTTCTCCTTATGTAAAGGCATGGAAATGCAAAATGAAACATCACATATGAGGAGTAGCAGTAAGAATAGTTTGCCATGAAAGAGATATATACATACATATGTAGAATATATATCTATATGCATAGATATATAGGTATGTGTGTGTGTCTATAAAGGTTGGATGTAAACTGTGAAGGGTTTTAAATGCCAGAGGAGCTTGTACTTGATCCTTGACACCATTGTAATTCGCTAAATAGTAGAGTGATTAGATAGACATGCTTCAGGAATATCACATGAGAGAGAGAGAGAGAGAGAGAGAGAGAGAGAGAGAGAGAGAGAGAGAGAGAGAGAGAACAAGAATGAAATTTGAAGTGTTGCAAGATTATCCTTAGAGTAAAGGTCCATAAGGTGGGGTTCTGAATTTTTAAAAAATATCTTTTGATAACTGTTTTTCAATATACTTGGTTCCTTTTGCATTTCTATGTGTTTTAGACATTGAAAAGCATTATTCTGAGAAGAAATTCATCGGCTTCACCAGACTGCCAAAGGGGTCTATGGCCAAAAAAAAAAAAAAAAGTTAGGAAGGCACCTACTATGCTGGGTGGTCCCTTATGGAAGATTTATGGAAATAAATGGACAAGAATGATATAGCATGAGAAGTCATGGCTAGATTAGAATCTGAACTGATAGAGGGAGTAACCACAGTAGAGATATCATGGATCTGACATATATCATTCACTTTATCGTTCTCTGAAGAATGTTTAGCAGTGAAAATGCCTCTGATATTTTTTATTCTGTTTTTATCCAGTCTTCAATGCCATGGATCAAGAGGTTTCTGTCTCTTTTTAGAAGTCCCTTGGCACCAAAAACATCAGCTGTAGTAGGTCCTGGGCCAATTACTTTTATTTCTTTGCTGAGAAAATTGTGACCTTTTTTTTGAGCAAATGTGTCTGAGAAAAATCTCTGAGAAAGCAAAATTTCTTTACATATATATGTATATATATATATATGCACATATATATGTATATATATACATATATATGTATATATATACATATATATGTATGTGTGTATGTATGTGTGTATTTATACACACACACACACACACACACACACACACATATATATATATATATATATATATGATCTACTTATTTGTAGTTTTCAACATTCCCTTTCATAAGATTTTGAGTTTTGAATTTTCCCCTGCATCGCTTCCCCAAGATGGTATGCAGTTTAATATAGGGTCTACTTTTATGTTCATATTAAACTTATTTTCACATTAGTCATGATGTAAAGAAGAACTAGAACTAATAGCAGGAACCACAAGGAAGAAAAAACAAAACAAAACAACAAAAGAAAAGGAGAGCAAATAATATGCTTCACTCTGCATTCAGACTCCCAAGTTCTTTCTCTGGATGTGGATAGCATTTTCCATCAGGAGTCTTTTGGAGTTGTCTTAGATCCTTGCATTCCTGAGAATGGCTAAGTCTGTCAAGGTCAGTCATCACACAATGTGACTGTTACTGTGTACAATGTTCTCCTGGTTCTGCTCACTTCACTCAGCATCGGTTCATGCAAGTCTTTCCAGGTTTTTCTGAAGTCCACCTGCTCTTCATTTATTATAGCACAATAGAATTCCATTACTTTCATATACCACAACTTGTTCCCCTCAGTTTCCAATTCTTTGCCACCACAAAAAGAGGTGCTATAAATATTTTTTCTGTACGTGGGTCCTTTTTCCCATTTTTATGATCTCTTTGGGATATAGACCTAAAAGTGGTGTTTCTGGATCAAAGAGTATGCATAGTATTATTGCCCTTGGGCATAGTTCTAAATTGCTCTCCAGAATGGTTGGATCAGTTCACAGCTCCACCAACAATGCATTGGTGTTCCAATTTTCTCACGTCTCCTCCAACTTTTATCATTTTCCCATTTTGTCATGTTAGCCAACCTGATAGGTGTGATGTCATTTTGATTTGCATTTCTCTAATCAGTAGTGGTTTAGAGCATTTTTATATGACTATAGATAGCTTTAATTTCTTCCTCTGAAAACTGCCTGTTCATATCCTTTGACCATTTGTCAATTGAAGAATGACTTGTATTTTCATAAATGTTAGTGGAAAAGCTAAATTTGCTAATGGGTGTGCAGGGAACATAAGGACTTGCCAACGAATTGTAAAACTTTTCATTAATGCCACCAATTGAGAAGCAAAAGCAAGCTCCACATTTTGGTGCTTATGAAAGAGCACATGGTATTTCCTACTATGCTTAACCAGAGGTCCATTTCAATACTCCACCCCCACACACACACACAAACTGTACATAGCTAGTACTTAAAAATGAAAAAAAAGTTTATGTTTTTGTTAATGGCCATGGTGAATGGTGTGATCACCAGATGTTTTACAAGAAATGATAAAGATGCTGATGGTGATAGGTAGCATTTATATATTGCCTTATGTTTTGCTAAGTACCCTACACGTTCATTTCATTTTATTATCACAACACTAGGAGATAGGTGCTAATATTATTCCCATTTTACAGATGGGGAAATTATAGCAAACTCATTAAGTGACCTTCCTAGAGTTTTATAGCTAGTAAGTATCTGAGGCCAGATTTGAACTCACATTTTCCCCTCCAAATCCAGTGCTTTATTCACTGGGGCCCCAAGTGGAAATGTTAAAAGGATTGAGGTTGTTTAACTTATAAGAGAAAAAAATCAAGTAAGACGTTAATGAGAGTTTTCAAATATATGAAGGATTAACAATAATTGTGATTAACAGTTCTCCACGAATTATATTTTCCCACTTGCATGCCTTGTCATTTCTCTAAAACTTAAGTAACTTGAGGATAGAAATACCTAACCTTCCTTACCTGCCTCATTTTTTCCCTTAGTGCCTGGAACTGTATATAGGAGGTGGTTCAGAAGATCATTACAGTTAGGACATAGAAGGGGTATCTGAAGCCACATCATCTAATCTCTTCAGGAAACTAAAGCCCAAAGATGTTTTATGTTACTTGCTCAAGGCCATGCATGTTAGGTAATGTACAACAAAGGTGGGATTTGAACCTAGTTTCTCTGACTCAAGAGTTGGTGCTCTTTCTACAATACTATAGTGCCATGGATTTAAACCTAAAAGTGCCTCAGAGACCATCTAGACTAAGCTCTCATTTTTCAGAGGAAGAAAAAAGCTCAGAGACTTAAGATTAGTTGTCCAAGATCCTCCAGGTGCTAAGTAGCAATGTGAGATTCAGCCAGGCTCTATTTATTCTAAATTCAGGGTTGTAATTTAAGAAGCAAGACATGGTAAGGGAAGAACTCTGAGCCTGAAGTTAGATGACCTTGGCTTGAGATTCAGCACTCAAAAACTCCTATCATGGGCAAGTCACCTAACCTTCTGGATTCTCAATTTCTTCATCTCCAAAACAGAACTCATATTGCTTACCTCAGTGGGTTGTTGTGAAGAAAGTGTTTTGTAAACCAAATATCAGAAGAAAGTGAGTTAATAGTCTGAATAGTTGTTGATTGATGTCCTTCATACCCAGAAAGAGCAAAATGACACCACGATGTCTCTGTCCACATAGAGTGTGTCTGACTTTGGTTGATCAGATCAAAATAAGCTTGTATATCGTAGGTTGGGCACAAAGACTCCATACGAACATTTGGAAAGGAGATGTCTCTAAATTTGCACATGTCACATTTCTTTTGAGCTACTGCTATATTACTTTCTATATATTATATACATACTATATATACATATATATATATATATATATATAAACTGTCTCCTGCTCTATTTCTATCTATGTAATAATTTCTCTCTCTCTGAACGTATATATGTGTATATATATATATAACTGTTTTCTTACATAGCTCTCTCTCTCTCTCTCTCTCTCTATATATATATATATATATATATATATATATATATATATATATATTATGATCCATGGGATCATGAATGTGTGTGTGTGTGATGTCCAGCTCTTCATAATCCCTATTTATCTACTTATCAATCTATTGCACATGGAAGAACTCATTGAGTTTCAGAGTGGTGCCTGGTGGAGCTTCCAGTTCTGTTACAGCACTAGCGCTGAACTGAGGTTAGAGAAAAGCGCAGAGAAACTACTGAAAGCTGTATACTGGAGATCAAGGTATACTTGATTAAGTGTAGGGCTAAGTTTTAGAATTTCTATTCCTAGGATTCTTCAAGGAGAGAATAGAAAGATATCTGTGATGTATCCTTGCAATAGACCTTTACCTCCCTTTGCATTCTCTTAACCAAAGTTGTTAGTTTCAGGATGTAATGATGTTCTTTGGACACTCTTCCCCCCTCACATGTCCCCCAATTCAAGGACCTAGGATCTAATATTCCATGGTTCTTCCCATTTAATGAATTAGAATCCTGCTTATCATGGATAAAATGAGCAAAAAAACAGAAAAGAACCCTGACCATATAAAGCTACTATGGTGACAGGGAATACACTATTCAAGAGTGTTTATTTTTTTGTATGTCAGCAATTAGCCACACCAAATATAAAATTTTAATAGCTATACTCATCATTCTTGTTATCAAGAAATTTGCAAACTATTTGATATGATATGATTCTTTGTTCTGGACCCTAACGATGTTATTAGACTATGGCTCCATTAAAGAGTATCAAATGTCTATTTCCTGTTGAGAATAACTCATTATTTAAAAAAAAATAGTATTTTTTTTTTCCCAATTGCATATCAAGACAATTTTGACATTCATTTTTTACAAGATTTTGAGTTCCAAATTTTTCTCCCTCCTGTCACCTCTTCCTAAAATGGTAGGGAATTTGATATAGGATATACATGTGCTATCATGTAAAACGTATTTCCATATTAGTCACAGATCAAAAGAAAAACAAACATAAAAAATAAAGTAAGTTAAAAATTATGCTTCAATCTACATTTGAAGTTAATCAGCTCTTTCCCTAGATGTGGAGAGCATTTTTCTTCATGAGTCTTTTGTATTTGTCTTGAATCATTTTGGTGCTGAGAAGAGCTGAATCACTCATAGTCAATCATCACACAATGTTGCAGATACTGTGTACAATGTTTTCCTGGTTCTTCTCATTTTACTTTGCATCAGTTTGTACAAGTCTTTCCAGGTTTTCCTGAAATCTGCCTGTTCATCGTTCACTCATAGTCTTATACCGTCAGTCAAATTGGGAGGGCAAGGCCCTCAGGGTTCCTGGCCAAAAGAGAAACAGTTACTATTTAGTATTTACATTTACTCTGTTCTAGAAGGGCAGGGACCAATTGTCCAATCTATGAGATCCAGAGTGAATTGGGTTTAAGGTTTGGTTTTTGAGAAAGAAATCTAGCCAGTAAACCTAAAGTTAAAGAGTCAGCCTTCAGCCATCAAAATGTCATGGTCCTCTTCAAAAATGGACAAACACAATTTATACTGTCAGTAACATTGTATAATTTCCCCCTATTATTTCTCTTTTTTTGATCAGGCTCTTACACTAACTGAGATTTCTTTATCTGGTATTTTTATTACCAAATAGATGGAGTTGTTGAAGAGGGAGGCTGTGTTTATCACAGGAATTGTATTAGGAGTTTCTATTTTTGTCTGATTTCATGAATTTTTGTAGCCACACATTTCTCAGATGCATCAGCGTAAACTGACACTTATTTGCAGCCCTAAACAAGGACAAATAGGCCTTCTGTGCAACTCCACAGGAACTCACAGACTTGAAAGTGAAAGTCTGCCCTGTAAGGAATGAAATGTCATAGATACACTGATGTTCACACATTCTTGAAATGACTAAACACCCAGAATGGAGGTGACTCTTTTAAACAATTTACTTTTCAAAATATGACTCAGAGTTACTTTGGAAAAGAATATTTTAATGCCACAATGAGGACCTCCAAATCATCTATCAGACATCTCAAAAGTCTGGCCTGCTTTAAATGCTGATACATATTTCCCTTTATTCTTTTGTTCATTCCCTGCTGCCTCCCTTCTCCCAATTCCATTAAGGTAGGTTTGGCCTAAAAGCTGCTAGCTTGTCGAGTTCTTACAAATCATTTCTTTAAAAGAATGAAACTTATCAGACAGCTACAGCAGTTCCAGTTGCAGAAAAAAGTAGAATGTCAACTCCAAGGTAAGTATGCAGCTGTCTTCCTGTCACTTAAAGTTGTTAAAGACAAGTCTAATTAAATGTCTACCTAAAAAGGCTGACAGAATAATTCTTAGCACGCTAATGACATTTTGCATAAGGCTATGTGCTGAGTCCTGATTCTGCAGTTGTACTGTGATTCTGGCTAACAGAAGGAATCATCCCTTCCAATTTTCAGTAGAATGAATCAACCTTTCTAACGCAAGAACAGACTATTCATATACATCATATTTAACTCTCTCTCTATCTGTCTCCCTGTCTCTCTCTTGAGCTTCTATTTTCAAAGAGAAATAACATCAATCAAGGTGGGAGGAGTTGATGTATTCATTGTGAAAGATTCCTTCTCAAGATTTCCCTTTTCAGTGTGAAAGAACTTTTAGAAATGTATGCCACCTAAACACCTGATCTTGAAGTTTTTACAACCAAGGAAAATGATTAATTTGAAAATGTTTCAAATTATGGAACCAAAAGGAACATTATTCACAATCTGAGCTCTCAGCTGCATTTGATGTTGTCTGGAATTGCACAGAAACAAGACTTCCTAAAGTATCACATGTTCCCTTTAAGGCAATGGTCTCCAAAGGGGCCCTGTGAACTACCAGTGGGTTAGAATATGACCCTAGGGGCTGTTGCTGTGGCATGACTCTAAGGGGTAATCAAATAGATGGCAGCATGACATTGTGAATAAAGAGCCAGACTTGAAGCTAGAAAGATGTGAGTTCAAGCCTCACAGCTGATACATATTGGCTGTGTGACTTTTGGCAATTCAATGTGCATCTTAATGCCTTAAGAAACTCTAAGACTATTACAGGATTCAGAGCAAAGATGGTGGAGAAAAGCCAGGAAGCTCCCTGATCTCTCCCCAGTTTCCCTTAGAAACAATGCTAAATCAAGCCTCTAAACAGATTCTAGAGCAACAAAAAAATGAGTGAAAACTTTCTAGCTTAAGATAACTTGAAGGACTTCAGGAGAGGTCTGTGCCACTTGGGGAAAGGGAGAGCACAACCCAGTGCAGATGGTGTCTGAGCTAGCCAGTGGGAGGCTCTTAGCCATAGTAAAGATCTGAAACTGAGGCTCCTTGGTCCTGGCTCAGCAAAACAGTGGCATAGCAGACCAGCTGTGAGTCCTCCAGCCTGAGCACAGAAGGCAAGTTGTTTAATATGATTGTACATGTATGACCTATGTCAGGTTGCTTGCTGTCTTGGGGAAGCAGGGGGAAGAGGGAGAAAAAATTGGAATTCAAAATCTTAGAACAATGAACATTGAAATTGTCTTTACATAGAATTGGAAAAAAAATAAAATACTATTAAGTAAAGGAAAAGGAATAAATTGTAGAAAAAACACCTGTCTGAATTGGTAGAGGGAGTTTCTGAACTCATGGTGTGGATTAAATATAAGCCTAGTCTCTTTCCCTTTAAAATTTGAAACGCTCTTTACATAAATGATCTTATTTGATATGTGTAACAACCCCGTGAAATATATACCACATGTGTTATTGTTCCTCTTTTACAAGTTAGAACTGATACACAGAGAGGTTAAGTAATTTTGCCAGGATGGCATAACTAGGATTGGAACTCAGATCTACCTAAGTTTGAGTCCAATGCTCTGTGCACTTTGCCATGTTGCCATTAATTAATAATATTTTATTATAATCTCCCTAGAGATATCTTAAAACAAAACAAAACAATGGTCATTGATAGGTCAGCTAGCCAAAAAAGAAAGATCATTCCTGAGAGTTTAATCTACTAATTTCAGTTGTTGTTCAGTCATTTTCAATCATGTCTGACTCTTCCTTATCCCATTTAGCAAAGGTATTAGGGTGATTTGCCATTTCTTCCTCCAGCTCAATTTACAGAAATTGAGGAAGGATTAAGTGACTTGCCCAGGGTCACACAGTTAATAAGTCTCTGAGGCCAGATTTAAACTCAGGAAGATTAGTTTTCCTGACTTCACTCCCAATGCTCTATCCAGTGCTCCACCTAGGAGACCCACCATATGTTGACAGTAATTAATTATCAGATCAGGACAAAACTAACTACCTATGAAAACCTTAAAATTTCCTATGTTATTCTAATAATGTATATATGTCTCATGTCACAAAATACCTAACAAAAGTCTCAGGCTACCGCTGTGGTCAAGAAAGCTTGTATTACTCTATGTCAGCTGCATTCACTCTGGATGAACCCTCCTTTATTAATTGCTCACATTTCTATAGCTCTTTAATACTTACAAAACATTTTCTTCATAATAATCATGTGATGTTGGTAAAACACACACATATGTATATATATATATATATATATATGTATGTATATGTGTGTGTGTGTGTGTGTGTATGTATATAATAATTACTATTCTGATTTTACAGAGGTGAAAACTGTGGCTAATGTCACAATGGGATTCAAACCCAGATCTTTTGACTGAGCCCATTTTAATGGGCTAGCTGCCTCTCTTTCACCTGTGCTTCTATAACAATAGCCTGGAAAGCTTCACATGGCTTGGCCACGATAAATATTTCATAGGTTCCACTGGAAACCTATACTGCCATTAACTGATCTAATGATTTCTAAGACCAATTTTTTTAAGTGCTAACAATTAAAAGAAGCACTGTCTTTTCATTAAATAGACCATAGCAAGAAGCTTGATGAATCTACCAACTCTGGTTGGAAAAAACAAACAAACAAACAAACACAACAACTTTGATTTAAAGAGTGAGAGAATACTTGCTCTTGACAATTTCAGAGCAGAGATTTCAGAGGGAAGGTAAATTGCTAATCCAATTGCCATCCAGTGTGTTTCAGTACCAGTGGGACAAATAAGTCAGCAGAGGATTGGGGAATTAAGGGTGACCAGATCAGAGAGAGAAATTAAATGGAATTTCTGGAGAGCTGTATAAATCAAGAAGAGCATCTTGAATTTGGCATGAACCTGACTAGGAAATAGAGTTATGTGGGTGTTGGTTGGTTTGTTTTCCTCTATAGACACAGCAGCTCCTATCCATCTATATTGTTTATTGAGTATGAACAGAGAAGAGAAAAACCGCAAATATCCCAAATGAGACAATAAAGAGTATAAACAAGGACCCCTGCAATGAATAAAAAGTGAGGACACACTTCACTGATGAGTTTACCACAGGACAAAGACATTTCTCAAAGTGTTAACATTTGGATGTATTGAAAAGTTGAACAAGGTGATGTCATATTGTCCCTGAAAAGGACCAGGTAAAACATGAGTAACTAAGACTCATAAAAACAGCCTAGTGATTCTTAGCTAGACATGTCAGGAGGATTTTTCAGTAGACTGGAAAGAGATAATAAAGGTCTGTATGATGTTGTTGATATTGGGGACAGAGAAGAATGCATGAATGAAAGAAATGATGAAATGGTAGAACAGGAATTGTTAACACTGAGATGAAAACTAATATGGAATTATTTCAGGAAAACTAAAATGGAGCTCTTTCAGGAATTTTGGTGGTAAAGAAGATAGTGGTACCTGGAAGAGACGATATCTTAGTTGAACCTGGTAGAAATGTCAAAATAGCTTCCTTCCTTCCTTCCTTCCATTCATCCATTCTCTATAACTTCCTGTCTTTTTTCAGAATTGGGATAAGTATGTTTATATTCAAATGGAAAGGTGCTAATTGAAAAAGAGACTGAAGATACATAATGGTATGTAAGGCTCAGTAGCATCTGTACTCATCTAAACGAAGAAGTGGAGGAGACCCTGATTTATTCTTTCTTAGCAAGGAGTTTTAAAATCATGTAACAATTCCCTAGATGTTTCTTCAGCATAAATCAGCACCAGTCTTCAAACTATGACCTGCATGTCCACCAGCTTCATGTTTCTTGTTCCTTTTCTCTAACTTCTGGTCTTACTTAACCCAGATAAGAACTCTATTATAAAACACTGGATTTTACCAGGTTTTGGTGCCTAATTCTGCCTAGGCCCTCCAACCGATCTAACCTGTTTACATTCTCCCTGACTTCTTCTTGTCGTATTTTCCCTAAATAAAGCTTGCTTATTCTCTCTGCTAACTCTAGGAATGCACTGCAAAGTTTTGAAGAATACAGTATCTCAATGAAATAGGAGGCTAAGTCATCTACTGTGATCATGAGAGGCAGAATATACTTAGTTGTTGGAAGAGGGAGAAAAAGTTTTGGAATGATCATTTTTTATGATATGGGGATATGGTAGAATAAAGAAAAAGGATTGTTGAGCCACAAGTGAGGCCCCAGCTGAGATTATGCACCATTAATTTGTCGTGAAATCAGTTCTATCTCATGACTTTCTCCAACAATGCCCAATAACCTGGGAAAAGGAATGAAGAAATCACAGGGAAGGGCTTATGTAGAGGTGGCACTAAACACATTAGGAAAGGTTTGGGAAAGCAAGGGATTCTAGGTTAGTGGCTAATAAAATAACAGAACAGCTGGCCATGTGATTCAGAATATAGTGACCAGCACATAGCAGTGGCTTAACAATGCATATTGATTGATTAATCATTTGAGGCTATTGAAGCCAGAGTGGGCAAAATGGACTCTGAGAAGAGGGATGGACCAAGGGATAAGGGACATATTGAGTGTGAATGAAAGACTGGAAAAAGTGGAAACATAAGACATTGTAGTTGATTTTGATTAAATTTCAAAGTCCAGAGTCTTGAAGGTGGTGCATTTCCAAAAGATGCTGATGCCTAATTTGTGACCTCAATATTGTGTAGTTGAAGTGAAATGGAGTGGAAGGTAGTGTGAGTTAAGGGGGTTAAGGTGTGGTTCAGTGATGAGTTATCATCTACATAGATACTGAAATCCCTATGGATTATACTATATGATAAGCAGAGAAGACCATAAACTTGGTAGTGGGTACAAACATTGGAGAAGTTCTCATGCTGATTTGAAGGTTGGAAGATGATAGGAACAAGTATAGGGAGATGTTGGTATAAGCAGATTCTATGGATTTTAAAGTTAGAAAAGCTATTGAGCAACAGAGATAGAGGAATACTCTGAAAGTAATAGTAGAGAACAAGAGTTATCACAAACCTCATTCTGGCCCAAGGAGTTAGAGGATTGTGGGAAAAGACGTGGCCTCCAATTTAAAGGGCTGCAAAAGATGTTTTATATGAAGAAAGATTTAGTTAAGGCAGTAAATTAAAGGGCAACTAGGTGGTTCAGTGAATAGAGGACTGGATTTGGATTCAGGAAGATCTGAGTTCAAATCTGTCCTCAGACACCTAACTAGTTGTGGGACCCTAGGCAAGTCACTCAACCCCTACTTGCCTCAGTTCCACATCTATAAAACAGGGGCCTAATGGAAAAGACAATGTCCAGCTATCCCTTTATCTTTGTCAAGAAAACCACATAGAGCCAGACCTGATTCAACAACTGAACAATGAATTAAGTGATTTCATAGTCATTTGAAAACTTTGAGGCTATAGAAATGTTTGTTTAAAATAGAGTGTGATTCTAAATGACAATCAATCAATAATCATTTATTAACCACTTCTAATGTCCCAGGCATGGTGTTAAGTTCTTGGGAAACAAAGAAAACAAAGAAAAATTAAATGCAAAAATAGTCCATTCCCTAAAAAGCCTGTCTTCTAATGAGGGGAAACAGTATGCTTATAAACATAGATACATCCTGAGCAGCGCCGCCCCACACCCACCCTTAAGCTAGGACTTTCTTCTATCGGTTATCTCCAATTCTGCATACACATTGTTTTTACATAGTTATTTGCCTGTTGTCTACCTCATTAGACTATGAGCTCCTGGAGAACAAGGACTGTTTTCTTCCTTTCTTTGTATAATTGACTAATTGACCATCAGATGGAAGGAGATAGAATGGTGGTATGAAATAGAAAATGCATGAAGTGGGTTGAAATGGCCCTGAAAAGAGTGAGATTGATTAAAATAGGGATAAGGCTTAAAGAGTCCATAGTAGGGACATATCATTTATAATCTAAGATATGAAGAGTAAGAAAGTAGAATTAAGGATCCAGTAGAGTGGGAGCTGAAATGTAGTTCAGCCTAGTGACTAGAAAGCTGGTTTTACAATCTTTGTTCAAGTTCCCTTGACATATATGTGTACAACCCTGGGAACATCATTTAACCTTTCGTGCCACCTCCACAATTCTCTAAGACTATATGCTGCAATGATGGTACCAATATCCATTAGCAGGGGAAATTCTTATACTAATGAAATCACAGGTCCAAAGTATCTCCCCCAGGTGTACTTCTATTCTAGTTGGTGGTACTATGGGACTTCCAGGTGGGAACCATCCATGAAATCTGCCTCCCCTTAAAGTGTTCTTATGATCCAATGAAAAGTATAAGGAGAATGAGCCTCACTTTAACATCTACTACATATGCTGTCACAATCTATAAAAGATGGGTATTTCTACATCTGTATTCTCAGACTACATCAATATTGCCTTCTAATGAGCACAAAGTGTTCTTAATCATGGAAAATCATATATAATAGATGCATTTAGAAGTTCTACCCATGTATCAGTCAATTCATTTAAAGATTTTCCTTTAGTATGACATTTTTGAAAAGATACTAGCATATAGACACTAGTATAATAGTCACAGATTCTTGAGATAATATATTTGAAAATATAGCCTTATTTCACATTACTCTCCTTCATACTCTATATTCCAAACCAATTGTCCTTTGACTGGTTGCCAGAACTGTATTAATCTTCTCCCATGTCTGAGAATTCATAGAGGACACACAACCTCCATGGCTGTAATGCCTAACCTCTTCTTCTCCGTCTTTTAGAATTCTTGTCTTCCTGCAAAACTAATCTCAGATAATACTTTCTTTTGGAATTACTCCTTGATTCCCCAGTTGAAAATGATCTCTCCTTCCTTAAATCTTTTCCTGGAGTACTTTGTTTTGATCTTTTCTTTGTCTCCATCATTCTCCACTTTGTAGTATAATTCTCCATGTATATTCCATCTTCTGCACATTCAGGTCAAAGGCAGCTCTTTAAGGGAATAAAGATTGAATAATTTATTTTCTTCTATCTTAAACACCTAATACTATTTTAACCATGCTAGATGTGTAATACATGTTTGCTGAACTAAATTCCTTACAAAGCCAAGATATTTTTATTTTACATATTTGTCAAAATATTGAGCTGGTATCTTTAGGTTGTGTTCATTAACTAAACAAAAACTTATTAGGTCCTTACTGTGGGCCAAGCACTGCAAAATTAACTAACAGAGATAAAAAAGATAATTAAAATTCAGTTACTATCTTAAAGGGACTTACAATATAATAGAATGCATGAGATACATGCACAAAGAACTCTAATGTAACAAATGGGCATTAGAAGAGGACATAGAAAGAATAAACAATGACTTCTTGCATATAGTGACTGATTTGTCATATGCAAATTTTGCATCTCTTTCAGTTGTTTAGCACAGTGCTCTGTACACTGTAGGTATTTAGTAAATGTGTATCATTGTTGAAAGTACTGGGAATGTCCTAAAGAAGGAATGATAATTTGTGATAGGGTATTGAGAGACAGTTAAGAAATGCTTATAACATAAAAGTTGCCCATTTATATGTGTGTGAGCTGAATATAATCTTTGAAATTCAAACACAGAAAGGAAACCTAGAAAAGTAAATACATTTGAACTATTGAAAAGGACTACAAAATGATGTTTACATTCTAAAGTTAAGCAACACAAACTTAGGACTTGGAGATAGATTTTTTTCTATTTGATGGTTTTAAGAGAGGAATAAAAAGGAAGGGGAAAAGTACTACACTAAAAAGGTAATAAACTGTGTTGGGGAGGAGGATGAGGGAGGATTTACAGAATCTGGATGCTCAAAAAAAGACTATAGAAACATCCAGTAAGGGATAGAGATACAGTCTATTCATGGGCTTCACTTTTATCTGAGTAAAGGATGGAAAACTACTATATTCCATATTATTTGAGCAAATAAGAGACTGAACTTGAAAGGTATTCACTATATTTTTAAAAACTGTAATAAAAACTCTGACAGATGTCTTTTGAAGTTGACATACCTCCTAAAATTAATTATTGTAGTCAACAACTCATATTTCATACAGCACTTTGCAGTTGGCATTATGATTTATTCACAATAATCCTGTGAAACTAGGTAGGTAGTATAAGAATTGTTGTCTCTATTTTACTGATGATGAAACTGAGGGTGAAATAGATTAAATGTTTTGGTCACCATCACATGGACACATCATTTGTCCTAGTTGAAAGTCATCCTTAATTCTTTTTGTACCACTTTGTCCAGATTTTTCCTTTATTGATAACATTCTATAATATATCATCTTTTGGGGGGACAAGGTCTGTGACCTCAGTGGCATATGGCATTCTTTGTCTTCTGACTCAAAATCCAGTCAAGACTCATTACAATATTCCATGCTGCCTCTTGGTGTGGTTTCTGACAGGTAGTCAATTAGCTCTTTCCATGGCTATGTACACATTTGTGTGTGTATATATATATATACACACACACATGTATGTGTGTGTGTGTGTGTGTCAGGATGTATATACATATACGCATGCATATATACATACATATATGTATATTACGGAAAAATAAAAACAAGCTAAAAAAGGGGTTCCACAATGCAGCATACCATACATGTGTGTATATACGCATGTATGTAGATATGATCCAATATATACATATATGTATATATACTAACAATATACTTTTATTTTAATTATATGTGGATACGGTGTAGAAATTTTTATGTTTATTCAAACTAATTCCTAAAACAGAATTCTATCTAGGATTAGAAATCTGTTTGCAGCTTTGAGTGGTTTCATTAGCTAGAAGCAAGACTAATAGAAAAGCTTGGTGTGCTATGCTAGCAAACCAAGCTGGGTAAGAAGCTGGTATAGCTGGAAAGTGGACTCTAGTTAAGAATATTTCTTTCCCTTTCTACTCATCTTCATACCCTCCCCCATTCTTCTACCTTCTATTCCAGAGACATGTGTAATGGTGTTCCTAGTTCCCTGGCCAGAGATCAATAGAAGGGATATTGGGAGCTAAGCTTTTTTGGGGGGCCATTGAAAGACTAGGTTTTAAGATTAAAAGGCATTATTATAAGGCAATGGCCTCTTAAACTAAGACTATCTAAATTGATGTGCTTATGTCAGGGAGTTAGCAGTTTTATGCTGAAGGCCATCATGATCATCACAATGAAATGAGGACTCTTTTGCATACTATACCCAAGGAAAAAATAAAACAAAACAAAAGAAAACATTTCTGTTTTCCTCAGTAGAAATGTTTTCAAAATGAGGCCCTGAGGTCTGGAGTTTACAGAAAGCAGAATGTCACTTTGGCTATATGCACATATGAAATAACAGAAAGGCAGAGGTTTGTGAGGCAAATTTCTCTAAGACTATTCCACAGTTCCTAATTTAACTATGATAATCAGTAACTTGTTTTAAAAATAGAAATGCAAATATATTATTTTAAAAATTCTTTCAAAAATGATAAATGTCACTGAGAACATGCAATATTTAATCTCTCTCTGTGTCTCTCTCTCTTTCTCTCTCTCTGTCTCTCTCTGTCTCTCTCCTCCTTGAAAAAAAACACTTTAGTATCTTCTTTCTACTTAAGGTCTTATATGTGTAAATATATGTACATATACACATAACCTTCCAAGCAAATCACATCATGGAGGTGATCACAAAAACAGCATAGAATAAAGAATATATAGAAGCCAAGCATAAGCAATTATATAAAAAGTTAAAATTACCATGTTTTAAGAAACAAAATCAAGATGTTCCATGGTAGGTAAGACACACACATGTATGCATGCATGTGTATGAATATATGTATGTGTAAATATAAAAATATATACATACATGTATATATCATATATATTATGTGTATACACACACATTTTTGAGAATAATACATTATTTTTAGTTGTTTTTCTTTGTCGTTGTTGTTTGCCTGGGGAGTAATTCATGTAAGACAATAAACAATAAATTTTAAAATGATAGTTGAAACTTAGCCATTCATGCTAATTAAAGGATATGGATAATAAATAAAGTATTTTAGAAGTCTTAACAATAGAAGCAAATCTGACTTCATTACTATCACTGGCATGATACTAATAGTATGAAGTAACTCACTGCGGAAATACAGAAATAGGAGAATACACTCTATTAGAAGTAATAAATTAAAGGATCATCTGAGTAGTAATTGATGTTCAGCTTCATGGAGATATCAAATGGATGTTTCATGTAAAAATGGACATGATAAAAGATAATACTTGTAGGGACTTAACAGAAGCAGAAGAGATTAAGAAGAAGTGGCAAGAATACAGAAAAGAATTAAACAAAGAAGATCTTAACATCACCAATAACCACGGTGGTGTGGTTACTGATCTAGAGCCAGGCATCCTGAAGAATGAAGTTAAGTCAGCCTTAGGAAGCATTGTTAACAATGAGGCTAGTGCAAGTTACAGAATTGAAAATCCTAAAAAAGAGTTTGCTGCTACTAAAGTGCTGTACTCGATATGCCAGCAAATTTGGAAAACTCAACAGTGGCCACCAATTTAGAAAAGATCCATTTACATCCTAGTCCTACAGAAAGACAATGCCAAAGAATGTTCAAATTACCAAACAATTGCAATCATTTCACACACTAGCAAAATTTTGCTTAAGCTTCTTTAAGAGAGACTTCAGTAATATGTGATCTGAGAATAACTAGAAGAGCAGGCTAGTTTTTGAAAAGGTAGAAAGACTAGATGTGAAATTGTCAACATTTCCTGGGTTATGGAGGAAGCAAAGGAATTTCAGAAAAATATGTCCTTCTACTTCACTGACTACACCAAAGAGACTGACTATGTGGACCACAACAAAATGTGGTAAGAGATGGAAATACAAGACCATCTTAGATGTCTTCCGAGGAACCTATATGCAGGCTAAGAAACAACAGTTAGAATTAAACATGGAACAATTGATTAGTTTATGGTTGGAAAGGGAGTACAACAAGGCTCGATATTGTCAACTTATCTATTTAACTTATATGGAGAGTGTATTATACAAAATGCCAGCCTGGTTGAATTAAAAGCTGGAATTAAGGTTGCTGGGGGAATTATCAACAGTTAATTATCAATCATCAACAGTGTAGATGATGCCACTATGATGGTACAAAACGAAGGGGAATTATGAAGCTTCTTGATGAGGGTGAAAGAGGAGAATGTAAAAGCTGGCTTGAAGGTCAACAACAACAAAAATGACAACAACAACAACAAAACTAACATCTTGGCAACTGGTCCCATCACTTTCTAGCAAATAGAGGGAGAAGAAAAGGAAGCAATAACAGATTTTATATTCTTGGCCTTAAAGATCACCACAGATGGTAACTGCAGCCATGGGATTAAAATATACTTGCTTCCTTGGAAGGAAAGCCATGGTAAATCTAGACAACATAGTAAAAAGCAGAGACATCACCTTGCTAACAAAAGTCCATAGAATCAAAGCTATGGTTTTTCTCAATAGCAATGTATGGCTGTGAGAGTTACACTATAAGGAAAGCTGAGTGCCACAGAATTGACACTTTCAAATTTTGTGCTAGAGAAGACTTTTGAGAGTCGCTTGGACAGCAAAGAGATCAAATCAGTCAATATTTAAAGAAATTAATTCGGGCTATTTATTGGAAGCTTAGATACTGAATCTTAATATTCTGGCCACATAATGAGAAGATGGGACACATTGGAAAAGATCCCTATGTTGGGAAAGACTGATGGCAAAGGGCAAGTGTGTGGCAGAAGATGTGATGCATATATAGCATCATGGAAACAATGAACATGAACTTTGAGAGACAGTGAAGAATAGAAAGACCTGGTATGCTATGGTCCATGGAGTCAGGAAGAGTTGTACATGACTGAAGGATGGAACAACAATTTCATGGAATCTAAATAACCAGTTAAGGAGGAGAAGTATGGTAGAGAGCATTTGGGGAAGATTTAAAGGAGAGCGATGTGTGATAGGAATATACTACGGTATAACATGCCAGCTGGAGAAATGACTAATGAATTCCTGACCTAGATCATAATGTTTTCATGGAGCATGATATGATTGTGATGGATAGTCTTGAGGCTTGAAATACCTGAACATTTTCTAGAGCTCTCGTGGGGTCTTTTCTCTCATAAATTCTATTTTTGGGTCATGTCTAACCAAGGTTTTAAACCAGGAACATCAAAATTTGGCTCATGATTATGACCCAGAGATCACATGCAAGCACTCTGGCTAACAATACATCATCTATAGGACATACTTTATTTCACGTGATAGCAGATATAACTGGTACATGACTTGCCTTCATACCCATGAACAGACAAAATATCATTCTTTCCCTTTCCAATGGGACTCTATCTTCTTCAGGAAAGCTACTCTAGACTTCTGGTATTACCTTTTCCCCTCCCCATGGGAGCAATGGGTAAAGAAAAGATAGTTCCCCTTCTGCTATGTAGTAGCAATTAGATTTGAAGATCTTTCCCACCCATTAATAGGCCATTTAACCTACTTATATCACAGGAAGCCTAAGTAACATATGGTGGGAGGGCGTTCTGATAGGAAAAGGAAGTTATGTCACAGAAAATGCTGAGAGAGTGAGAGAAAGCAGTTATGGCTGCTAATGGCCACCCTCATGATGGTTAGAACTGAACAGGCTGACTTAGCTGTACTGTGAGTTTGTTTTGGGGAAGATCCCAGCAGGGGGTCAGAGAGATTTTGGAATGGTGAGGCTCCAGGTTTTGATATTGTGTGTGGAATGTTTTACTGCTGTGATAGACTGGATAAGTGGCTTGCGGATATGGTTCTCTGGTGTCTGAATAGATGGTTCACTTCTTCTACCTTCTATGTGGAGATTCTCACATACTTTGCAATACAGAACTACACAGGCATTTTGAAAATTATCATCTATATTGTTATTATTACCTTACTGTTACATTTGGTGACTAGGAGAATGGGATTGCAAGGTATAAGATCTCTATTTAGAGGTAGAAGGGCTTTAGAAGAAGAAATGGTTGTCCCAGGATGGGAGGATATAACTTATTTCTCCCTAGCAAGGGAATGATCTAAAGGCACTGGTCTCTATGAAGACTGGAAGCAGAAGCTATAGAGTGGAGGACCTAGAGATTTGAAGCGATGTCTCAGAGAGGTTACTGTTGAGCCAGGAATGGAGAGCAATCTAGAGCAATCTCTAGATGAGGCTAGATTTTACTCACAGTCTATTTTATTGTATGTGAAAGCAGAGACAGACAAGACAAGAGAGGAATAAGACATTTGCTGAAAGGGCTAATTCAAGACAAAGTGTTTCTTCTATACCACAGCAAGATGGAGAAACTCAGGTGGCAGAACAGCAGGAAGCTAACAGCCTTGTTGTAAATTCAGCTAGAAGACAGAGGGAGCCAAGGAGGTCAAGAGTACACCTCAGTTCAGCCAAGGTCCAGCCTAGCCAGCAGTATGGTTACCATGGTAACGGGCAGAAAATCTACATAGGAGGATACAATATCAGAACATCAGGCATGAGGTGATACTTTGTGGCATACTACTTCTGAGCCACCATTGAGTGTTACAGTATCACACCAGACTTCTCAAAGAGAAATGTACCTCATGTAGTGGAGGAGACATGGAACACAAGATCATACCACTCAGTTTAGAGAGATTTTGGAAGATTTTACACAGCAGGAAATCACAGATACCTTGAATAGGTTCACCCAGAGAGTGGAAGAATCATTAATATCTTAGATGGTGAGAATCAGTGATGAAGGGGCCTCAGGAGTGTCTGTAGATTCTGTGGATTGTATGAGATTCATAAGTATTAATCAGAATTCTTTTGTACAGCAAGCTTTTAGGGATCATCATTCACAAAGAACTAACCAAACAACCAACTTGTTGGCTTTGGCTGGAATGAGCTGTAAAGGGGAATATCCTGCTGATATTATGTGGCCTACTGCAGATAGACCCTGGTATTCAATTAGGGACTATGAGAAAATTAAAGGAGGAAGCAATGAAGACTCCTATTATGCTGGGGAACCCAAAGTTTATTATGAAACTCCCTTGGGAGTCTCTCATAGGAATTTGATAGTTAAGACAGCACCCCCAACTTATAAACATGTGATTCTGACTTGGCTGATTGCAGAAGTAGGGAACCCTCTTTCAGAGATGTTGGATAAGATTTCACAGTTAAGTGACTTAGGAGACTGGGGAAAAATAACGAAATTCCTCGGGAGAGAAGGGTAAAAAATCAGCAAGTTCAACATCAGAATAGAATGACAATGAGAGAAATGCTTACCGCTCTATTGAAAGCAGGGGTTAAGTTTAGAAGAATAGATGGTATTCCAACTAATGAGCTCTACAAAATGTACCAAGATAAGAGACTTAATAGCAAATGGAATGGAGAAGTAAGAACTGCCCCTACAAATCCTACAGATCTTGAACCCTTGTATCCAAGTAAGTCACACCTTCAAGGAGACTAGGGAATAGGCCAAGCCCCAGCTCAGATTAAAGAAACTCACAGACAGAATTACAGACCCCATGTTAGTCTGACTATACATTGGAAGAATGGATCAAATACTGTAACTAGGGCATTGATGGACACTGGAGCAGAGGCCAGCTTGATTTATGGAAATCCTGACAAATTTAAGCATGGAACTCCTATTACTTAGGAGTAGGAAGGGCTGAAAAATCAACCAGACAAGTGAAACTGATGATGAAAATTGGACAATTGCCTAAGAAAGAATATAACATGGTCATTGTACCCATTCCTGAATACATCATTGGAATAGATATATTGAAGGGCATGACTCTGAATTTGCCTGAAGGGAGATTATCAATTTGCAGTAAGAAAGATAGTAATTAATACAGTTTTGGTGGGAAAAGTAAAGATGGATCTAATTACTTTACCTGAACCTTCTAAAGTAATTACTTTGAAGCAGTATCGTGTGCCAGGTGGGCAAGATGAAATTGCCAATACTATAAAGGAATATGTTGAAGCAGGAGTGTTAGTACCTGCAACCACTCAATGGAATAATCCTGTATGGCCAGCGCAAAAGTCAGATGGAATGTGGAGAATGACAGTGGATTATAGACAATTGAATAAAGTGACTCCACCCTTGTATGCTGCTATTCCAGATACTGTTACCTAAATAGAAAGGATCCAGAAATATGATGGGACTTGGTACACAGTTATTGATTTGGCCAATGCTTTCTTTATGATCCCAATAGACTCCAAACACTGGGACCAGTTTGCTTTCACATGGCAGGGCTGGCAGTATACTTTTACCCGAATGCCGCAAGGATATCTGCATGGCCCAACTATTTGTCATAGGATTGTGGCTGAACATTTAGATGAATTACAGTTACCTGGCATACAGCTTCCCCACTACATAGATATTTTGATACAAGGAGAAAATGTAAAAGAAGTGGAGAAGAGTTTGATACTTTTAATTGAGCATATAAGAAGCAAAAATGGGAAATTAACCCTGAAAATATTCAAGGACCAGCTCAAACTGTAAAATTTTGGCATATATAGTAGAATAAAAGAGTACGAGAAATTCTCCCACAAGCTCCATCAAAGATTCAAGATTTTCCTATCCCCACCAATAAGATGGAGGCCCAAAAGTTCATAGAACTGTTTGGATATTGGAGGCAGCACATTCCACATCTTGGACAAATTTTGAAACCTTTATATAACATTACCAGGAAAAAATATGAATTATATTGGAGACTTGAACAGAGTAAAGCTTTTGAAAAAGCTGAAGCTGCTATACAATTGGCTCTGGATTTATGGCCTATGCAAAGTGGACTGGTGGAATTACAAGTGACTGTACGCAATAACTACATGAATTGGAGTTTATGGCAGAAACAATGAAGCAGAAACGTACCCTTAGGATTTTGGTCAAGGAAACTACCTTCATCTGGATTACAACATACACCTTTTGAAAAACAGTTAGCTGCATATTTGGCTTTGGTAGAGACTGAGCAACTGACTCTGGGCCATGAAGTGATATTAAGGCCTGGAATTCCAATTATGACTTGGGTAATGAGTACCCCAGCATCTCACAGAATTGGGCATACCCAAGAGGCTAGCATGATTAAATGGAAATGGCATATTCAGAATCAAAAACAGGCTGAAGAGGAGTTTCTGCTCTAAATGAATCTATCACAAGCATTGACTTTGATGGAAAAGACAAATCCTCTGAACCAAGCCAACAGTTGGTACAATTCTTGGTAAATTGGAATGATAGATATGGTGGACTGACTGAAGAACAGAAGAAACATGCATGGTTTACTGATGGGACAGCAAAATATTTGGGCCAAGAAAGACACTGTAAAGCAGCAGCCTACAACCCACATACTAAGAGAACTTTGGACAGTACATTTAGGGGTCCAGGCACATACCAGTGGGCACAAGATCGAGATATTAGTATCTCTTATTCATTGTTAAAGCAAGTAACAGAGGAATGTCATATATGTCAATTGGAAAAGGAACAAACTGTTCCTCGGGTAATAACTGGAGAAATAGCAAGGGGAAAAGTTCCAGTCTAGATATGGCAGATAGATTATGTTGGACCACTACCCTAAGATAAAGGATGTAAATTTATATGTACTCATGTTAGCACCTATTCAGGTGTACTAGTGGCTTGTCCTTATAAGAATGCAACCCAGAAAAACACCTGTAAAACTCTAGATATTTTAAGTCTATATTATGGAACCCCAATGCAGATTCAAAGTGACAATGGGTCACATTTCAAAGGTAATGAAATGAAGAGATATTGTGTATTGAACAATATAGAGTGAATATATCATTTTCCATATTATCCACAAGCATCTAGATTGATAGAAAGAATGAATGGATTGTTGAAAGAACAGTTAAAAAGTTAAGTTCTAATAATTCATATCAACATTGGAAAGATAATTTGTTCACTGCTTTATGTAATTTGAATAATAGACCATTAGGAGGAAGTCCACCTCTAGCCAGAATGATAACCCTGAATCTGCAAATTAGAAAACAGCAAACACATAAGATCCAAAAGATTGAGTATTGGACTGTGAGGGAAGATATCCCACCACCATACCCAGGAATACCTGTTTTGGCAGGATATGATTTATATTGTTTAGAGAACTTTTGGTTGGATGAAAAAGAGATTACAAGAATCTCTACTACTGTACCCTTGACTCATGTATTCTATTATGAATGAGGTGATGATAGTCTCTTTTTTTCTTTTTAGATTTTTGTCTACTAAATTTGCTGTGATATTTGTTTCTTTCAGGCTTAGTACCATCCATCTGCAGATGCCTGATCATTTAAGCCAGATGTCACCCTCTGATGTGTTCAAATGTCACCTCTGGACCTGTTCATAACTGTGATGTGTCATCCCTGGACCTGGCATCAACTGAGTTCCAGATGCCAGCTTGCTAAAGAACTGACCTCTTGAATAGGACTCTATCTTTTGGGGCAAGGACAGCTCTACATAGAATTTCAGTAGGAAGAAGCTTTGGAGGATGAGACCTTCACCCGTTACCCCAAGATTTGAGCCCCATTCATTCAACAGGTGAATGATGACATTTTTTATATACTTATTTTGTGTTATCTCTGTTATGTTGTTGTGTAAAGTTCTGTTAACACCAGTTATCCCAGAATTCCCATTGCCCTATGTAATGGATATGAAAGATCTTGGGGCCAAATGTAGTAGCAATTAGATTTGAAGATCTTTCCCACACATTAATAGGGCATGTAACCTGCTTACGTCACAGGAAGCCTAAGTAACATGTCGTGGAAGGAGCTTCCTGACAGGAAAAGGAAGTTATGTCACGGGAAATGCTGTGACGGGGGCAGGGGGAAGAGAGAGGGAGAGAGGGAGAGAGAGCAGTTATGGCTCCTAATGGCTGCTAATGGCTGCCCTCATGATGGTTAGAACTGAATAGGCTGACTTAGCTATACTGTGAGTTTGTTTTGGGGAAGATCCCAGCAGGGCGTCAGAGAGGTTTTGGGATGGTGAGGCTCCAGGTTGTGATACCGTGTGTGGAATGTTTTACTGCTGTGATACACTGGATAAATGGCTTGTGAGATATAGTTCTCTGGTGTCTCAATAAATGGTTTACTTCTTCTACCTTCTATGTGGAGAGTCTTGTATACTTTGTGATACAGAACTACATAGGCATTTTGACAATTATCATCTACATTGTTATTATTGCTTTGCTGTTACACCCTGCAAGGCCTCATTTGACAGGAACTTATAAAGTTCCAACTTACTGCCCTAGGATGGAAATGAAGGGAGAAACATTTCAACGTATCATTTTTTTTTGAGCCTGATAAGAGAGAGGTCAGCAGATGACATGGGAACAAAAACAGTAGGACCTTCCAAAAATAAAATAGACTCACTAGGGAATGAGTTATCTGTCATCGGAATATAGATCCTGGTGACTGCACAGGGCACTCACGCTTCAGGTTTGACTTGTTGGCTTCTTAGGGTCCTTTCATATGCGATATTCTGTGATCCTTTGAAGATGTATTCCTATTTTATAGTACATTCCTGAATCAATTTGTATAGGAAGTAAGATGTAGAAAAGAAATAAAAATTATTAGAATCCTAATCCTTTTTTCTCAACAATAGCCAAGAAGATGTGGGTTCAAGTCCTGACTCTAACAGAGCTTCTCTATATGACCTTGGTCAAGTCACTTAGTCTCTTAATGCTTTACACAGCTCTCTTAGACTACAATTTGACTTGCAAGCCTACATTGGTAGGAAGTGTTTCCTTTATCCAGCAAAATAACAAGTCTAATGTTTATTGTATCCTGTATGACTTCACTAACATTCATTTTAAAAGTGGTAAACTAAATTTGGGATTATAAAGGAACATGTAATTCTTTTTCCTTATTTTTTATTTTTTTGGATATGATTACATGAATAAATAAAAAGATTGTTATGCATCAGAGTCAGTTAATTTGGGGGAAAATCAGTCAATTATATAGTTGCTTGGCTTAGAGAACTTCAGGCGGCTGATCTGACAGTTTTAGATTGAACTGACTTATTTTTACAAGATGTTTTAGTATTGTGTAAGCCCAAATCCTGCCTGCTGGAAGGAAAACAAAAGACATCCAATATTAGACAAGGTTATTTTGCTTCATCCAATGATGGTTATTAATCTAATTGGAGTAGTTCATAGTATGATTCTTATTTTAAAAAAAGGCAAAATGAAGAAGTGATCTATTATTATTAAGCTATATTTCAACTAATGAGATCAAAGCAAGAAGTATATCTTATTAATTTTTTACTCATTCACAGAAACTAACACAAAGCATCTTTGCATATTTGGGACAAAAAAGGTCAAAGAAGGGAAAAGATGACTGCTTGATTTGTATGGTGTGATGACAACTGACAGCAGAGAGAAGGCACAACTGCTCAATTCTCATATTGTGTTTTTCTGACAAGGGGAATTATTTTTGGAATGGAGAGAATAGAATCACTCAATCACCAATCATTTATTAAGTTTCTCCTACTTTTAGTGACTCTGCTATATGTGCCCTGAGCTTGAGAAGCTTACATCAAATCAGGTGAAAAGGCAGATAGATAGATAGATAGATAGATAGATACTATAAAATGAATACAAAGTCATTGGGGGGATGGGGTTGGAAAGATGAGATAGGCAGCACTAGCATCTATGGAGATCAGGAAAGACTTTTCTAGGAGACAGAACTCAAACATTGAAGGAGGCCTTCCTATAAGAGGAGAAGGTATGAAAAAAAATCACTAATAGAGAGTGGAACTCAAAAAGAAGTACAGAGGTAAAAAGAGAGCACCATGATTTATACAGGTCATCATGGCAAAGAGTAATATATCCCGGGGCCCTGAGAGAAATGATAAATCTGATTGGTGGGTCATTAATAATGATTTTAAAAAAAACTGTAGAAAATGGGCTAGCTGTTGTGGGACTGGAAGAGGAAAAATGTCTAAAAAATATTTTTAAGGGAACTCAGTAAACCTATAAAATACAGAACAATGAATTTTATTTCAAATCCTGGCAAAAATTTTAGAATGAATCACTGAAGGAATTTTTAGTTAACATGTAGAAAAGGACATAAAAAGTGAATTAGATTATGATAAAATAATACAGTATATGATCAAAATAGTTCCATCATGAGTTAATAATGATAATAACAGTAACTAAAATCTATATAGTGCTTTAAGGTTTACAAATATTACGTATATTATCTCATTTGATACTCACAATAACATTGTGTTTAGGTGCTTTTATTGCCCATATGTTAAGACGAGGAAGCTGAGGGTAGAGGGTGAGTTGCCTAGGTTCAGGAAATATTTTGGAGAGCAATCACTAAATTTTCAGCATGGGAATTTACACTTCAGAAACTAACAAGTGCCACAAATCAGGGCTTAATTTTCTGTTTGTTGTTGTCGTTGTTTTGTTTTTTATGCTGTCTGGACTTAGGAAAGTGATAGAGAAAATATGAATACTGCAGACTAAATTTAAAAGTGTGTCACAAGCCAAAATCCATTTGTTAAATATTTACCACCATATTTCTGTCAGGATTACATAGCTAGTAAGTGTTTGAAGCACAATTTGAACTTAGGTCTTCTGGAATCTAAGTCCAACCCTCTGTCGCCTCCAATGCCTGTTTCATTAGTAAATGATCTTGCAAAGCTAACATTTTTCCCTCCTTACATTTTTGACAGTTATTTTATTAATAGAGCAAAGAAATAGAGATTACTTAGATTTTAGCAAAATATTTGGCAAAGTCTAATGATTTTCTGGAGGAAAATCAGATAGAAAGATATAGGCTACATACTAGAAGAGTTAGGAAGATTCCAAACTAATTGAATGGCTGTACCCCAAACAGCACGATGGTATTAAACATTTTTATCAATACCTTGGGAAAGGTCATAGATGTCAGGCTTATCAAATTTGTAGCTGTGAAAATCTGTGAGATATAACTAACATAACAGATAACATTGGATCCCAAAAGACCTCATCATATTAAACAGCAGATTGAATCAAATAAATTCAAATTTAATAGGATAGAATGTAAAGTTGTAAACTTTTGTTACAAAATGTCAACTTCTGTAGTACAAGATATGGTTTGTGGGGCTAGATACGAGTTCATCTACAGACAATAGGAACAACATAGTTTTCTTTTCTCTTATCTGAACCTATGAACTCAGATACAGGGAACTTCAAAATGTTTAACTTCTGGGCAGAACCCACAGAACAGCAGAGGGAAGCAGGGCTCCAGCCCAGGACAGCCTGGATGGTCTCTGGGTGAGGTCTATTCCACACGGAGCTGGGAGCTGGGAACGGAGTGGAGCAGAGCCCAGCCTGAGCGGCATGGACGATCCAGACCAGAAGCCGGGCGGAGGGGGCCCTAGCGCCCTGAATATGTGAGCTGCGGCAGTTACCAGACCCCTCGACCCACAAACACCAAAGACTAAGGAGAAGGTTAGTGGGAAAAGCTGCGGGAGTGGAAGGAGTTCGCGGTTCAGCTTCCAGCCCCTGGGGCAGCGGAGGTGGGGCAGCTACAGCTGTTGTTACTTCCGGCTCCAGGCCCACCTGGTGGGAGGAATTAAGTGGCGGATCAGAGCAGGAGTGCAACAGCCTGCTGAAGATCTAAGTCCAGTCTGGACTGGGGGTCCTTGGGGAAGGAGGAGTGCGGCTCTGACAGAGCTGGCACCTCCCCCACAAACGTAGAACATAGAACTCGTTAGTCTACAAGCAGTCATACCCCACTGAAAAACTCAAGGGTCAAGTTAGTTGGTTGGGAATATGGCCAGGCAGCGAAAATGAGCCCAGATTCAGTCTCAGACTTTGGATTCTTTCTTTGGTGACAAAGAAGACCAAAACATACAGCCTAAAGAAGACAACAAAGTCATAGAGCCTACAACAAAAGCCTCCAAGAAAAACATGAACTGGCCCCAGGCCATAGAAGAACTCAAAAAGGATTTGGAAAAGCAAGTTAGAGAAGTAGAGGAAAAATTGGGAAAAGAAATGAGAAGGATGTGAGAAAACCATGAAAAACAAGTCAATGACTTGCTAAAGGAGACCCAAAAAAATACTGAAAAATACACTGAAGAAAACAACACCTTAAAAAACAGACTAACTCAAATGGCAAAAGAGCTCCAAAAAGCCAATGAGGAGAAGAATGCCTTGAAAGGCAGAATTAGCCAAATGGAAAAGGAGGTCCAAAGACCACTGAAGAAAATGCTACTTTAAAATTAGATTGGAGCAAGTGGAAGCTAGTGACTTTATGAGAAATCAGGATATTATAAAACAGAACCAGAGGAATGAAAAAATGGAAGACAATGTGAAATATCTCCTTGGAAAAACCACTGACCTGGAAAATAGATCCAGGAGAGATAATTTAAAAATTATTGGACTACCTGAAAGCCATGATCAAAAAAAGAGCCTAGATGCCATCTTTCAGGAAATTATCAAGGAGAACTGCCCTGATATTCTAGAGCCACAGGGCAAAATAGCAATTGAAAGAATCCATCGATCGCCTCCTCAAATAGATCCCAAAAAGAAATCTCCTAGGAATATTGTTGCCAAATTCCAGAGCTCCCAGATCAAGGAGAAAATACTGCAAGCAGCCAGAAAGAAACAATTTGAGTATTGTGGAAACCCAATCAGAATAACCCAAGATCTGGCAGCTTCTACCTTAAGAGATCGAAGGGCTTGGAATGCCATATTCCGGAGGTCAATGGAGCTAGGATTAAAACCTAGAATCACCTACCCAGCAAAACTGAGTATCATGTTCCAAGGCAAAATATGGATTTTCAATAAAATAGAGGACTTTCAAGCTTTCTCAGTGAAAAGACCAGAACTGAATAGAAAATTTGACTTTCAAACACAAGAATCAAGAGAAGCATGAAAAGGTAATCAAGAAATGGAAATTGCAAGGGACTTACTAAAGTTGAACTGTTTTGTTTACATTCCTACATGGAAAGATGATGAGTATGATTCATGAGACCTCAGTATTAGGGTAGTTGAAGGGAATATGCATATATATATATATATATATATATATGTATGTATATATATATATATGTTTATGTATATATATAAGTGAATGTGTATGTATGTATGTATCTATGTGTATATGTATGTATATGTATGTGTATATATATGTGTGTGTTTATATATATATATATATATGTAAAAGAGAGAGAGCAGACACAGGGTGAGTTGAAGATGAAGGGAAGATATCTAAAAGAAATAAAATGAAATTAAGGGATGAGAGAGTAACATACTGAGAGAGGGAGATAGGGAGAGATAGAATGGGGTGGATTATCTCGCATAAAGGTGGCAAGAGGAAGCAGTTCTATGGGAGGAGGGGAGAGGGCAGGTTAGGGGGGAATGAGTGAACCTTGCTCTCATCAGATGTGGCCTGAGGGGGAATACCATACATACTCAGTTGGGTATCTTACCCCACAGGAAAGAAGAGGGAGGAAGATAAAAAAAAAAATAAAAGGCGGGGGGATGATGGAGCGGAGGGCAGATGGGGGTGGAGGTAATCAAAACAAACACTTTGGAAAGGGGACAGGGTCAAGGGAGAAAATTCAATAAAGCGGGATGGGTTGGGAAGGAGCAAAATGTAGTTAGCCTTTCACAACATGAGTATTGTGGAAGGGTTATACATAATAATACATGTGTGGCCTAGGTTGAATTGCTCAACTTCTTAGGGAGGGTGGGTGGGAAGGGAAGAAGGAAGAGAATTTGGAACTCAAAGTTTTAAAATCAGATGTTCAAAAACAAAAAAAGTTTTTGTATGCAACTAAAAAATAAGATACACAGGCAATGGGGCGTAGAAATTTATCTTGCCCTACAAGAAAGGAAGAGAAAAGGGGATGAGAGGGCAGGGGGGTGATAGAGGGGAGGGCTGACTGGGGAACAGGGCAACCAGAATATAAGCCATCTTGGAGTGGGGGGGAGGGTAGAAATGGGGAGAAAATTTGTAATTCAAAATGTTGTGAAAATCAATGCTGAAAACCAAATATGTTAAATAAATAAATTGCATTAAAAAATAAAAAAATAAAAAAAATAAATCTACAAGTAAATCTTAAGTTTGAAAAAAAAAATGTTTAACTTCTTCCACTTGTCAAGAGAAAAAAAATTGTTCCGTGTTCTGAGTTGTAGAAAAGCATATATCCTTTTATTTGACATTGAGATGGAAAATAAATAATGAGATTCTAAGCTCAGGAAAATATCAATTTGATAAGATTAATCTATCTAATAAGTTTTAAATAAAGCAAAAAAATGATGAATATGCCTGAAATAATTTCTTATTTAAAATAAATACATTTTGTTTACTCTTGTTCCAGATCTGTGATTTTATTGGTGTCTGCAACTACCAAAGTAAAAAGTCCCTCCACCAATGCAGAAAGCTATCCATTGACATAGATCAGCCACTCATCAATCTTTTGTAATCCCAGAGATTTCCCTTGGGGCACTGAGAAATTACATGATTTTCCCCTGCCCACACAGCCTGTGTGTGTGTGTGTGTGTGTTTGTGTGGGTGTGGGTGTGCATGCGCATGTGTGTGTGTGGAGAGAGGGGGTTTTGAGGTTTCCAGAGTGTTTTACATATTTTCCCCTCACTTAATCATTACAATCACCTCATGAGGTAGGCACTATTATTTGTCTTATTTTACAGATAAGGAAACTGAGGTAGGGAAACATTAAGTGGCTTGCCCAGGGTCACATTGCTGGTAAGTATCTGAAACAATATGTGAACTCCAGTCTTTCTGTAAGTGCAACACTATTCAACTGTGATATCCAGCTGCCTACTTTAATTCTCCAGGGTTCAGTGATTTTGTATATATGGTTACTTCTTCCATTAATTAGATTTCAGCTCTACACACATAAATAAACGGTCTGTACGAGGGGTGGCAAAGCTTTATGGTGATGAACCTCTCTGAGCTTTGCTAGGCTGTCCTCAAATGACAGGGGTACCTGAAGTTTTTTTTTTTTCAAATTCTGTAGGAACTGCTTGAAGAGACTTCAAGGTGCTAGCTATCTCCCTGTCCCAATGAGCCACCAGTGCATAAATTCAACAGATGATTGATTCTATACTATATTTCTCTATCTTTGTTCAATTCACTTTTTAAAAAGTTCATTTTCTAAAGATGTATACTTTGTGATGCTTTGTTGGGGAGTGTTGTAACTTTAACAAAGGTTAAAATAGTAGCGCACTGCCTTGGTAGGTCCAGTTAGGTTGGAAAGGCTTTGAGTATGGGCCCAGTAAAGAATTGTTGTCCAGGGGCCAGGCTAGCCACTTTCAGAGAGGATCATCACCAGTTTGGCTACAGAGTGATGCAGTTTTCAGCCACCATGCTTACCACTAGAGCTCCTGTAATCTGTATGGATGGAGATACCCTCCACAAGGATAAGATCACAAAGATTAGATGTACTGAAGTAAGATAATTCCCATAACGTATCTTCAATTTCAGGCAAAAATTGTCAAGTGGGCTTCCAAAAGGGACTCCCATATCCTACTTCTGCTACTGTATTTTTTTTCTTAATCAAGAAAAAAACACTTAGAAGTGTTTCAGTGTTAGAATGCTCAACAACCACACAGACAGACTGGGTTCACTTTCCAGCCCCTCCCTGTGCCATTTGCAAGGCAGCATGGTGCATTAGAAATAATAATAGATTTACACTATTGATTAGAGCAACACAAATTGAAACAACTCCGAGGTACCACCTCATACCTATAAGATTGGCTAATGTGACAAAGAAAATGATATATATTGGAGGGAATGTGGGAAAACTGGGACATGAATGACCTGTTGGAGTTGTGAAATGATCCAGCCATTCTGGAGAACAGTTTGGAACTATGCCTAATGGGCTATAAAACTGTACGTACCCTTTTATCCAGCAATACCTCTGCTAGGTTTATATCCCAACACACATGTACAAAAATATTTATAGCAGCTTTTTTGTGGTGGCAAAGAATTGGAAATTGAGGGGGTGCCTATCAATTGGGGAATGGCTGAACAAATTGTGGTATATGACATAATGTTGTTATAAGAAATGATGAACCAGATAATTTCAGAAAAACCTAGAAAGACTTACATGCACTGCTGCAAAGTGAAGTGAGCAGAAATGGGAGAGTGTTGTATGCAGTAACTTAATATTATATGATGAAGAATTGTGAATAACTTCGATATTTTCAGCAATACAATGATCCAAGACAGTCCCAAAGGACTCATGATGAAACATGCTATCTGCCTCCAGAGAAAGAACTGATATCGTCTCAATATAGACTAAAGCATGCTATTTTTCATTCATTCACTCTCTGTTTCTTCAAGTCTTCTTGTATAAAATGACTAATATGGGAATATTTTACATGATTGCACATGTATAATCTATCAGATTGTTTACCATCTAGGGGAAGGGAGGGAGGGAAGGAGGGATAGAATTTGGAACTCAAAACTTAAAGTTAAATATTGTTTTAACATGTAATTGGGTAAAAATAAAATATAATTTATTCCCGCCCCCCAGAAAAAAAAATAACAGATTTGGAGTCAAAATAGGTGACCTAGAACCTAGGCTCTTTTAGTACCTGTATGAGTTTGGGCAAAACCCTTAACCCCTTTGGGACTTAATTTTCCTCATCTATAAAATGAAGGGGTTGTACTAGAACTCTAATGTTCTTTCTAATTCTAAACCTATTATCTTATGTGAAGGTCTCAAAGGTCCTTCAAGGGGGCCAATAGGCAACATGGGATAGTGGATGAAATACTGTCCTTGGAGTCAGTGAAACATGGGTCCATATCTTTTCTTCAACACATATAAGCAATGTCACCCTGGGCAATTCTCTCAATCTCATCCAGCCTCAGTTGCCTTAATTGTAAAAAAAACAACAAGTATTAATAGTAGAACCTACCTTAGGATTTTTGTTAGGATCAAAGTATTTTACAGAGCTTAGTGCTCTAAATAAAGTTGAGAGATTATTAACTAAGTAGCACAGTGCACAAAATTCTGGAGCTGGAGTCAGGAAAACCTTTTGTTCAAATCCTACTTAGACAATTTCCATCTGTGTGACACTGGACAGATTACTTAACTTCTGCCCTAATTTCCTCATGTGTAAAAGTGGGGATCATAATAGTGCCTGCCATTTAGGATTGTAGTGGAGATGAAGTAAGAAATAATAGTTAAGCACTTTGTAAACCTTAAAGAGCTATATAAATGCCAGCTATTATTACTTATTATCTATTATTCAAGCTTCAGTTCCATGATCTTATGATTCACTCTGCTTCCAAATGTCACCAGAATTCTGTTCTCATAGATCTAATAGGGGAGAAGGGGAATCCATTTACTTACCAATTAACTTATAGTGCAATTGATTGTTTTAGGCCAATGAAGAACACAGAAAACTTCATTCCTCCAAATGGAACTTAATTTTTGAGCTAGTGCAATGAAGGAATTACAAAATTGATGAGAGGGATGCTGAGGTAAGCAAAGGATTTTTTGATATTTAGTTTATTTATTTTCAGTTTCTAACATTCACTTCCATAAGTTTTAAATTTTCTCCCCCTCCTTACCCCCTTCCCTTCCCAAGATGGTATGTTATCCAATATGGTCTCTACACATACATTCCTATTAGACACATTTTCATATTAGTCATGTTGCAGAAAGAAAACAAAACAAAACAAAAGAGAAGAGTCTGCTTCACTTTTCATTCCAACTCTGTAGTTCTTTCTCTGGATGTGGATGGCATTTTCCATCATGAGTCCATTGGAAAAGTTTTAGGTCCTTGCATTGCCAAGGGCTAAGTCTACAAAAACCAGTCCTCACATACTGTGGCGGTTACTATATACAATGTTCTCCAGGTTCTGCTTACTTCACTCAGCATCAGTTTATATAAGTCTTTCTAGGTTTTCCCAAAGTCTGCCTGTGTATCATTTCTTTTGGCACAACAGTACTCCATTTTCATATACCACAATTTGTTCAGCCATTCCCCAATCGATGGATATCCCTTCAATTTCCAGTTCTTGGCCACCACAAAAAGAATTGCTTATAAATAGTTTTGTACATGTGGGTTCTATTCTCATTTTTGTGGTCTCTTTGGAATACAGTCCTAGAAACAATATTGATGGGTCAATGGGAATGCACATTTTTATAGCCCTTTGGGCATAGTTCCAAATTGCTCTCCAGAATGGTTGGATCAGCTCACAACTCCACTAACAACGAATTAGTGTTCCAATTTTCCCACATCTTCTCCAACATTTATCATTTTCCTGTTTTATCATGTTAGCCAATCTGATATGTGTGATGTGGTACCTCAGAGTTCTTTTCATTTGCATCTCTCTAGTCAATAGTGATTTAGAGCATTTTTTTCATGTGACTATAGATAGCTTTAATTTCTTCCTCTGAAAACTGCCTCTTCATATCATTTGACCATTTATCAATTGCAGCATGACTCATATTCTTGTAAATTTGAATCAGTTCTCTACATATTTTAGAAATGAGGCCTTTATTGGAGATACTGGTTGTGAAAAATCTTTCCCAGTTTTCTGCTTCCCTCCTAATCGTGGTTGCATTAGCTTTGTGCAAAAACTTTTCAATTTAATGTAATCAGAATTATCCATTTTGCATTTCATAATGTTCTCTATCTCTTGTTGGGTTATAAATTCCTCCATTCCCCATAAATCTGACAGATAATCTATTCCTTGGTCCCCTAATTTGTTTATAGCATCAGCCTTTATATCTAGATAATATACCCATGTGGACTTTATTCTGGTATATGGTGTCAGACATTGGTCTATGCCCAGTTTCTGCCATACTATTTTCCAGTTTTCCCAGTAGTTTTTTGTCAAACAGTGAGTTATCCCAGAAGCTTGGGTCTTTGGGTTTATCAAACAATAGATTGCTATGATCATTGACTACTGTGTCTTGTTTACCTAACCTCTTCCACTGATCTACCCCTCTATTTCTTAGCCAGTACCAAGTGGCTTTGATGATAGCTGCTTTATAATACAATTTAAGATCTGGTATGGCTAGGCCACTTCCCCTAGCATTTCTCTTCTTTGATTCCCTTGATATTCTGGACCTTTTGTTCTTCCCAAAGAATTTTGATATTATTTTTCTAGCTCTATAAAATAATTTTGGTAGTTTTATTGGTATGGCAATGAATAAGTAAATCAATTTAGGTAGAATTGTCATTTTTATTATATTAGTTCTGCTACCCATGAGCAAATGATGTTTTTTCCAATTATTTAGATCTGAGTTTATTTGTGTGAAAAGCATTTTTTAGTTGTGTTCATATAGTCTCTGGGTTTCTTTTGGCAGGTAGACTCCCAAATATTTTATAATTTCTACAGTAGCATTAAATGGAATTTCTCTTTCCTTGCTATTGGGCTTTGTTAGTAATATATCAAAATGCAGATGATTTATGTGGGTTTATTTTGTATCCTGCAACTTTGCTAAAGTTGTTTATTATTTCAAGTAATTTTTTACTTCCTTCTCTAGGATTCTCCAAGTTTATCATTGTATTGTCTGCAAAGAGTGATAACTTAGTTTCTTCTTTGCCTATTCTAATTTTTTCAATTTCTTTTTCTTCTCTTATTGCTAGAGCTAACATTTCTAGTACCATATTGAATAACAGTGGTGATAATGGACATCCTTGTTTCACCCCTGGTCTTATTGGAAATGCCTCTAGCTTATCCCCATTACATAAGCAAAGGATTTAAAAAAAACACATATGCTAGAGTTATATCCTACTATATATTGGAGAAATGATTCTTCCATTTTCATAGAAAAGCAGTTTAACATGCATCTGGCATTTGACCTCAGCTCTATGCTCTACCCTACCAATACTGGTAACATTTTACCCATCCTGTCATCTTATATTTCTTCCCCGTACAGTGACATCGCCTCCTCCCTCCTTCCCCCAATTCAACATTAAAACAAGCAACTCTTTCTACACTTTCTATTCATTGGTCTTCATTAGCCCTTCTTTTTTATGACATGAGCAATTGATATTTCAGTGGTTTTTTTTCACAGTCTTCTGTGGTCTTTTGTCTTATAAAATTTGTTTTTCTACCTCTTTATTTAATAGCTAGTGAAACTCTTAATTTTGGAGCAAGGGGGGAGGAGAGAGGGAAAGGAAAAAAAGCAGAGGGAAGAGAGAGGAAGGGAAGGGAGAGAGGGAGGGAGGGAGGGAGGGAGAGAGAGAGAGAGAGAGAGAGAGAGAGAGAGAGAGAGAGAGAGAGAGAGAGAGAGAGATTTTCAATATAGTCCAGGGCTTTTGGATACTCCTGTGTTCTTTCCCATAGTCCCCTCATTTATAGCAAACACTCTGTCCGAATATAATAACCTCAGTTTGTCTTTATCTAGAGACAAAGCCCAATAGAAAAAAACACAGACAAAAAATAAGAAAGAATTAAAGATAGTGGGCCACTCCCAAGGATAAGCTTTGCCAGTTCACCAAGTAGTGGCAAGGCAGAAAAGGAGGAGACATTGAAGATGAGATAAATTCACTAGGTCCTGGTGTGTTAGTAGATTCTGTCCAGTCAAGTTACTCCTTAAGCAGACCAGTGATTCAGACAAAGCTCCAACTGCTCATCATTATATTCAGTATCATGTAGTAAAAATAACTCCTATTCCACAGGGCTATCTTCCCTAATCCCTCAGTTTCTCCTGTGTGGGAAAAACTACATACACATACCATCAACCCCTTTGCTGGTGAGAGACTGCACTAGAATATCTCTTTTATTTTCTCCTTCTTTGCTTTCAAATTCAGCTTCCTGATCTATTTTTGTAACTTTGATTTTATATGAGTAATTAAAAAAAAAACTTCCCCCTCTAAAGATTAATGGTATTCATCCTAGTGGTATTAAGCATTAGGAAACAGTTTTTGTGGCTTAGAAAGTTTGCTTTATTTAAAGGGGAAAAAAGTATGTTTTCTTCTGGCAGTTGCTTTTTTTGAAAGTATTTCATTTGAATTCTCCATCAAGACATCCTTAATTCCTTTTTTTTTTGTTGTTTCCTTCCACTTTGTGTATTATTAGTGATAGACAACACACTACACAGATGTTGCTTCTATTTAGTTTGTGGTTCTGTTCCAATTGGTGTCATATGGCAGATGTTCACATATGAAGAACTTCAGTCCTACTTTTTCTAAACAAACAGCAGATTGCATTGCTCATCTCTTAAATCCAAATAGAAAATCCCACAGTAACATTGCCAAGATTTTCATTCCAGTTTTGGCAGGAGTGTCTCCGACCCTTATTTCTTATTGTTTCTTTGTGGATATACTCTCTATGATACAAAGGAAGACAAAAATTAGATACACTTTAAGAAAAGTTAAATTACCTCTGAATGACTACATTATTAAAACATATTGGCAGATAACTCAAAATATCATTGCTATAGCTAGATTTCCAATGATTTAATGACATATGTTTATTTTGTGACCATTTACAATGATGGCAAACTATATGCTGGTGAATAACTTTCCAGCTAGGTGCACTTTGTTTTTGGAAAATACACTTATCTGCCCAATTGAAAACAAAGTCCATGGTGCTACAGAAAAGGGAAGGGAGTCATGAGAAAAAGGTAATCTTTTTAGAAATAAAGGCACAAATACTACTAATAGTAGCAATAATAGTAGGCACCTCATAGTGGTAGTATCTACTTTCCCCCAGGGGCTTAGAATTCAAATAAGGAAGTACTATTAAATTCACCATGGTTTATTCCTTGCCCCTCCCCATCCATCCCTTACTTTGTTATAAGATGTTACTATAAGAATCATCGCTGTTAAGATGAACATGGTTTTAAAGGGTCTGGGGCCCCCTTGAGTGATAAAAAAGAACCACTTTTGAGTATAGAGATAGAAAAAGAAAGCTATTATGAATGTAAATTTTTATTTTTGGTTGCTTTTAGTATGTCAGTGACCCTAAGTATTAGAATCCTATGCCTATGGATAACTAGGTCTGAAAGGTCTTACCAAGCAGGGACTTGGCAATAAGATGTATATCTTTAATCTCAGGACTTGGGTAGCCTGGTTTTGAGAAGCTTGTATTTCCCCCTGGTGACAGAAGTCACATTTACTAAGATTTAGACTTGTTGAAATCAGCATTAATGGAGAGAATTCCACTATCCTCCTCCTGTCCTCTCACCTCCCATTATGACTTTTTTTCCCTTGTCATACTTTTTATCCCTTTATAGACACCTTCTTCCTGTTATAGCTTTCTTGCAATTAGTCTCAGATTCTTGTTTAATTCTTTTTGAAAGCACAACAAACTAAACTATTAGTCAAATGGTATTTTTAGTTTCTAAAAATCCTTTTTGGTGATTTAAGATTTTTCTAAGACTAGTCAAATGATTTTTGATTTTCAAAATATCTTTTTTTGTGCTTTATTAAAATGCTTCTGATATAAAATGCCATGATCATAAATTCTTAGAGCTGTAAAGGACCTTAGATAATATATTTCAACTACTCTTTCCTTTTGCAAATGAGGAAACTGAGGCTCAAAAACTTTTAATACTTTTCCCAAGGTCAAATAAGTAGTCTTCTCTCCTACCAATATTTCAGTACAGTATTAGTCATGAGATGAGCAATTCATTTAAGATTGGGTTGCAATTGGCATTCAAAGAACACTTTGGATTTACCTTCAACTGTATATGTATGTGTATACACATGCATGTGTACGCATGCACACACACACGCACACGCACACACACACACACACACACACACACATGCACAGACATATACACACAGTTCCAAAAGTCTTAGTGCTGTTTTAATCCATTAAAGTTTAAAGTAGTAAAACTTTGAGGAGATCCTGCCTATAAACTGTCAAATAGTCAATTGACATTCATCAAAAATCATCAGAATAGTAAATTGTTTTGATCCTTCTTCTTTGCAAATATTTATTTTAAGCTTATGTGTTTATTTAAGTGATGTCAACTTTCCTTATTAAAGATTCTTCCTGTATCAAAAGGGAAATAAAGAATTAGCAAAGTAAAAGCTAAATATAAGCACTTTTATAAGATTTAGAAAACTTATAAAGCAATTTTCATGCTTTTCATTTAAGGGTGAAATATTCCACTTTACCATGAGGTTAGTTGGATAATAACTTGGTTTAATTATGAGTGGGACATTTCAACAATTTTATTTTAGGAGCAAAATTCTATCAGCTAAGCAATCAATCAGTCAGTGAGTATCTTTAAACATCTAGTATACTATGTGACAGGTACTGTGCTAGCTGATGAGTGTTTCTCTCTCTCTCTCTCTCTCTCTCTCTCTCTCTCTTTCTTCCCCCCTCTCTCTTTCTGTTTGCTTATACAGATTTACTAATATGGAAATGTTTTACATGATTGCACATATATGAGCTCTCTCAGATTGCTTACTATAACAGTATACTATAACAGGGAGGGGAAGGTGAGGGAGGGAGGAAGGGAGGGATAGAATTTGGAACTGAAAACTTAAAAAAAATGTTTAAAATGGCTTTAATATGTAACTCAGAAAAAATAAAATATAAAAAATATGATTAAAAAGTCAGACAGCCCCTGCCCTCAAGAAGCTTATATTCTACTTGAGTGACATAATGTATCAATAGATAAATAAAAGATATATGCAGAATATTTTGGGGAGCAACATTTGTAACTAGAGGAATCAAGAAAGACTTCTTGGAGGAGGTGACAGTTAAGGCTTGAAAGAAGCTAAGGATTCCAACAGGCATAGGTGATAAAGAAGAACACTCCAGGTATGGGAAACTTTGCACATGTACATTTGTGATAGATGAAAAAATATTCTTGCAGCAGCTCTAAACCCTATAGTACAAAAATGTAATGGGCCATGACTTTTATGAATCATTGAATTATGTTTCTCTGAGTCACCATTTACGTAGATCACTCCAGGAGTTGTTGCTGTTTGGCCACTGCCTTTGGATGTGACCTTGGAATAGCTAATTAACTAGGTTGTATTTAAGTGTCTTCCTCTATAAATTAAGGTTAGCAGCAACTTTTTTCCTCCTTATCACTCAGAGATACTAAAATTAACATGTTAGCATTTTCAAAGTGTTTCAAATCCTTCAGGTACTTTTGCTACTTTGTATCTCTACTCAATCTCTATCAAAGAGCCTCAGAACCAGTTTTGCTGATTAAGGAAAGGGGGGGGGGGAGGGAATGGTCAGGAATAACTTTTGTAGGAAACTGTTGCAAATATAGTGCTTTTTGTTATGGTAAATTAGAGGATAGCGGAAAGCATTCAAAATATGTATCTTATTTTATTGGAAACTGAAGGAATATTAGGGATCTCCCACATCTGAGCTCTAATTTAAAGGCTTTTGTTTAGCTTTCACTTGTTTTTTTAAGGTGTGAAATAGTGGCATGATTTCATTGAATATATTTTTTTTTATGATTGGCAAAGAGAAATTGGAGTCTAGGCCTCTTCAACTCTGCCTTCTTCAGAACTGGAGGCAATATCTTATCTTCTGCATTTCTAATCTCAGCCAAATCTCCCTGTTCCAAAAGGCAAGTCAGTTTCGAATAAAGGGCCTTTTCCTGTTAATGAAAAGAAAACTGCTTCCACAATTCTGACAATATTATTCAGGCTCCACACATTTTTCTGACTAGAACTGAGTGGTGAAGAGGCAGGTTATGCTACCACCAATACTGAAGAGGTACTGTAGAGTAAGTTATGATTATGATATTTACAAAGCATGGCTAACAGGTAGACTCCTCACAAATTTCGGACATAATTTGCCATGCTGATCACTTTTTTAAGCAATTAATTTCAGTTAGTCGACATCTTTCAAGGAATGTGATATGGAAAACTGACCGTGGTGTGGGGGGCAGAGCCAAGATGGAGGCTGCAAAGCAGAGACTTTCCTAAAGCTCTGCCCCAGGACCCTCCAAACACCTATAAAAATGGCTCTGAACAAATTCTAGAACCGCAGAACCCACAAAATAGCAGAGGAAAGCAGGGCTCCAGCCCAGGACAGCCTGGATGGTCTCTGGGTGAGGTCTACCCCAAGGAGCTGGGAGCAGAGCAGAGCCCAACGTGGGACACGCCCAGACCAACCAGACTGGGAGCCCCATGGAACAGGCCCTAGCGCCCCGAATCAGTGAGCTGTGGCGGTTACCAGACTTCTCAACCCATGAACACAAAAGACAACAGAGAAGGTTAGTGGGAAAAGCTGCTGGGAACAGAGTGAAAGGAGTTCATGGTTTGGCCACCACCCTGGAGGCAGCACAGGTGGTGAAGCTACAGAACTGCAGCTGCAGTTGCTTCTGGCCCCAGGCCCACCTGGTGGGAGGAATTAAGCAGTGGATCAGAGCTGGAGTGCAGAGCCAGCCAGTTTAGCTCTGAGTCCATCCCGGTTGGCAGTTCTTGGGGGAGGAGAAGCACTGCTGTGGCAGAGCTTGCTGTGTAGAAGTAGCTCTGAAAACAGCAGCACAGCCCCTCGAGCTTGGGACAAAGTACTCTCCACTATATAAGCAGTCATACCCCAACGAAAAACTCAAGGGTCAAGTAGTTGGCTGGGAACATGGCCAGGCAGTGAAAACGGACTCAGATTCATACTCAGACTTTTGAATCTTTCTTTGGTGACAAAGAAGACCAAAACACACAGCCAGAAGAAGTCAAACAAGTCAAAGAGCCTACATCAAAAGCCTCCAAGTAAAACATGAATTGGTCTCAGGCCATGGAAGAGCTCAAAAAAGATTGGGAAAAGCAAGTTAGAGAAGTAGAGGAAAAATTGGGAAGAGAAATGAGAGTGATGTGAGAAAACCATGAAAAAGCAAGTTAATGATTGGCTAAAGGAGACCCAAAAAATACTGAAGAAAATAACGCCTTAAAAATAGACTAATTCAAATGGCAAAAGAGCTCCAAAAAGTCAACGAGGAGAAGAATGCCTTGAAAGGCAGAATTAGCCAAATGGAAAATGAGGTCCAAAGGACCACTGAAGAAAATACTACCTTAAAAATTAGATTGGAGCAAGTGGAAGCTAGTGACTTGATGAGAAATCAAGATATTATAAAACAGAACCAAAGGAATGAAAAAATGGAAGACAATGTGAACTACCTCATTGGAAAAACCACTGACCTGGAAAATAGATCCAGGAGAGATAATTTAAAAATTATTGGACTACCTGAAAGCCATGATCAAAAAAAAAAAGAGCCTAGGTATCATCTTTCAGGAAATTATCAAGAAGAATTGCCCTGATATTCTAGAGCCAGAGGGTAAATTAGAAATTGAAAGGATCCACAGATTGCCTCCTAAAAAAGATCCCCAAAAGAAAATTCCAGAGCTCCCAGATCAAGGAGAAAATACTGCAAGCAGCCAGAAAGAAACAATTTGAGTATTGTGGAAACACAATCAGAATAATACAAGATCTAGAAGCTTCTACATTAAGAGATCGAAGGGCTTGGATTATGATATTCTGGAGGTCAATGGAGCTAGGATTAAAACCAAGAATCACCTACTCAGCAAAACTGAGTATAATGCTACAAGGCAAAATATGGATTTTCAATAAAATACAGGAATTTCAAGCTTTCTCAGTGAAAAGATTGGAGCAAAATAGAAAATTTGACTTTCAAACACAAGAATCAAGAGAAGTGTGGAAAGGTAAGTAAGAAAAAGAAATCATATGGGACTTACTAAAGTTGAACTATTTTGTTTACATTCCTACATGGAAAGATGATGTGTATAATTCCTGAAACTTCAGTACTAGGGTCACATACAGAGGGCACGGGGTGAGTTGAATAGTTGAATATGAAGGGATGATACCTAAAAAAATAAAATCAAATTAAGGGATGAGAGAGGAATATATTGAGAGAGGGAGAAAGGGAGAGACAGAATGGGGTAAATTACCTCACATAAAAGTAGCAACAAAAAGCAGTTCTGTTGGAGGGAAGAGGGGGCAGGTGAGGGCAAATGAGCGAATCTTGCTCTCATCAGAGTTGACCTGAAGAGGGAATAACATACACACTCAGTTGGGTATCTTACCCCTGAATGATAAATCATTATTGAAGATCCTCCATATTATAGTATAAGCCCAGCTTTTCTTCCTTTCCCCCCATCCCCTAGCTCCTGCAAGATCTTTAAACTCCCTGGCTTGGAATAAAGAATTAGACATTCCTTTCTGGCTAGGAAACTGAGAAGCCCCTCTCTGAGAATGCACTTCTCAGACATTCCTCTCTGACTGATAGGCCCGAACTAAAGATAGAATACACTCCTGAACAAAGAACAGGAAATATTTCTGAAGCTGCTTTTTGAGGATGTAGCCAGTTCTCAAAAAGCAAAATGATTGACAGGATTTTCCCCTCCCAAGGGGATTGGCTACCCTCTGTGGTGGAGAACATCTGGGACAGTTAGCAGTGAGTCTCCACTCTCTGGCGGGAAAAAACTTTCTTTGTTCAGCTCCTTATAAAAGTCACCACATGGGACAGGCTCATTGAGAATCTCACGCATGGGGAGGATGCTTCGCCTAGGACCACCTTCCTTTTTGGGGCCTTGATTGAGCTATGTAAACTGGGATCCCCTAAGCTTCGAGAGGATCAAGTGCTGGAGTTCCCCCGGGGAGGTGATGAATCTATGTTGTCTGTGTCTTTGTCTTTGTTGTGTTAACTGTGTCTGTCAGAGTATTTCCCCTGTCTTTCAATAAAAAAAAAAAAAAAAAAAAAAAACAAAAAAAAAACTCTATTCTGTTGGAAGTGTGCCTTATTGCCAGCACGAATTCAAATCCAAACCTCACTTAGTTTAACTGAACTTAGCTTTCCCCACAGGAAAGAAGGAGGAAGGAAATAAAAAAAGGGGAACGATAGAAGGGAGAGCAGACGGGGAGAAGGTAATCAAAAGCAAACACTTTTGAAAAAGGTCAAGGGAGAAAATTGGATAAAGGGGGATAGGATAGGAAGGAGCAAAATATAGTTAGTCTTTCACAACATGAGTATTGTGGAAGGGTTTTGTAATGATACACATGTGGCCTATGTTGAATTGCTTGCCTTCTTAGGGAGGGTGGGTGGGGAGGGAAGAGGGGAGAGAATTTGGAACTTAACGTTTTAAAAGCAGATGTTCAAAAAAACAGTTGTTTTTGCATGCAACTGGGAAATAAGATATACAGGCAGTGGGGCATAGAAATCTATCATGCCCTACAAGAAAGTAAGGGAAAAGGGGATGGGGGTGGGGAATGGGGTGACAGAAGGGAGCGCTGACTGGGGAACAGGGCAATCAGAGTATATGCCATCTTGGATTGGGGGGAGGGTAGAAATGGAGAGAAAATTTGTAATTCAAGCTCTTGTGAAAATTAATGCTGAAAACTAAAAATACTAAATAAATAAATGAATAATTATTTAAAGTGAAAAAGCCACCCCCCCAAAAAAAGAAATGATAAGCTCAATTATCTTAGAAACCATTGACAGACTTGTACAAAATGATGACAAGCAAGGTAAGCAGAACCAAGAGAACACTGTATTACAGTAACAGCAATATTATTTCAAGAACAACTGAACGATTAAATCATTTTGACTACTGAAAATACACAAATTAAAAATAAAGGACATGTGAAGAAGACATTTTCTACTTTCAGCGAAAGAACTGATAAACAGATATATAGGATAATTTTACATAAATATACATACACATATGTATATATGAATGTGTATACACACACACACACACACACACACACCCCTATTTGTGCGTAATGGCAGCCATCCCTGGGGTAGGGTGGGGGAGGAGAAAAAAAGAATATCTTTGTTGTATATTTGGAGGGAATAGTAAGTTATACATGGTAGATTTGCAGTTTCATATGCTATCACCTTTTTTATTTTACTGTGTTATGGAAATGATTGTTTCATTCTGTGAATTGAAAATAAAATAAATTTGTTATAAAAAAAACTGACCATAGTGCTGCAGGCATGGACTGGTCACCTATTAATCACCAAGCTCATACAATGTACCAGGTACTTTGCTAACCACTGGAGCTACGAAGAAGAAACTGAAACAACCCCTTCCCTCTGAAATTATATTCTATACGGGGAGACATAAATATTTATGTGTTCACAAAATAGGTGCAAATGATTTTGAGGAGATGACACTAGTGGCTAGTGAGAATCAGAAAAGCCTCCATGTAGACTGGGATTTTTGAACTGAGGCTTGGAGGAATCTGGGGTCTCTATGAAGTGAAGGTGAGGAAGGAGTGAATTCCAGGAATTGGGGTACAGCTCACAAAGTCACACAGATTGTGGATGGAATACTCCATGTGAGGAACAGTACAGAATTAATGAAGGATGGTATTGTGTTATTGCCCTACACAGGTAGGATGTGGTAAGGTTGTGTGTACTTTAAATGCCAGAGAAATGAGCTATTCTTTCCAGCTTTGTGTTGTTTGAAAACTTGATAAATATGTGTCATCTGTATCTTCGTCTAAGGAATCCATAAAAGTGTCCAACAGAACAAGACTGAGAATAGGACCTTGAGCAGTACTAGAGAATTCTCTCCAATTTGACTTGGAAAAGCTGTTGAATTTGGAGCCAAAAGACCTAGGTTTGACTCTTGGCTCTGACATTTACCCATGTGACAATGGCTGAGTCACTTAAAGTCAACAAGTCAGGTCAACAAGAAATTATGAAGTGCCTACTTAGTACATATTAGGGACTGTGCCAAGTGATGGGGATACAAGGAAACACAATGAAGAGACCATGCTCATAAGGAACTCACAGTCTAATGGTGGTGACAACATGCAAACAACTCCACATGAATTTTATATATATATATATATATATATATATATATATATACACACACACACACACATACACATACATGTATATATATATATATATATATATATATCTTATACGTATAATAGGTATATAAATTAGATATAATTCATTTGGAGTTTGAATATATATATATACATATATGTATACATGTATACATATATGTACATATATGTATGAAATGATAAATTAGAGATGATCTTAGAATGAAGGCACTAACATGAAGTGCCTAGGTGGCGAGGGGGGGTAAAAAATTCTTTTAGAAGGTGGGATTTTAGCTGAGACTTGAAGGAAGCCAGAAGACATATATGAGGAAGGAGGGAACTCCAGGAATGGAAAATATGTGGTGAAATATGGATAACAGGGATGTCTTCACCTCTTTAGTCTTTAGTTTCCTCATCTGGAAAATCAGAGGGTTGGACAAATTATCACTAAAATTCTTTCTAGCTCTAAATTTATGATCCCATGATTTTGATGCTTTCATGGTTCTGTGATATCATCAATGTAAGTGTTCCTTCATAGCTTCAAGGCCAGCAAGGTGATATAGTGAAAAGAGTGCCAAGCCTGGAGTTAGAAAGACTGATTTCTAATTCAGCCTCACTTACTAGCTGGGTGACTCTGAGAAAGTCATTTACCTCTGTTTGCCTCAGTTTCTTCATCTGTAAAATGGGGATAATAGTAGCATCTACCTCCCAGGGTTGTTTGAAGATCAAATGAAAGAATATTTATAAAAGTGCTTAGAAAAATGCCTGGCACTTAGTAAGCATGCTATGTGAAGTTAGCTATTATTTGTCATCATCATCATCATCATCATCATCATCATCATTATTATTATTATTATTATTATTATTATTATTATTATTATTATTATTATTATTATTACAGTTGCAGATCTATCCACCTATGACAAGGTTTATTTTATTTTTTATGGGAGCATCTGGATCACTCATTTTTTGAGGGCGGGCATCTCTTGGTGCACAAACTTCTTCACCAGTGCAGCCTAGAAACTCATCTATGAATTATAGTTTTAGAGTTCCATGGGAGCCATAAAATTCAGTGACCTGCCAATGTTTACACAGTTAGAATATTTAAGAGGCAAGACTCAAACCTTGGTCTTGATTCTGAAGCTGGCTGGACCTCTATTCATTGTCCCATGCCACCTCTTGTCTAGGTTAATATCAATCTATTATTAAACAGTCCTGGGATTTCCTCATTTAACCTATGACAGCCTGCATACCTGTACAATCATTCAGATCTGATACACTCTATCAACCTCAAGGATATCATAAACAACTTGGCCAAATGTCTTGATGCAATTCAGGTATCCCTACTATGGTTATAATCTTGTTTTAATTTCCAAAATAAATAGTTATTTTCCCCACTTTCCCAGAGGCTATAATCTAATCAGTTCCAATACCACAGAATGGAGATGTACTTCTGCCATTTACAGTTTTATGAGGTAAGCATACATGGCCAACCACAGCTGTGCAGAAATACCCAAGTGCTAAAGGGAATTGCTAGAGTGACTGAAGGCAGCTGAGAAGGGATTACACAGAAAAGTCTTCATAATTTCCTGCATAATTTGGTTTCTCTATTTGAGACCCACCCCTTTTTAGATGTAGCATTCTTCTTCCTTTTAACTGTTTGGAAAGGTACTGTAGTTATGCTTGTTTGGGATGGTAAGAGAGATGATAATTGGAGGCATCCTTCTCCAATATAATGCAGATTTCTTAGTCTCTTTTACCTTTTTTTTTCTTTTGGTAGCTCAGTGGCAAAGAGGAGAAAGTGAGCTGAAGTCTAGCCTCAGATGCTTAGTGGCTGTGCTACCATGGAGCAAGTAACTTAATTTCTGTCTACCTCAGTTTCTTAAGTGTAAAATAGATATAATAATAACACCTACCTTCCAGGTTATTGTGAAGAGCAAATGAGCTATGTGTCAAGCTCTTAGCACAGTGTCTGCACATGTTGTTGTTCAGTCATTTCTATTGTATCCAATTCCTCATGAACTCATTTGGTGTTTTCTTGGCAAAGATACTGGAGTGGTTTTCCATTTCCTTCTCCAGCTCATTTCACAGATGAGGAAACTGAGGCAAGCAGGGTTGAGTGACTTGCCCAGGGTCATATAGATAGGAAACGTCTTAGGAAAAATTTAAACTTGTGAAGATGAGCTGTCCATGCCTGGCACAATAGTAGACAATAAATGCTTGTTCCTTTTCCTTGTTCTTATCCACTTTCTAACTTACCTACTTTCCTAAAACAATGGAAAAGTAAGAGGCAAAGAAAAAGAGAATGAAATGAAGAGGGGTGAAAGAAGCAGAGGAAAGAGAAAGAAAGGGAGAAAGGAAGTAAAAATGTAGTAATGGGAGGGCAGGAAAAGGGAGTGGCTTTACATGAAATATAGCTCAATGTGTCTGACTCGAACATTTTACCCTGATCCCTGCAAAACTGTTGCTGAGATGGTCCTATAGGTACAGCCATCAAGCCACTGCTTATAGGCTGCGATTTAAAAGGTACCTTCTTCTACTCCTGCATAAAAGATCTCTCTCCTACCTATCATACTGCTTGAAATTCCTAACATTAAAGATCTATGCATTTGGATCAAGTTGTTGTGACTGCTTCTTATAATGCAAGAGAGTTGGGCAACACTTACCATCTTTTTTAAAGAAATCATAACCAGTTTATAAGATTAGCTTGGAAATAGAGAATAGGCTCTTAAGGAAATGCACATGGGTTGGTAAGTTTTGATTTGGGTAAGGGAATGGGAAATGAAGAAGAATAATGTGTTAGTGTTGAGATGGAGGATAGACCTGAGTGGGACCCAGCAGTAGGGTGGAGGTGAGGGGATTCATAAGCATCCAGGGATAAGTATGAAGGGCTCAATAACTTAGTAGAGCTTATCACAGTGTCTATATCATAGTAAGCACTTTATAAATGGTCTCTCTCTCTCTCTCTCTCTCTCTCTCTCTCTCTCTCTCTCTCTCTGTGTGCATGTGCATGCATACATGTGTCCTTCTGTTTCAATCATTTTTAATGAAGGGAATAAGAGGATACCTACTAAAGATAAACTACCTGCTTCACAAATCTGCATGTCTGGTACTGCTAATTTTAGCTCATCCTCCCTGACACTCTTCTGTTGATGTATTGAAAGCAGATCTCTCTCAAGATGTTTTTTTTTCCTATATCTCAACTTTTTTTCTCTGCTGAGCACCCCAGTGATGTAGATACAGCTGATCAAATAGAGAATGTGTTTAGTATGCTACTTTCATAAAAGGACGCTGTTTCAGCCAGATATTTTATGTGAGCAAACTATCATCCATTGGCATCTTGTGTTTTTGACCCCTCTGTGTTGTCTGACCTGTTCTGCTATCCTTCCCTCCTTTGGTTTTCAACAAATGTTTTGGCCATTTTTGCATGACTCTTGCCTGGATTTATTCCTACCAGTGACATCAGTGTGATATTATTGAAAGATCCATGGATTATATAATAGACCTAGATTTTAAATCCCAGGTCTGCTAGTCAATACTTTTATGACATTGAACTATTATCCTCCTCTCTTTGGGAATGAGCTTCTTCACTATTTAAAAAAAATGTTGGAGTGCGATTATCAGGGCTTCCTAACTTGAGATCTGTGAACTTTAAAATATGTAGATGACTTCGTTTCAATATAATTGTTTCCTTTGTGATCCTATGTATTTATTTTGTGCATTTAAAAACATTGCTCTGAGAAGAGGTTTCTCCAGAAAGTCAAAGGGGTCAATGTCACAAAAAAATGTTAAGAACCTCTGGAGTAGATGAAGCCTGAGATCATTTCCAGATCCAAACGCAGTGATCTTTGGATTGACACTGACCTAGCATCATGACTGTATCTTGCCCCCTTTCCCCACAGTTGGCTTCTTCCTTTGGGCCCATCAATTATTTTAATCATCAACATACCTTGACTCCTTCCATATAATATGCCTGGTGCATGCCATATCTAAGTGGTTCCTGGCTTCCACGGAGGTTCTGATAGTTCTCAAGCTCACTCTCATACCTCTACCCCACAATGATCTCTGCACGTCAGTTATTTTCAATTCTCCAATTTTAAGGCTTCGATCTCAGGTAAAATGCAAATGCTACTTGGAGGTATAAAACCTAAAGTTGTTTTCTGACATTTTAAACATGGTAAGACCAAACAAAGGACCAAGACTAATACTTAACATTGGAGATCTGTAAGAGAACATCACAACACTGGGTTCCTGAGGTAGGGAGGGCAGAGGAAAGGACCTTAGAGATCATTGTGCAGGACCCCCTTATTTCGTAGATGAAGAAACTAAGTCCCAAGGAGGTATGGTTATTTGCCCAAGGTTGTGTAGATAGCAAGTAGTATCCTGGAGATGTAAAATCTCGGTCTTTAGGGTATTGGAGCTCAGGAATAGGGCACAGGAAAAGCAGATGGGAGAGCATCAAAGACAAATTTCACCTATCACAATTTTGCAAAGTACCAGTCTTAAGTGGCTCCACCTTCAGGAAGGATGCTTGAGCTAGGGCACTCAGGAATACTCAAGGATCCCAGGGAGGTTCATATGTGACTCTCAGATATTACCTTAAGGCACCAAAGTTAGAAATTGTTTATGCTTAAAAGGAATGGGAATATTTCAGGAAGGATATCGGATCACTATTATTCTAAATGCCCCAAAGGCTATTCTTAGACAAAATAATAATTATACAAAAGGAATAATCAAAAACCATCATTAGACAAGAATATAATCTAGATTTGTTCTTCTTTCAGTTCAAAGAATGTTAGAAATAGTTCATATGTACCTCCACGAATAAAGTCTTTTTTTGTATAATTAGCAAAGGTATTGTGTATTTTATTTTTTGGATATTGTGGAAAAATAGAGCTTTTAGTAAGTCCATATGATGTCTGACAATCACATTTTTGGCGAGGTCAAAGTTTGATTCATTGTTTTACCTCCAGGATATCAAGTTTGCTCAGTTGGTTAGCGCTGTCATAATGAGAACAAGACCACGACTAAGTTTGTTCTGTTTTGTGATAACATACTGAATGCCATGCTCATGACAGTAACCTTGTAAATGTTTACTACCAGTCATAAGGAAAGTGGGATAAAGAAAGTGGATAGATCAATGCCAACATGTTGGCACAACAAGGAAGGCTGAGTCATTAATCTGTGGGCTAAGAATGGAACAGCTGTGGCCAGTAGCCCTAGGGAGAACATCAGACTCCCATCTATATTTAAAGATAGAGGCAGGTGTAATGTTAATGGAATAGGAAGATCTTTCCCATCCATTAATAGGCCTATGTGACCGCATGTGTTCAGTCATAGCTGTGATACATGCTGAGTCACATAGAGCCCACTGGTGGAGGAACTTGCCTAAGGAGGAACTTGCTTAAAGGGGAAGCTTGCTTAGGGGGAAGGCTTGCTTGTAGGAAGGCTTTCACACCTGTTGATACTAAGCTAATTAGGCACTGAGTCAAGAGGGTTGTGATGCCTTCTGGCTCTGAGAAGTGTATATATATTCTGAGGTTGATATTTTGCTTTGGGGGTTTGCTTATGAGGAGGACCTTTTGATTCCCTGAACAGGACTCCGTAGCTATTTTGTTAAGAGCCCCGCAACTATTCAGATATTTGGGTGCTTCCCCCCAATCCACTGGTATATGTAGATGGGTGTATTACTTTGATCAGACAGCTGGAGCCAGTGTCTGTTGGTCGTTGTGCTAATTTCTCTGCTTGTATTTTCTCTGTGTTCAGGGTACTGACCTTTCCCCTGAACTAGTGAATGTAATTAAAGATTGCTGTCCTCTTAAAGTTGCCTTTCCTTGAAGAAAAGCAGATCAAAGGACCTGTGCTAGCAGGCTATCCCAGGTGTGCAGGGTGCTTGCTGTTATAGTAGGGTGCCCATTTCTAGTGTTTGGAAACCTGTACCCATTACAGTATATTTGAAGAGTCATTTGGTGCTTGGAGGACAGGAGAGGAGATAGGACTTCATCATAGAGAAGCAGAAATACAGAAATATTATGCTTCTGTTTTTCTCTCTCTTTGTATCTGTCAGTGTTTCCCCTTAACTCGTAGAATGTTAGAGCTGGAAGGCACTTTAGAGATCATTTAGTTAACTATTCCCCTCCCTAGACTTATTTTAAAGATGAGGAAACTGAGGACCAGAGAAATGAAGTGATTTATCAAAGATTCCTTTGTAACTAGTTGGCAATGGTGGTGGTGGGGTACAAAAAGTGCTGGACCTGGAATCAAGAAGACCTGAGTTAAAATTTCACCTTAGACACTTACTAGCTGTGTGACCTTGAGTGAGTCACTTAACCTTTGTTTGCCTCATGTTTCTCATTTGTAAAATGTGAATAGTAATAGCACCTATCTGTGGTTAGGATAAAATGAGATGATATTCGTAAAGCACTAAGCACAGTGCTTGGCATATATCAGGGGCAGTAGGTACGATTATTATCTCTGCTTGCAAAGATGATGCAAGTCATAGCATTTGCCTCAGTTTCCTCATCTGTAAAATGGGATAGTAATAGCAACTACCTCACTGTGTTGTAAGGATCAAATGAGATAAAATGTACAGTTTGTAAACATTAAAGTGCTATGTACACACTAGTTAGTAATGCTATTTTAGTGGTAGCTAATTGACATAGCCAGATCTCAAACTCAGATTATTTCATATAGGGATTATTCTCTTCATGGGAATACTTCCAAAGTGCCCAAGGAATATGCATATTTAACCATTTCTGACTTTGTGAGGAATTTGTCCCTCAGGAGCTGCAAAAACCACCTGGAAGATTCATATCTTGTGAGATCACTCCCCAAATACCCCAGGAAAGGGTCTGACTGACAGTTTAGAATTCTGATGGTGATAACGTGGGGGAGAGTGGAATAACTCATAGCCACTGCTAGGAAACACAGTTTACCTAGTGGCACCCTCTTTGTAAATCCAAAACAGTCCCATCTTCATTAGATGCTCCTGAAAGTTTCTAGGTGGCAACACAGATTTCTGATGATTCATGAAAAGGATTAGATTATCTTGAAAAGGGAGAAAATGAATGAGTGTCCTGAGGGTACTTTGAAACACAGAGTCAAATCATCAGCTACTGGGAGTAAGGAATGAAAGAAGGTCACACATAAGGCCAAACACATGAGTTAGTCAAATACACCATTGAAGTAAACATCATAATTAAATTCCTAATACACCAGGGGACTGGAAAAAATGAACTTATTTTTCTTTATAGTCCCAGTTCACAGGATGTGTAGAGACATTATGCATACTCCTTCAGGCACATCAGGTACCCCAGAGCAAAAATCCAAAGATCAACATACGCAAAGCAGGAGTGGCTTATCTTGCCATCTTACACTTTCTTTTACTCTCTACTCCCTCCTTCCCTTCCTTAACATCCCCAGCATAAAACATTTCCCATTCCCTACTTACTTCCTATACTTTGTTATTAGAATAGAGTACAATGAATTTTATGGATTCAGAGACTGAAGACTAAAGTTTTTGTAGAATACTTACCACAAGAAAGGAATGTGTGGAGTATTGACAGAATTATATATTTAGTCATAAAACTATAGATTTAGAGCCAGAAGGGACCTTCAAGACTACTGAGTCTATCATGGTGGAAAATGCCATCTACATTCAGACAAAGAACTGTGGAGTCTGAATGTGGAGTGAAGTAGACTATTTTCTTTTTTGTTTTGTTTTGTTTTTCTTTCCTATATTTTCTCCCGTTTGTTATAATTCTTCTATACAACATAACTAATGTAAAAATATGTTTAATAGGAATGTATATGTACAGCCAATATCAGATTGCAGGCCCTCTTGGGAGGGAGAGGGAGAAAATTTAAAACTTATGGAAGTGAATATTGAAAACTCAAAATAAATAAATTAACTATTAATAAAAAAGAAATCAAATCTTCCTAACTCTGAGGTGGGCTCTTTGATTTACTATAGGATGCTGCCTCATTGGTCTTCTAGAAACAGAAATAAAAATACTAACGAATTTCAACAAATCAATCAATGGCTATTTACTGAGCACCTATGAATTATGACATGATCAATGCTAAGTTTTGTGAAAACTAAGGAATATAAGTTTATATATATATATATATATATATATATATATATATATATATACACACATATATATATATATATATATATATATATATATATATATCATACACTTGTTGTCAGAAGGATTGTCAGAAGAAAGTGAAATACATTGCATCATATTAAAATATTTTCGAGATCCCCCAAAAAAGACTACTGAGTCCAAATCCCTCATTTTACAAGCTGAGGAAACTGATGAGAAGTGGTGGTGGAATGGATGAATCCTAAGATGCATTTCAGGGAGAACATTCTACCAGTCCGTGAGGTGAGGGATTATGAAGGATTGAAAAGAAGTTCAGGGGCAGCTGAATGGCACAGTGAGTAGAGCACTGGCCCTGGAGTCAGGGGGACCTGAGTTCAAATCCAGCCTCAGACACTTGATAAACTTACTAGCTGTGTGCCCTTGGACAAGTCACTTAACCCCAATCACCTTGCCTTCCCCCCTCCAAAAAAAAAGAAAGAAAAGAAGTGCAAATGGCTTACCACAGACTAGGTTTTAGTCAAAATTATGAAATGAAATAGACAAAGTATGCTTTCGTTGTTCTATGAACTCATCCCATGGGCATTTCCAATCCCCCCTCTCCCAAGTCCATGCATAATAATACCTTCATATACTTCCATATACCTTCACATACCTTCAATACCCTCTCTCTTTCCTCTCCCCCATCAAAACCTCTTTATATGATAATACCTCATTTCTACAAATCCATCTCCACTATCTTTTTGGCTTGAAGATGATGTTGGATCTTCAAAGGCTATGCCCAAAGAGTACAAATTCTAGAAGTTTCTACAGAAGTGAAATGATTATGTCTTCATGTCAGAAGACCACCCACCCTAGAAAAATGCAGAGAGACTTTTCAACAACAACAACAACGAAAGATAGCTACCATATCTCGAGATAAGTATTACAAAAGGGTTGTCAGGACTGTGTGCCTCCCCCTCCCATCTACTTCTACAGTGGTGGTAGCAGTGAATACATCTTTATAGACAGGAAATAAGTCTTTACTGCTCCAGTAGTCATTTCTTAATCAGTTGTGTGTATCCACAAGCACTACTTAGTTAAGGTCAAAATTAATATTAAATCAGAATATGAGTTAGGGTTAGGAGAAGAGACCCTGTGATGCTATGAGGAGAACAAAGCTCCTTTAGAGGAGTCATAAGCTCAAAGGTACTTGGATACTTATTTTTCAAGCTATTCCAAAGATGAAAATTCCCACATGCATGAATAAGATCACAGAAGGTACTTTCATCAAAGGATACACACTGAAGAAAAAATAATGAGTAATAGCACACATATTTTTGTTTATAAAATACTTATAAGAATTATTTATGTTAAAAAATAATGTTTTATGTACATTTAAGGGGTATTCTTGATGAAATTATGAGGAAGAACAGGAAAGCTTTCATAGACAGTTTTCTACAACAGACCATATCTTCATAGGTATTTTGAGAGTGCTTGTAATGCCTTCATAGTGTTCCTAAAATCATACCAGTCAGACAACTAATTGTACATTCTGTCTATGGGTAAGGCCAACTCTGTTAACATTCTTCTTGAAGTAGGTGGGCCTTGCTAATTCTTCCATTGAAGAATCTAGAAATCAATACTTATCACAGTGAGTGGTGGCAGGTACTGGTATTTCACTTCATCTGTAATCCTTGCTAAGCATAGCTTGGGACAGGGATTGACTGTGGTGGTGATGTCTGCAGCAGCACAGAATATTGAAAGATTGCTTGGGAGACTGGACGAGATTTTCATATAGCCATTGTTTAACCAATGCCAAATCTTTAGCAGCAGTTCACCTCTTTAGCCCTGAAGTATCCCAAAGAGACCAAGTGAGGTCCTATGCTGCCACTGTCAGTTCTATAGCATAGGTAAGAGAGGAAGAAAAAAGAGAGAGAGAAGAGAAAGGAAAATGAAGAGAGAATAACAAAAGAAAAAAATGAGTCATATATGATGGACAGTGGTAGCCAGTCATCACAAATTTTGCCACAGATGCCTTTCAGTTATAGTACCCATTGCCTTGATTCTTGGGGCTCAGTACCTTTCAGGAATTACCATTAAGTCAGTTATGATGAATTAAGTTTTAGTTGAGCATGAAAAATTGCTTATCGTTGTTTTGCCATAACTTAGAATATGATAATCTGCCTGAGGGTCCAAACTCAACCTGGTCAAGTCTCTGACTTCCTTCAAGATCAGTTGAATCCCAACATTTTAGGAGTCCTGTCTTGGACCCCTCACCCCATCCTACCAGTGCCTTCCCTCAGAGATTGCCTTCTATCTGCGCTCTCTCTCTCTCTCTCTCTCTCTCTCTGTCTCTCTCTCTCTCTCTCTCCATATATATATATATATATATACATATATATGTATATATATACACACATACATATATATATATTATATACACACACATGTATATACATGCGTATATGTGCACATATGTGTACATATATGTATAGATACACACATGCATATCAACATATATATTTGTATAGTGTTTGCATGTTGTCTCCTCCATAGAATGTGAGCTCTTAGAGGAAGGGTGTTTGCCTCTCTGCATCTTCCGTGTGCCTGGAGTATAGTAAGTGCTTAATAAATGCATGCTGACTAACTCTTAAGGAGGAAGCACATTTTGTGCAGGCAGTAGCAGAAGATTGAAAGATCAGTGATATATTTGGAAGTAGGAGATCTGGATCTGAATTCTAGTTATGGTCATTATTACCTGTGTACTGAAAAATAGACATAGATATAGCCTTGATCTCATCTAGCTGCTAGAGTTTGAAGTCCACAAAGTTAAAGTTTGAGAGGCGATATCCAGTAGAACTCTAGATTTGGAGTACAACACTAGAATAGAATGCTAGTCAACATTTGCAATATACACTAGAACATTGGGTTCCAATTGGACACTTCCTAGCTATGTAACCCCCAGGAAAGTCATTTAAGCACTCATTTTACTTGTCTGTGAAATGAGGAGGCTGTACTTAATAGCTTCTGAGGACTCCTTAAGCTTTAAATCTATGAATTTAGGACCTATAATTCTATGAATGGGATAACAGCTGTGCACCCAAGGCTATAAGGGCACACAGCTGTTCACAGCTGCCTCAGACCTATTTAGGGAGGATCAAGATGATGGTTCAACAATGTATTAAAGAACCATGGTAGGAAGTAAGCTTGGGTGTGAAGTAGGAATAAAGGATCTGTATAGGACAGACTGAAAGCAGCAGCATAACAACTTAAAACAAAACAAAACATTACATTCGGCTTAATTTGTCACCAAATCCAACAATAAATCTCCTGCCTTAGGTAGACCAACATCCTAAGCACATGCCCTCTTGTCCTACTTTGGGAAAATACATATAGTGTCTCTTCCTGTATTTTATAATGGTCTGAGTGCCTATGTAAAGGTCAGTATTTCATATGACTACTTACCAAGCACTGTATTTCCTCCACGTCTGACACTCATTGTCAGATAAAATTAAGTTTAGATTTATTTAACCTTTGATGTCTTTTCTTTCTGATCCTCTGAATATGAGCTGTGGATGCCCCAGTGAAAATTTTCCCATTTGAAAAGAACATAATCTTTGAGACTGAACCATCTCTACAAGATATATACAAATTAAATTGACAAACAATGAATAATGAATGTTTTAAGAGGAGTATTAATTTGGACTATGCAAATTTTGAATATGATAATTTGAATATAGACCACTGAAGAAAATTGATAATCCAAAAGAGATTGTAGCAGAATGTTTATTTGAAGGAAATTAACTGTTCAAGCATTTAGTTCATAGTTACAACCAAATCACTCATGAGAAACTGTCTTCATTCATCAAGACAGGTCTGACAAGGTACCTAATTGACAATTTTTGTTGGCTATTACTTTATGGTAATGTAAGGACTTGAAAATGATAAAACCAAATTTCTTAAATAGTCTAGAGAATTTATACAATCCTTGTTACAACCTGGACTCCCTCTCCTCTCTCCACATCTTGCCTCCAGTTAATCCAAATTAGTAGAATTTTGTGATAGGCTTATTTATTAGGGGAATTCTTAATCCTTAATTGAAAGTCATTGACACTTTCATAATGGGTATTCTGACTTGAGTGAATTACTCAATCTCTGTTTACAAAAATATTATTAACTTTATTAGTTTGTTCCCAAGTGTTACTTTTCTGGGCATTCAGAAATTAGCCTATAAGTTATTTATCATGGAGTTATTCAATTGCAATAACTCTACTATATATTTCATTCCTGCCATATGCTGTAAATGATTGTGACAATATTATTTTGTTGGTGGTACTTACAAAGTAACTTCTGATTTTAGGGGGTAATTGAGCTATATAAATTCAATGTGGACTGAAACTTAAAACAAATTTGTTCTTCTAGTTGTAAGTTGTAAAGTGCCAAATGTGAAATACAGTATTTTAGCACATACCATAAAACCTGCCTTACAATGGAATGGTGGTTTATTGAGTCAACACTAAAAATCCATTATTATGAAAGAGAGGTTTGCCTATAAGCTACAATTCTGATGTTTGGTCTCCCTGGTTATAGTAGGTTGCAATCCCTAAAAGGCGAAACATCTTAAAATAAGTTAATTTTTTTTTTTACTTATCTAGTCTTACTCATATAGTAAAATTAGAAGAATGAAAAACAATTGAAATAAATCCCAAGTGCCCTAACCTAATATTCCTCCCTCCTCCTGCTTTTTCTCTCCCTTCACACCCATTTCTAACTTTGGGCAAGTAGCAGTGCTGTTCTGGATCATAATTTCCTTATCTGCAGAATGGGGATATTAACAGATTATGTCTTAAGGTCTACTTCAATGAATTAATCAGGTATTTATCAGATACCTACTATGGTAAACCCTGAGCTGGGAAGAAAAAAAACACAAGAAACCAACCTCTGTCCTTAAGGACAGAGGAGCTTACATTCTTGAGGAAAAGACACCAAGAACAAAACATAATTCTATACACAATAAATAAACGGTAATGGGAAGAGGTGGGAAGGGAAGTACTCACTGGTGAGATCAGAAAGGACTTATCTAGGAAGGAGTTGGTTGCACTGAGATTTGACCAAAAACTAGTGAATGTAAAAGGTAAAGGTAAGGGCACAATGAATTCCAGGCATGGGGGACAATCAGTGGTAAAGCACAGAGATGAGTAATGGAATATCATGTGTGAGGAACTACAAGAAGGCCAGTTTGGCTAACATATGAGTGAGTTAAAGGAAGCAGTGTATAATAAGGCTTGGGGCCATATTCTAGAAGGTTTTAGAAGCTAAAGAGCAAAGCTTGCATTTGTTCCTAGAGGTAATAGGAAGCCATTGAAGTTTATTGAGCACAGGAATTATGTGGTCAGATCACTGCTTTAAGATCATCACCTTGCTAGCTATATGGAGGATCGATTGCAAAAGGGAGAACTTTGAGACAGGGAGACCTATTAGATTATTGCAAGTCTAGGTGAGAGGTGAGAGGTAAGAGGACCTCAACTATGCCTAGTTTCTAAGCCCAATGGTGCCATAATTCACTCAGCACTGCACTCATCTCATCACTAAGCAAGAGTAATTAAACCCCTCCCTGTCTCTGGCTTTCTCCCCCAATGCATGTTATGAAATTCTCAAAACAAAATTACTTTAAATTCACTTCCATTTTTTAAAAAAAATATATGCTTCATAGAACTCCTCAAGAGAGGGTATGTGTGTTTCATTACAACATTAATCAAATAATGATGTATATCAAGCCTTTTAAAAGCTTCATTATTAAATAGCATAAGATGAAGCAATTCAAATGTCCTAGATTTAATATCATATTTAGCCCCCACCTTTCTCCATTCAATAGGCTAATTCTGCCTAAGTAACAATAGTCTTCTTTCCTGGTACCTGTTTTCTCCTACCTATCTCCTTTTCTAGATTGTATACATAGCTAGAATATTCTATACCTGGAAACATTCAAGATAGAAACTTCCAAACTCCAACCAATTGGTATCTCCCTGCTAATGACATCAATGACTTCAGGAGTGGGAAACCAATTAAATGTTCCTGAGTAAAAAATTATCACTTCCTATAAAATAACTGACCCTTCTCAGCTTCCTTGAGCTGCCCTGAGCATGAAGTAAAGATAGTCCCTTCAATATGATCCAGAGGGCTGGCAAAAGTTTGGGTTAAGGTTATGCAAAACTTTCCTGCCGTGTTTTTGAGATTGTCAAATCCCAGGCTATTTGACAGCACACCTTGGTCTAGTCATTATGTACCCTTTCCCATCTTGTTTTCAAGAAGTGGTCAATCCTTATCTCAGATGATGTCCAGCCACCAGGACACCCTTCCTTGTGTCCATGGTTGGCACAGTTTTTTGGGTGGGTATTGCCCAAGTATCTCTTCCCTTGTTGCTCTTCCCTCCCCATCTCTGTTAAACCATTTGCCCTGCTCTTAAGTGAAGCAAATCAAAGGGCCTATAGCTTTTAGCACCAACAAGTTTATCTGGTTCTTCTGCAGAAGCCCTTATCCCAGCAATGGACCCAGTAGTAGCACATATTTTAGCAAAATGGAAACTGCAGAAGGATTTGTGTAACCAAACAACTTTGAAACAAAGTAGAAGAAAATTGCATGCTTTGAGGCATAGAGCTTAAGTGTTTTATATAGCCATCTCTCTTGTGAGGATAGCTATTAGTGAAAGCTTTCAGGAGGCTGATAGGACTAACCATCAATAGAATGTACCACCATAACCTAATCTGATGTTTGCAAAGACTTAAGGGTCATCCCACTGTGTTTCCTTTCAGATTTTCTAATTAAATGTAAATTGGAAAATGTTCCTTCATTGATGTACAACTCACCAGTCTAGAAGCAGATTGGAATCAATGACTACTTTAGATTTGGGAACCATTGGTGAAGGAGCAAAGGATCAATTTAGAATGTCAACATTTCCCATCCTGAGTTATCTATATCCCATGGATCTGTACCATGTGAGTCAAGCTGATGAGTCATCAGAATTTTGTGCAAGTCATTGTTACCGAAATCAGATCTATTATTCTTTAAGGTGTTCTCAGTTCACTTTTAATCCAAATTTTACCTTTTATTTCCTATTGCAGATTTTTCATAATTGACCTCTACCTTGTTCATTTATAGATCAGCCATTTCCTTTTAAAAGTGTGTTTTCCTCATCATATGAATGCTTGTCCTGAAAATTGATTTATAAAGTATTTTTAATTCTGAGATTTAAATGAACAAGTAAAACTCACTTATTTTTTGGAATCAATATATTTTGACACCACTAAAATCTAAATAAACCTTTCATTCATAGTATCAGCCCATTAGAAAAAAAGTGAAAAAGAAAACATTGTATGAGAATGGGTAGGATAGGTAGATTGCAAATGATTACACATGTAATTCCATTCTCTTAGAGTTCATCATTTCTTACCAGAAAAAAGGTAGGTTCTGTGCTTAGTTATGTGGAACAAATATTGCCCATTGTATTTGACCTGAATTCTTTTTTCCTTAAGTGTGATTTTCATTCGAATTATTTTGTGTACAAAATTATGTGGTCAAACAGGAGACAGAAAGATTAAACATCATTATCATAGGTGCCAGTGAACTTAAATAGACTGGAATGGGTGAATTTAATTCAGGTTATGATTACATATCCTAAGGTAGGCAAGAATTCTTAAGAAATTAATTCTATCTATTCACTGGAAGGTCAAATACTGAAGCTGAAGCTTAAATACATGAGAAGATGGGACTCAATGGAGTAGATTCTGATGTTGGGAAAAAGTGAAGGTAAAAAGAAGAGGGGACAGCAGAGGATGAGATGGATAGGTAGTGTCATGGAAACAATGAATGTGAACTTGGGCAGACTTTGAGAGATAGTGGGGAATAGAAGACCCAGTCTGCTATGATCTATGGGGTCATGAAGAGTTGAACACAACTGAATGAACAACAACAACAAAATCCTTTTCCTTTCTTCTTTCTGAATCAGTTTCTATGTATTTCTGAGTTTTTTATATTCACTCTTTTCCTGGCATTGTTGTATTATATTATATACTGTAGATGATAAAGTGATAGATAAGACAGCATTTATTAAATAGTTACTATATGCTATATTAGGCTATAATATATCTATATCTATATCTTTATATTTCTAATGGTGAAAGACAATAGATAAAGGAGTTAAGGAAAAGGAGGTTGAGGGTGGGATCATAGGTGTTGCAGCATTGGGTAGAAACAGCCTGGGAGTGGGTCTTTTCAAGACAAAGATCACCTTTGAAAGCTGGGGGTTGTTGGGGGACAGGGAAAGGGGAAGGCAGGAATCCAATGATGGAATACACCATTTTGATGGAAGGGAGATCTTGTCAATTTATTTGGCATTTTATTCACTCATGCTCAAATTGTTTACCATGTTAATTTGTTTCTACTTTTTTACCTATTATACATGACTTGGATAGTAATGTTTTGGTAAAGGGAAGACCTTTCTTTTTGTCATTGTCTTACTTTGGGTGTAAAGCCAATGGGATCATTAAATAATAGGATATGAGCTTTTAGTTATTTTCTCACATAATTTCAAATTGTCATCCAGAATATACACATCGTTATAGTTTGACCAATGGTATACTGTGCCTGCCTTCCCACAGTCTCTGCAACATTCCCTATTTCCACTTTTTAGTAACTTTTTCAATTTACATGACATTCTGGAATTTTTAAAATTTGTATTTCTCTTATTAGTGATTTGTAGCATTTATTTCATATGATTGTTGATCATTTTTATTTCTTCTTTTGTGAACTGTTTAATCTTTTGCCCTTTAATCTACTGGAGAATGGCTCTCAGACATATATATTTTTGTCAACTTCCTACATATGTAAGGTGTCAGACTTTTATCACAGTTGTTTGATGTAAATTTTACCTCAATATATCATGTTTCTTCTTTTCTAGCTGCATTGATATTGTTCATGTGAAAGGTTTGATTTTATATAATTGAAAATGCCTATTTTTATAATCTCTATCCCTTGCTTGCTCTATTCCTTCCCAAAATAGTTGTGAAAGATATGCCCTGCCTTTTTCTTTTTTTTGAAAATTTATAACTTTCTGTACTTATAAATGGGGACTCGCTGTAGTATATGGTATAAATTTGTTTTCTGTCAAAATACTTTGCAGTTTTCATTAGCCTCTTTCTCCAAGTACTTTGTGTTTATGAATTTATAGAATACTCAACTATACATATGTTTGCTCCTACTTCTTACTCACCTTGTATATTCTTCTCATCACTTTTCTATTTTTTGAGCAATATTAACCAGTTTATAATTTGAAGAACATGATTTAAAATTTGGTCATGGTAAGCCTTTCGTTCTGTTCTTTATATATGTTTTCTTGAAATCTTTGGCATTTTGTTCCTTTAGCTGAATGTGGTAATTAATCTGTTCAAATTTATAAAGTAACCTCCTGATGGTTTGACCTAGTGTGAAATTTATAAATTAGTTTAGATATTTTTGTAATATTTATTAGGTTAGTGAAGCCTAATATGAGCATTGACTATTTCTCAAATTTCCTAGATTTTTCTTTTATCTAGCACAATGGGTAGAACACCATCTCTGGAGTCTAAGGATCTTGGTTAAAATTGTTGCTCTGATTATCATTATATGTATGACCTTGGGTAAGCTACTTCTCCTTCCTTGGACTCAGTTTGACTCTGTAAAAGAGGTTGGACTAAATAGTCTGGGAAGTTCCTTCTAGTTCCAGATCCTATGATCTAATGAGGTATGATCTATAAAGATGTATGTAGCCAAATAAACTCTATATGTCTCACTAAGTTAATGGCAACATTTTAAATGTAGCTAGGTGGCAAAATGGATAGAGTGCCAAGCCTAGAGTAAGGAAGACTCATGATTCTGATTTAAATCCAGCCTCAGATACTTACTAGCTATGTGACCCTGGACAAGTCACTTAACCCTTTTTGCCTCAGTTTTCTTATTTTTAAAAAATGAACTGGAGAAGGAAATGGCAAATTACTTCAGTATCTTTGCCAAGAAAACCCCAAATGGGGTCATGAAGAGTCAGGACTGAAAACAACTAAACAACAGAAGCCCTATTTTTCTTGATATGGTAATATAACATTTTTTATGCATTTTGTAGTTACTGAAATGAATTTTATTTTTAATCTTTTCTTCCTGGCTTGGTTAGCAACCTACAGAAATGATGGTAATTTGGTGGGTTTATTTTCCATTCTCCTACTTTGTTGAAGCTAATTAGTTTCTTACGTCAATTAGCTTCTTCATTGATATTTTAGAGGTTTTTAAGTATATTGTCATATCTAAAACAGGAATTATTTTGCCTTTTTGTCTATGTTTATTCCATTCATTTCATTCTCATTGCCATAACTAACAATTTTAGTACTGTAAAATAATAATATGAAAGTTAAAAAAATCTTAACTTGTTTATTTGAACAATAAACAGACTTTCTCCATTGCAAATAATGTTAGCTCTTGGTTTTAGATAAAGCCTTTGGTTGTGTGGTTTGTCCTTCATTCTTGAAAAGGAAGATGAAGCCATGACTTGCAAGTGAATAGGATTTGAGTGTGGGAGGGCTATGCAAAATCAACAGCCTCACTTTCTCCTCCAGAACCATCTGGTCCCAGTGGCCAGATATACATCAGAACAACTAGAGATGGCCCACCAAAGGCCTTTGGTGATATTCAAGGAATAACCCTCCCAGTTTATACTTTTTAGGGTGCTTGATGTAAGTGCTATATTTTATTATAGACCTTTTCTGCATATTGGGTACATGTAATTTTTTTTTCATTTTGTGATCATATAATTTGTTTGCTATTTGCATCCCTGGTAGAAGTTCAACATGGCCAAAATTAAAATTTGGGGGATATTGTTATAGTCACTTTGATAATAATATTGTTTAAAGGAACTTACTAGAGTGACTTTCTTCTCTATAACAAAATAATTTATATAGCCTAAGGATTAATTTCTTTTTAAATGAGGTATAACATGTACTAATAATTCCCTCTAGATATTTTCACCCTTTGTAGTTCATTTATAATTTCTAAACTTTTCCCCTGATATTGAGATATTTAGCTTCTTGATCTCCTGTTTTATTAACAGGTGATATTTTGTATTTTGTAGCTATTCATCTTCTTTCTTTAAATTCTCAGTTTTGTTGGCATATAATTGGTTATAGTAGTTTCTGATTTTTTGTATTCTTTTGCAAATTTTCCTTAGTCATTTCCAACAGTTATTTTTCCTCTCCTTTAAATTAAACTAAGTAATCATTTATTAATTTTATTAGTCTTTTAAAAAGTTAAGCTCTTAAGAAAGTCCATTCTCTAGTCTTTTTATTTGATTTATTATTCTCAGTAGATATCATGTCTCCTCAATTTCCCCGCCCCAGACTCCTTGAGAAATCTGAATATACTAATTGTCTCCATTCCCTTTCCTCTCATAATTTTCCAATCCCTTTGCAATCTGCTTTCTGGCTTCATCATTTAACTGAAACTGGTATTTCCAATGTTATCAATGATCTTCTATATTTCTGTTTCCTCTTTTCTCAATCTTCATCCATTTTGACATCTGTGCGACATTTGCCACTATTAATCAACTTATCCTCCTGGATACTCTTTCCTTTGTTTTTGTGACTCTGCTCTCTCCTGATCCTCCTCCTACCCATTTGACTATTCCTTCTCAGTTTCCTTTGCTGGTTCTTTACGTATGTCATTCCCACTTATTGTTTTTGGACCCCAGGATTTCGTTCTGAGACTTTTTCTCTTTTCCCTTTATGCTATCTTACTTGGTGATTTTATCACCTACAATGAATTCATTATCATCTCTATGCAGGTGATCTATCTACTTCTCCCTAGCCTATCTTAGGAGTTCAGCTCCCTCGTCGTTAACTTTTGGATGCTTAGGACTAGATATCCTCTAAACATATCAAACTCAACATGGCTAAAATAGAATTTATTATCTTTACACCTCACCCTCACTACTCTTCCAAATTTCCATATAATATCAAGGGTGCTACCATCTTTTAAAACACCCAGGCTTGCAACCTTTTGTCATCCTCCACTCCTCACTTAGAATCATCCTATGAATCCAATCTGTTGTCAGATCTTTATGTTTCTACCTCCATAACATCTCATATGTTTCTTAGTCTCCACTCACATTGCCACAGTATTATTTCAGGCCCTCATCACCTCCTTCTTGAATTGTAGTAGACTTAGAATTAGGCTTCCTAGTTCATACATCTCCCCACACCAATCCATCTTTCACCTAGCAGCCAGTCATTTTCTAAAACATAGAACTATAGATCTAACTCTGTCAATGGCCCTTGGTACCCCAGCTAATAAACTCCAGTAATTCCCTATTAATTATAGTATCAAGTATAAAGTCCTTTACCTGTCATTTAAAGTACTTTACAATCTGATCCCTTCCTAACTTTGTAGTCCATTATACCTTCCATGTGTCCTCTCACATGATACTCTATCTCCTGTCTTCATGTTTTTGCCCTGGCTGTCACTCATGCCTGGAATGTTGTATTCCCTCTTCTCTCCTTCTTGATGTCCTTGGCTTACTTCAGTCCTTAACTGAAATCCCACTTTTTGTGGTAGACATTCTCCTTAAAGGTTACCTTCAATCTACTCTACTCTTTAACAATTTGATTTTTACATAGTAATTTAGATGTTGTCTTCCCCATTAGAATATGATCCCTTTTGTGGTGGGTTTTTGCCTTTTCTTTCAATCTCCAGGGATTAGCACATGACGCGGCAAACAATAATGGTTTTTGACTGATTATCACAATTTCCATAAAAATACTATGTGATGCTGAGAATAGATGTATCCCTTTGTATTTTCATTCAAAAATCACCAAACATCTTGCAAATCTTATTTTTCATCAGTCCATTTAGTGAAAGAATATCCTTCTTGTCTTTCTGTTAGACTTATTAATACCATATAGAAGCAGGATTATTAACCTGGGATTTGTGAATAGATTTTGGGTGTGTGTGTATTCTGAGAATCTTGAGAGAAAAAAAATCTTTGTCCCTATTTAATTGGTTTCTTATGTAATACTATGTATTTCATTTTATGTATTTAAAAATATTGTTCTGAGAAAGTTTGCATAGATTTAACAAAATTATTAAATGGAAATATGACACAAAAAAGATTCAGAACCTTTTATATAAAGGAATGTTAAGGTCACATTAAATTATTGTTTTGCTCTCTTGGTCTTTTGCACTTAAGCTGGCTTTTTGGTGAACATGTATTTAGTATTGGTATTTTTGTTATTTATGATGCTTTTAAGCATCATATACTTCCCTGTTTGTTTGTAAACATCATAACTACTTACTATTGATTTATCTGAAATTGAGTGCACCAATTTTTTTGAATCATTCAAAGAACAATACATTTTAGTCCAGCCTCTAATTTTAACTTTGCATTTTTTTTGTATTTTAATTATGTTTTCTTGATGAGGTTAATCCACTTAAATTTAAATTTATGGGTTTTTTCCATCAAATTCTTACTTTTTTTCTCTTTTGAACTCATAATACTTGTTTGTGATTTCTTCTGCATCTAATAATCTGATTCTGAGGTAATATGGCAAAGCAGGTAGAGAGCCGACATCAGAGAAAGGATGACCTGAGTTCAAATGTTTCTTCTGCCAAATTGACTGTGTGGTACTATATAAATCAATTAAATTTTTGGTAACATGATAAAATCTTTAAGATTATTGTGTGAGCTGCTGATTTGTACTGGCAGTGAGAGTTTCTTCATCAATGAAAGCACAGATCTGATCTCCCTACAAACACCCCCTCAAAAACATCCTATTCTAATATCTCAGACCTACCCAACTGCTAACCACCTTAAACTCCAATTTCTTGAGTACTTGTTTACTTTTGATCTCTCAATTTTGCTCTGTTCCTCCCACCAAATAGCTCCTTTCAGTTTTAATGGCACTCATCTGTAGTGGCCCTTTTCCAAAAATGCTGATTTTACTTTTCTCCTTTCTTACCTTGAAAACTTAAATCTATATAGAAAATGTATAGTTTTTCCTTTCTTTATTCTATTGAAGACGTTTCCATTAAGTGAGCCTTCTGGGAGACTAACACTTAGCCCTCTCTTCTTCCCTGCCTAAAAAAGACAGACAGACACACACGCGCGCGTGCGCGCGCGCACACACACACACACACACACACCTATATCTATATCTATACATAGATATATAGATATATAAAATTTCCTGACTACCTTCCACATTTCTCCCTCCACATCCCAAACCTATTGAATTTCCCTTTCTACTCACCTCCCAGGATATCTCTTATTTATGAAGTTTCCTGAGGCAGTTCTCTTAATGACTCTCCCATAAGGCAGCTGATATTTCTAAAGGAAAATTGCTTTTGCTTTTCCTTTGCTAATCCTCTACAAAAGCAAATTTCTTTCCTTAATTTCCCTAAATTTCTTTCCTCTACTTCTTTATTTTTTTGTTTTCTTGTTTTTTTGGCAGGGCAATTGCAGTTAAGTGACTTGCCCAAGGTCATGCAGCTAGTACACATGTCAAGTGTCTGAGGCCAGATTTGAACTCAAGTCCTCCTGACTCCAGGCCCAGTGCTGTACTCACTGCATTACCTAGCTGCACTTTCCCACCTTTTTTTAGTCATCTTTTAACTCTTCTCACTATTCATTCGAACATTTCACCATCATCGTCCTTCCCATAACCCAGTTACTTTTATTTGACTCCATAACATTTCTTTGTTTGTCCTCTCAATGGCCTAGGATCAAATGAAAGTTTTGAAGTTCAATTGATTTGGCTAATACTTGAAGCAGATTAAAACTGATTCATTTGCTTATTGATATTTGGACTTGTTTACATTTCTTAAGTTTCTTCCTTTTGCTGAACTGTATGTCAAATGCATCTTTTCTTGTGGCTTCTTATAAAGCCATAGCTATAGAGCTAGAAGGGACCGTTGTGATGATCCAGGTTAATTTTACAGACTAGGAAACTAAGGACCAAGAAGTCATGTAGCTTTTCTAAGGTCACAGAGTAATTAAAAACCAGAGCCAGGATATGAACCCAGTCCAATGAGCTTTCTACTTTATCTTTCAAAATTTTCATTTTGGGTGAAAATCCATGTTTTTTGATAGATGGAGGAGAAAAGCTTTGCAGTATGTGTTATTTTGGAGTGTAAAGTAATTTCCTTTGCTTTAAGGAACATCACATTCCAGAGAACCTGCTACTATAAAGAAATTCACAATATTTTATTTGAAATGATTTTTAAAAATCTTATTTTAATTCTTTTTTGAATACTATAATTTGTATAGTAGTCCCCATTCTTATTTCTTCCTTTAATTTTTGATCTTTAAAATTATTCTGAGGGTTTCTGTGTTTTCTGTTTTAATTTATTAATGTTTCTTTGGACTGGGAGGGGGCTCTCCTACTGAGACTCTTTACCCTCACATGACATTTTTGTATAACTTTCTCCTGCTCTATAGTATTTATTCATTGTTTTGAAGGCTCTGAGGTTTTTAACTCTCCTCTCACCCCAATTTATGTGTATTTTTCTTTGACATTTTTTTTCTGGTGATGAACTTATTTCTATTTCCTGTTTTTTTTTTATTTCTTTTTTTGTTTTACTTTATTTGTCACATTTCCAGCTACTTTGAGATAATGTATACTTAGATACTCAGCCATCATATGGCAAAACTCTAGTCTGAAGTTCTGAACATAGGTAACTAGAAGAAAAGTGTTCCTATTAACAGAAAAGGGAAAGTCTGAAGAGGAAGCAATTTAAGGAACATGATATATTTACATATATCTTCCAAGTTGAAAAATACAAATCTTGATCTTTTATCATTCCTTTTATAAGCTAATCTTCTGATATTTAGTCTTTAAACATATGCAGATCTATGTGTACAAGTGTATATAGATAGATATCCTAATATACACATATATATATACACACATATGTATGGATATTTTTATGAATGTGGGTATATACACAAATATGTGCATGTGAAAGCATGCATGTATTCACATATAGAGAGACATCTTCCTGACTCCAGAGAACAGTGCACCACCTAGCTACCTCAGAAATATTCGAGTTCAAATATAGCCTCAGATACTTATTATCTATGTGACCTTGAGCAAGTCCTTTAACATCTTTGTTTCAGTTTCCTTATCTGTAAAATGGGAATAATAATGGCAATTAGCTCCCTGGGTTGTTGGGAGGATCAAAAAAGATATTTGCAAAACACAGTGCCCTGTAGGTAGTAGACACTATTTAAAAGCTAACTATTATATGTATGTATAATATACATAGGTGTGTATGTGTCTCTGTGTGTGTTTATGTGAACTCCTATTTGGAGTCCCTTTATGAATTATTTAGCCTGGTTATCAAATTTATTTATATGTGTTACTCTAAACAGATACTATTTTTAACTCCTAAACTCATAAGACAGTGTATAATTCCAAGTTGTTATTTGAGCTTCTGCCTCTGATTTCATTGGCATAGTGAGCCCCGGTGAGGAAACCCCCTTTACCAATGCCCATCTGTACTTACCCTGCAATTTATCATCTTGGAGAGTTGGCTGAAGCACTGAGAGGTTAAGTACCTGGAGTCACACAGCCAGTATGTGTCAGTATCTGAGCTTGTATCTTATAATTTCTGACACAGGAAGCTTTGTCCTATAAAAATAACTCCCCAGAAGCAAGGTTGTGTAACCTTTTACTACTTTAGCTGATGAGATAAAACCCATTCTATCCTTATTCTTTTTTTCTGTATGCTTGTCCTAACTCCTATCTGTCACCTTTACATAATCATAAACTCCAGGAAAACATTATCCTAGCTGTAAAATAACAACACACATTTCTACAATTAGCCCAAGAATAATCAGTCTCCTGTTTTCCTAGTCACGCTCCCTGAATTTTTTTTTCTGTTGGTCTTCCCCTATTTGCTGGCATTATTCATACCTTTCTTGCTAATGTTGAACATAGAAAGTGGTTCTAATTAGTGATATTTCTATTCCATAGAGACCCTTTGCTATTTATCCTTAAGTCCATTCACCAAGTATACAACTAAAAAAAAATAGTCACTCACCATGCTCTGCAGCTCTCCACTTGTATGACAGCCATCAACTTAGATAATTCCAAAGTTAAAAATGTCAACATCAGATTTACAGCAGGTGGCTTTCTACATGGAATTCAATCTGTCAAGTCATTGTAGCAAATACTCTTTAAGAGCAAAGAATAAATTTTATGCATTCTCTTTTTCAAACCCACTGCATTCTGCAATCGGTTCATGCCTCCGTTGTTGAGTTCTTTTTGAGCTAATACTCAATGACCAAGCTCCTTATCTATTTGGTTTGTGTAAGTAAGTAGCATATGATGATAACTCTCTGTTTTCTATTATTTCCTCTTAAATCTCCTTTATTCTCCTCTTCCTTACTGAGATAACTCAGGCAGAAGTATTATAAGCCCAAGACTTGTGATGAAATAGTGGCTCACATTTATATAATATTTAGCCTTTGATCAACACAGCAAGCTTAAACCAAATATTGTGCCAATATTGTCACAATTATAATTGGTAATCTGCTGCCCTATGGCTCCTCTCAAAATGACTGCCTAGCAAATGCTCTCTTCCCTGATAAATACTCCTTGCAACCTTATTCCCATTCATTTCAATCCTGTCTCTCTGTGTTAATATACCCCTTTTTCTATCCTTCCATTGCACCCTCTGGAACTGAATTCTATTGCAAAGACAACTGCTCTTCATGTTCAACACAAGTTATCCCTAGAAATTATTTTGCATTTAACTTTCTATATCCTTAAGACCTTGATATCACATGAGCTAACGGAGGACTATAACTCTTTAAGTTACCTAGAAAAGCCTCTCATTTTGCAAGTGAGGAAATAGAAGCCTAAACAAAACTACTGCTTCCTCCCTCTCCCAGCCCCAAACTATAGGGTCCTGGAGGAAAGGGGAAATTTTGTTTTTGTTTCTGTATTCCTAATGACCAGTGAAGTGCTTGACACCTAATAGGCACTAATATAGGCTTGTTGAATTAAATTCAATGAAGATAATGAGTCTTGGAAAGGTTAAATGACTTGGCTAAATTCCCACATTGAATGGCAAAATCAGGTCTTGAATTAAGATCCTCTTGCTTATGCTCCAACACTCTTTCTAGTGCGTCCTGATACTCTGTGCATTTTGGGTGATGATATTCCTCCCATCACAGCCTCCTGGAGCCATTTAATCCAGAAACAAGGCTATACAACTTCTTATTCCTCTGACTGAGGAGCTAAAACCTTTATTGTCCTTTTCTTTTTCCTTATACTTCATTCTTCATTAACTGCCTTTGTGATGATACCATTCTTCACATTGTATCACTATCTTTGATGGAATACTAACCTGTAGTGTTCAAAGTAAGGTCTAATGGTAGAAAGGGATTTCTTGGAGACTTAGGATTTTCTGTGTCAAGGAAAGCTCCAGGCTTATTCTTCTTTATTTCCTCGCATTCCTTAATTATATCTTTGGTTCACACCCCAAACACATCCTCTATGAAATTCCTTTGATAATTTTTATCACACTTACCTCCTCTTGAAGACATGCTGGCTTCCTAGCAACTTGGGATTTCTCTCTACATTGATAAAATAACCAACATTCAAAGTACTGTTGCTTAGGTGAGGCATTTGGCTTATGAGAAAGGTATAGGGATAGTATTCTTTGGAAGTACCATGACACAGAATGATTCTAGAATCTGTACTGTTTACTAGATAGAATTTGAGCACAATTTTAAACAATGATTTCATATTCAGTTTGGGACTAGGTTATCTTAGAAGCTGACTGTGTTCAGCACAAGCTTGTGACATTTAAGATGAACTGATCCATCCTCGCAAATCCCTTCCTAATTTATACTCAGTGGACAGGACATTTTCTGTGTAGGACATATGTCTCAGACTCCTTGCCTTCTCTTGTCTGACAACTATCTGACCAATTCATTGTCAGACTGGCATGCAAAATCTATCTTTATAAATTACCCTACTGAGAAGGTGGAATGATATGAGATACTTTTCTTAAAAAATTAAAACTAGTTTCCCCTTTCACTCTGGATCTATATCTCCAAAGAATATTGTATTCATGTGCTACTAAGATTTTTAAGGATTTTTTAAGAGAGAAAATAATTGTTAACTGAATCCTTTAATAAGGTGAAATGTCAAGAGTATTAGATCAAGAGTTAGAGGATATGGGTTTTAATATTAATTCTACTGCTTTCTAGCTGTGTGATAGGCAAGTAACTTAAAATCCCTAAACCTCAGTTTTCTTACCTGTAAAATGAGAGTTTGGATTATGTAATCACTAAGCTTCTTCTAGCTCTAAATTCTATGATGGTATGCTCCTATATGTAAATAAATTTCTCTGAAGGTTTATTTTCTGTGTCCAAAGTAATTTCTTTATATTGCCAACTATGTCAAATTCCTTAATGCAGCATCACTGATGCTAATTATTTTGGGAGCTCTCTCAAGTTGATCATATGTTCCTTGAAGGCATGGATTGGATCTTGACATTCTTTTTATTAATCTGTGTCCATTCATCAAAGTGCACAATGTCTTGCATATGGTAAGCATTCAATCATTATGTATAGATTAACTTGCCTACATAATAAAAATAATACATTTGTAATATTGCACATATTTTTGTACAATGGTTCAGTATAATAATAAGCTATGGGGGAATCTTCTTGTAGGATGTCGTTGGATACCAACACCATCCATAACATTAAAATAGATTGAATGCTATGATTTTCTTTTCCTATTGCCTAGATTTCCTCCTATATGTCACTTCTGTTCCTTCCAGAGAGCCATTCCATATAACAAAAAAAAAAAAACAACCCAAAAACAATTAAAAGCAAAAAGAGAGGACAAAGAAAAAAAATCAGCAAAACCTAAAGAGAGATAAAAAGATCTAACATACTATGAAATGTTCCATACCTGTGGAATCCCACATCTCTGAAAAAGAATGTCCTCTTTAGCTCTTCTTTGGGGTGAAGCTGCTTCTTTGTAATTTTGCAACCATTCACATCATTTCACAATATGTAAACAATGACTAATTTCTAATTGAGAAGGATGGCTGTTAAAATTAGGGTGACTTCTGGTGGTTAGATGCTTGCATCAGTAAGGCTAGCCATCTAACAGTAATGTGGATTTTTTTAAAGTATCAAGATATGTGTTTTAAGCTTCCTTTTGTATCATTATACTTAATGATTAACATGTTAATGTGAGATCTATAATACATTTATGTATTATATATTTAGATTCAATATTTACTCCAGGCAGACTACCTTCTCAGGATAGTTATGGTTAAGAAAAAAAGCAAGGATTTGCTAATAGAAATATTTTCTATGTACTAGGCATGTTGAACTACCACCACCAATTTGACTATCATGTCCTCTGATGGGGATAGCCCAGGAACCTGAAAGGAAAGAAGAAGCTCAGGAATTGACATCTTTCTATTTGACTGCACTAAGGCATCTTCTCAGGAAATGAACTCTTATGGAAATAAAGCCTAGGAACTGCTCCTACTGATACTGTAGCCACATCTGAGAAGGAAAGAACATTCTTGTTACCAATGTCCTTGACACTATTAAATGGTTCAAAACCAGAAACTGATATAGTTTTATTGGTGAAAATAATACTAAAAAAGAGACATTACCATTTGCTTTGCTGCTGCACCCCAATAACCATGGGATCTTTCTATCTAACTGACAGCTGAAATCTCCTACAGGCATCTTTACCTGTTAGAAGGTGAGCTCCTTGAGCAGAAGGCCTGTCTTACTTTTCTGTGTCCTCACTGCTTAACCCAGTACCTTGTCCTTAGAAATCATTTGAGAAATATTTGCTTTATCCATTTATTCAGTCAATAAGTATTTATCAAACACCTACTTTGTGCCAGGCTCTGTGTTAAGTGTCAGGGTTACCAAATACAGACTGTTCCCAAGGAGCTCACAATCTAAGGGATTCATTTATTCATACATTCATTATATTGATCAAATTTCAAGAGGCACAACAAGGGGGAGCAGTGGATAGAGTGATGAATTTAAAGACAGGAATATCTAAATTCAAATCTTACTTCAATACTTTCTAGTTGTGTGACCATGGACAAATAACTTAACCTCTCCCAGGCTTACTTTCTTCATGTTAAAATGAGAATCATAGTAGCAGCTCCCCAGAATTGTTGTGAATCAAATGAGATTACATATATAAAACATTTTTCAAACTTTAAAGCACTGTATAAATACTAGGCATATCTCTCATCACCTTTTACATCATCATTACCAGTACCACCACTATCATCATCATTATTAGTACTACAATTAGTACCAATGCTAGTATTTCTACTCTGTTGTTGTTGTTATTACTGTTGTCACTGCTGCTAATACTACTATCCAAGTTGTTTACATTTACAATGCTGTTATACTATGTATTGTTCTCTTAGATTGCAACCATTCATTTTGCCTCAATTCATACAGGGCTCCCCAAACATTCACCAAATGATCTCCATTATTTCTTGTAACACAATATTCCATTACATTTATACATTATAATTTGTACAGTCATCCCCCGGTAGATGGGAACCCAATAATTTTGTGTCTGTGGATCCTTTTCCTCTTTTTTTAAATCTTATTTGGGGCCGATACCTGGTAAGGTCTTGATTTATTAACTCTTGAGACATAGTTACAAATGGCTTTCCATAATGGCCGGGCCAATTCATAGCTCCTCCAATAGTGTATCAATGTGCCTGTTTTCTTGCAGGCACAGTTTTTTCTCCCCTCAAACGTTTGTCATCTCCTCTCCTCTCCATTCCTATCCTTTCTTCTCTTCCTTCCATCAGTTTTGTCAATGTAACATTGTGTATAGAGTTGTCCTTAGAGTTTGGAAGATCTGTATTTAAATCTCTGAGACTATTAGTTTCAGAGCAGTTGAAGAGCTCCATCAAAAGATGGAGTTTCATCAGGGAACTACCTACACCAGTGAAAAATACATGCACACACACTTACATAAATATATACACACATATATTTATATGCATATGTATACATATGTATGCACACATATAACGCAACACAGGACATATGTATACGCATACATACAAACATGTGATACATACATGTTTATATATGTATATGTGTGCCACACACGCATTCTACACCTGGGTCATTTCCCCACTGTCCTTCTCTGGTTTGATTCTGAAGCCAAGAGTAAGATACTCTGAATACCAAATGGTGCCTTATGGAACAGCTGCTGGTGCTCCATTCCAGTTTCTGAGTCTGCTAATGCTCTAGAGACCAGAGAATTTCATCAGAAGTTCCATATTTGGCTGGAAGATGGAAGAGCCTACTCTTTACTAAATAGAGGAGGTGATAGAGAGGAGGGAGGCTCAGCAATAATTTATTTAAGCAAATCTTTCCATAATGATCTTCTTTAGTCATAATCCATCACTTTTCTGTTTGAAAGAGTGTTACTGAAGATTGCTATCATAACAGCAATATTTGATTTTCCCTGTGTTCTCCATTCATAATGAAGTGGTTGCAAAATGCTAGGATCAGGATAATTTCATAATGAAGAAAAAAAATCCCATGGGGCATTCTTTCCCATCTGTAATTCTTTTACAAATGTCTATTTTGCATGAAAAACAACATACTTGTAAGGCATGCAAAGCTGTGTTAAATGGCCAGCTATATTTCCATAAAATCAGATGCCAAGAAAGCAAAGGAAGGGAGTAAAACCAAATGAACACTGAAACTGGACCATTTCTTTTCTAAATAAATGAGCAGACCGTGTAAAATAAAGGAGTAACTATGCTCATAGATATCTGTTGCTTGTACCATAGAGCTAATTCAACAGGAATTGGTATGGGTCTATGGGTTTGCATTTGCTTAACTACAGAATGTTGCTAATTTAAACATAGGTGCCTCAGATGCTCTTTTATAATGGGGATTTAGATATGCTTGAAATTAAGTATACATTTTATTTGGGTGTTGAGTTTCTGAACGATGCTCTAACGGCTAATTTTGGAAGAGGCAATGCATGGCTTCAAATCAAGTGAGTAAGTAAAAAAAATGGGCAAAATTGATTATATCTAGCATTTCTTTATTTCCCAAGCAACATTTCCTGGCATCTCTGCTGAACTTTTCTAACTAAACATGAAGTAAGCTTTAAGGGCTTTCATTTCTGTCATAAAATAAGTGGGAAAAGAAATTTGATTAAGTCTCTTCTGAACCAGAGAGGGTCAGAAGTCCTAGAAATGAAATACTCAATGAGATGATGGAATTCTCTGAGGATTTGATGGCAGATATTTGATAAGGTATATTTTAAGCTCATTAGAATATGACCTGCTCTCAAGTATGAGGTAACTATCTTCAAGTTTACCTAAGAGAATGTAGCAATAATAATGCTCTATATTTACATACCACATCTTTTTTCACAATTTATAGCTCTTAAAGTTATGGATTTCTTTTGTTTTTACATCATCTATACTTTCTGATGCATCCCTTTCCCCATTCCCTGTCCCCAGGGTCCCAGAGAACTATCCATTAGAATAAAGAAAAAGATAGGAAAATATTGAGCAAAATGAATATATTGGAAAAATCTGACTTTCCATGCAATGTTCTACAAAATAGTTCCTCATTGTGGAAATATGTTTAATACTATTGTACATATATAGCCTATAAGAAGTTGCTTGCTGTCTTGGGGAAAGAGGAGGGCAGGGAGGGAAGGGGAAAAAATTGGAACTCAAAATTTTATAAATGTGAACCTTGAAAACTATCTGTACATATAATTGGAAAAAATAAAATACTATTAAGCGGGGGAAAATAACCTCTCATCTTTGCACAGAACAGGAGGAGGTGTCCCAGGTTACTCGTGACTTTGGAAAAAAAAAACACTTTAGCATCTCTTCTGTCATTTCATTCATATCATTTCACATCATATTGATATTTCATAAAATTCACATGTTTTATAGAAATTTAGCTTTTAATATAATAAACCAAAAAGGGAACTATTATTACCATCTGAAAACACTGGTGTTATAAATGAGTTGGTTCTCTATTACCTCATTTGACCTTTATGACAACTCTGAAAGAAGTATTACTATTTACCTTTTGAAAAGAAGAAATTGAGGCCAAATGGGTCATGTCACTTCCCTATGGTCAAGTGGCAATGCAGGACTAGGACTCATTTTTTGGATCCCAGCTTCAGGTATTCAAAGTCATAGTTCGCTTCTTGAATCCTTCAGCTCTCTTTATTGATTTTCTATGTAAACATTTATCCCATTTGAACTGGAACCATAGTTATTTCTTTATATATATAATCTTATAGCTGCTACAAGATGGTAAGTTTTTTAATAGCAGGAGCTATGGAATTGTTTTATAAATATTTGCATTCCCCAATGCCTTAAACTTAGTAAGTGCTTAATGAACATTGATTTGATTGAGTCAAGTAACTATAATGTGTTTTACAGAAGTCTGATTTTCATTAAAAGAGAGGTATTTTTCCTGTGTAAAAAAACTGGTATTGTAAGTTGGCTCATCATCTTCTAGAGCTTTGGTGGACCACTCATGCACTCTCATTATTTTCCTCTCAAAATAAACTTGTTGGAGAACAATTTGCATCCAGGAATTTATTAAGTTTTGAAGAGAACAATGATGATTTTTCAAATTACGGGATGACATTCTTTGCAGACCATGGCTGTAGTCACCCATAGACAGTGTTAGCTTGTTGGAATTGTTGGAAATGCAGCATGTATGCATATCTGTAAGCTAAGTTCACTATTTCCAAATATCTGTGATTTCTACAGTATCACTTGGTATTGAATTATCTAACATGAAATTTATTTTAAGTCCCTAAGATAAACCTTATTTAACCTCCTAGTTTTCTACACATATCCAATAATTTTTATCATGCATCCCATCAGGAAATAATATTGAAGCACACTGCATTAAATTATTGATAAATTTCATGCATATATTACCACATAAATAACTAAGTACATTATAAAGTTGCCACAAAAACAGAAGTTGAAAAAGTATGAGAGAAAGGGAAAACAACTTTTGGTCATAGAGTTAATAGAGTGCCATGCCAGTTTACTGAGTAGGGTCAGACCTATACTTTATGAAAATCATTTTGGCAACTGTCTGGATGACATGACAGTTTGGAGACAGGAGAGACTACAGGCATGGAGGGCAATTAGAAGGTTATTATAATACTTCAGGCAAAAGGTGAAAAGGGTCTGAACTAGGGTAGAAGCTGTTTGAGTAGAGGAATAAAATCTCTAAGATAATGGTGAAACATGATTTGATAGTGGATTAAATATATGTCATGAGAAAGAGGAGAGTAGGTGACAGTGAGATTATGAATACTGGTGACTGGAAGGAGGGTGGTGTCCTTAACAGTATGAGGGGTGTTTGGAAGAGGGGTAGGTTTCTAAAATAAAAATAATGTAATGAGACCTGTGATGCATATCCCAGTCAATCCAAGCTTGTTCATCCTGCAGGACTCACTTAGGCTCACTCAAAATGAAAAGGAGGAGAGTGGGGCTCTTGCTCACCAGTTATTAGTGAGAGAACAAAGGCTGCCCTGCAAGCAATGCCTGATACATCTGCAAGATTATTGTAGTGGCAGCTTGTGATTATTCTGCAGGAAATATAATTCTGCCCCAATTTTAGGACAGGATTTCCCCAATGCCATCAGTAGAGCTATTCTGGGTGCCCAGGTACTGGTTAGGTTAAAAACTGCCTTGAAGAAATGGGGATGATGCAGACTACATAACAACCTGGAAAAACCTACACGACATAATGCTGAGTGAGCGGAGCAGAGCCAGGAGAACGTTGTGCACAGCCACAGATATGTGGATTCCGTGAGGACCAACCCTGACATACTGCGCTTTTCTCAGCAACATAAAGGGCAAGGACAACTCCAGGGGACTCACGATGGAGAATACTATCTTCATTCAGAGAAAGAACTGCGAAGTTTGAATACAGACTGAGGCACACTACATGCTCGCCTTTTCTGCTTCTCTTTTGTTTTTGTTTTTGGGTTTTTTTTTTTTTGGTTCTGTTTCTTCTTTCTCATGATTCATTCCATTAGTCAAAATTCTTCTCCACGACCTGACTAGAGCATAAATTAATTCAATGCGAAGTTATACATGACAGTTATATGGGACTTCATGCCGTCTTGGGGAGGGAGGGGGGAGGGAGGGGAGAAAAACTGGAACTCAAAACTATGTAGAACCGTGTGTGGTAAACTAAAAATAAATAAAGAAATTAAAAAAAAAAACTGCCTTGAAGGACCAATATATCCCACCCTGCCACCTGCAATTAGAAGAAGAGAAACTGGGAGCTTGCATAGCAGAGCCAGAAGATAGAGTGGGGGAAGAGTGGAATGTTGATGCAGAGATGAGTGTGGATACAGCTGTTTTGGAGATAAAAGAGATGGTTAGTGGTGCATTCAATAAAATGTTCAGCCTGGAGTCAGAAAGACAAAAGTTCAAATATGGCCCCAAATACTTATTAGCTGGGTGACCTTGAGCAGTAACTAAGACAATCTGACTCGGTTTCCTCAACCATAAAATGGGAATAATAATAGCATGTACCTCCGAGGGGTATTGTGAGGATCACATGAGATATATACAAAAAGTGCTTATCGTAGTGCCTGGCGCATAGTAGGTGCTATATAAATGTTTATTCCCCTTTCATGCCCTTCCCCCTTCCCTTCCTCTAGATGCTATAACTGGCCATTACGTCGAGGATGGAATGCACCCTCTAATTGGTTGATTATTACAGCCCTTTTCCTCCAAGCTACAGCTTTGGAGGCTACTGCTCAAGTCAACTCTCAAAAAATTATAAGTTGCAATGGAGGCAGGTACCTGCATTGGTAGAAGGAGTTTTGTCATCCAGGAGGTCTCTAAGCCATAGAAATCACAGGTGCAGCCATGATCTTCTCCCTTCTTAAACAAATGCTTTTATGTCATTTTCACTTTCTTCTATATGGTCACATGATATCACCTCAGCATTAAATTATGGAGCACCAATTCCCATGGCTTTCAAGAGATAGATCCTGCTTTCAAGCTATGATCTATTAATCCAAAGGATGTGATTTCAACCCCAGTTCTACCATGTAAACTGCAATTTGATTAAGTCTCTCATGCTAGATAAAGGAATTGTAATTCAACTTCAGCTCTGGGATTTTGCCTGAAATATAGAATTATCTATCTCTCTATTCAGCCCCTCTGTTCCTTTGAGTGCCTTGCAGGGGCTCAAGGTTGCAGTGAATTCACAATAAAATGTAGAGGTCCTTAAATCATAATATAAAGTACTTATTCCTTCCCCCTCAAAAAATTTGAAAGCACTATTGTATTTCTTTAATGTCCTTAAAATTTAAACATGAGAAAAAATGTTTCTAAATTGCTTTTGCTTTTGCAATTTGACAGCTACTCTGTCCAGATTTTCTAACTGATTAAATATTTTACATGAGTTTTGCTTTTTCCCTTCTTAATCTACTTGCTTAATAATAATTTTAACTGAAAATTCCATCCCAACTTGAGCTGATTTCCCCCTAAATAAACTGACACTAATGTTGTGATCTGGGTTTTTATTGACAGGAAATTGAACAAATTAGAGATGTTCAAAATTTGGTGAACTCTACACAACCTTCAGCTAGAAGACCTAGATTGGAAATTGATCCTTGTGCCTTTTCTCTTCTGGGCAAAGAGGGGGAATAGAATGTCTGAAATTCTTTTCTTTCTTCATTTCCCGCAGCCCTAGAATATTCTTTTTCAACCAGGTGTAAGTCTAGTTGTACTGTAGTCAATACACAGGTAAATGAGGGCAGATACAGCTTTGAAAGCATGACTATTATAACAGAGAAAAAGAATTTTGTCCTGATGGAACTGGGTTGATGTGTATCCTAAATTGTTGCACTCTTGCCCAGTTTTTTGTCCAGATTTTCTTTCCTGGTTCTGTTTTCCTAATTAGAAGGGCACATAGTGGAGTAATAGAATTTCTTTAAGCCATATGTTAGGGGCAGGAGGAAAGAGGTGGATGGGCAGGGGATACTCTAATCTTGGACTGATATGGGGTTTTCCAAGAGAGAATCATAAGATATGTGAGGTAGAAGGGATTTCTAACCCAAATCTGAGTAGGATCTATCTATCTATCTATCTATCTATCTATCTATCTATCTGTCTATCTATCTATCTATCTATCTATCCATCTATCTGTCTATCTGTTTATCTATCTATCTACCTATCTATCTATCTATCTATCTATCTATGTATCTATGTATGTATCTATGTATCTATCTATCTATCTTACATCCCACAAGTGATCATTCATCTTTCACTTAAACAATTCTAGTGAAGAGGAAGATACTGCCTCCTAAGGCAATCCAATACACTGTAAAATAGCTTTAATTCTAATCTAATGTGGTGTTTTTTGCCCCCCACCCCTTACATGAAGGCAGAACCTGCTGATATAACTTTTATCCATTGGTCTTAGTTCTGCCCAGTAGGACCAAGATCACACATATAATCTATCTTGAATGATTACTCTTCAAATATCTGAAGGGAAAAAAAAAAAGCTATCATGATTTTGTAAGTCTTCTCTTTTCCAGATTAAAGATCCCTATTTCCTTCCTGACATAGCTTCATGTCCCCTGACCATCCTGTTTGCCCTCTTCTGGACATGCCCCGGCTTATCAAAGTCATTCCTAAAACTGAGCTTCTGGAATTATACTTAATATTCTAGATGTGTTCTGTATAGGACAGAGTGTAATATGTTGTAGAGAAGAGTCAGTTGATTAACAAGCATTTAAGTGCTTATTTTGTGCCGGATCCTATGCTAACTGCTGGGCATTTCAGAAAAATAGCTAAAGAACACTGGGGTTTTATTCAAAGGATTTGATTTTGAATGATAGAGAAAGCCTCAGTAGCTGCGTCCACCATCTGCACTAATTCTCATCATCTTTTTGGGCCCTATCCTAGGGGAGCAGTTCTCTGGCCACCCCTAGCCTGAGATGGCGGAGGATTTAGGAGGGATAGGCAGAGTGGCCCCTGTGCTCAACTTGGAACCCCACCCCCCACCTGTGGACACCAATCCTGTTGTCTATACCTTGCAGCTGGGAATCCCGCCCACGCATTAAGGCACATTTGAGAACAAGCTGTAGCCAGTTGTACCACTTCCATCCTCCATGATGCTGACCTGCACCCCTCCTAGCAGCTTGAAACTGGCTTGATGCCAAAGAATCTTCCCTTGTGCTGACTGGATAGCAAACAAGTACTATGTCTCTACCCATTATTCTAAATCTTAGTCGACAAATCAATATAACTCACCCAGAATTTTGTAACACAAAATTTGAATCAAATTATTTATATTGACATCACATCTCTCCTACACCCCAAAAGATACTTTTCCTGGGCATCCTGCACACCCTGAGGGTGGCTACGTTCTTTCATGAGATTTAGCAGTTGGTAAGTTCAATGCTCCTGCTGAGGAAGAATGTTTGGGAGCTTCCCCAGCCTGTATCACTTTGGTCTGAGAACATATCTGGTACTTGACCAAGGTGCAGAAAGCACACATCACAAATCCCACCTGTAGTGAGTTTACCTCCAACTATCCTTCATATGATCTTTTGCCTAGAGAGCTTCCTCCTGTTTGCCTTGAATTAGATTCCTCAATTCTAAAAAGCCCAGTTACCATCTAGAATAAACTGCCACTGGTGATTGAGGAGATTCCTGGGGCCAGGAAAAACGATATAAAGTAGTTGCTGCTTAAGACCATCTAAGGACTGCTAACTTTATCTCTGTCTCTCCACCCTAAAACAAATGCTAGGCAATTGAATAAACTCCTGGTATACTCTTTGAAGCAGACCACAAGAATCCTTGAATCCAATAGCCTAGACCAAGATTCTTTTGCATTTTGTTTAAAATCAAATGTTAACAGATTGAAAGAAATAAACTTACTGGGAACCAGATCTTTATGTATTTATCCTTTGCAGATGCATTACATTTGGAGGGTCACATTGTCCACTTCCTTATATGCCATTGCTTTCACAGAGGCTCGAGATGTTTGCTTTGTAATAAAAAGGAATCTTGTTTTCTGTATATTGTTACACATATTACCAACCATGTCTTTCAAATCTGGTTTTTCCAACAGTCTAAGATGACATAAGTTTCAAGCCTTAACAAAAATCAGAAAGTCAGATAGATGAGTTCATTTGGAAGGGAATATAAGGAATCAGTTTGGTTTAAAACTTCTTGAGTTTAAAGTGGTAATAGGACATTCCAGTGGAGATGTCCAGCAGTCAATTGGAAATCTGGAGCTGGAGCTCTGGAAGTAATTAGAGACCAAAGATGTAGATTTTTGCATCATTTGCATGAAGGTCATGTTGAAGCAGCTGGAATAGCCGAGATTAATTACAATACTAGTGCTACTAATAGTGAAATATCTAACATTTATATAGCACTATGTGGCAGACATTGTGCTAAATAATTTTACAAGTATAATCTCATTTGAGCATAAAAGGACCAAGGAGATGTCCTTCTGAAACATACATTTTTTTAAGGTACAAGAGAAGCATTGTTTGTAAATTAAGGGGTTAGACTGAAGATCCTTGGGGACAAGGACTATTTTCCTTTTGTGGTTGTATCCCCAGTGCCAAGCACAGTTCCAGGGACAAACTAGGTATTTAATAGCTGTTAGTTGAATGGTTGGTTAGTCAATTAGTTGGACAGTGGACACAGTATAGGATAGAAGGCTAAGAGGCCCATTCTCAGATCACCCAGGGACTCACAACCCTCTCCCAATTCTCAGGCACTTTTTCTCCCAAGTTAAAATCAAGGAGATCAGAAAGCTACAATGTAAATATGCACTACTAGATATAATGTAATCTTAAAACTTTTCGTTACCCCTAGTTTCATACTGGTATGTGACAAAGCCTTATCCTTATATAATCTTTGTTGTCACTCCAGTGATAACACAGTCCACTATTAAATACTTTGATCCAAAGGCTCCCCCAGCCTCCAATTTGCCAGAAGTGAGTGTCCCAGGCTGCTCTCATGTGTTCACTCAATCAAGTCAAATGCTTGCAACTGCCCAAACCCTCAAACTCACATCCATTCTCAAGCACCTTCCACTTTTCTACAAAGTCACAAAACATTTCTGAGATTCCTGAGCTCCTCAGTAACATTCCCTCTTAGACACTCTCAAATTACTCATTGACTGATCCATCAATTCTCCTGCTTTGAGTGCCTTACACAGTCCACTATGTCTTGGCCAGTTGATACACTGGCCATTTTCTCCCAAGCCATCACATTGCCTAGACCAGAAACTATGCCCTGGAGGCCTTAACCCTTCCAGTTCTACTATTCCATCTCTGTGGACAGCTAGGTGGTGAAGTGTACAGAACCTGGATAAAGACTTATCTTCCTTAGTTCAAATCTAGCCTCAGATACTTACTAGCTATATGAACCAAGGCAAGTCATTTAACCCTGTTTGCCTCAGCCAAAGGGAAATGGCAAACCACTCCTTTGCCAAGAAAACCCCAAATGGGGTCATAAAGAGTTGGGCATGATGAAAAATGATTGACCAATTGCATCTCTGGGAAGGTGGTGTCTCACCTCATACAGACTCCCCTACCTAGGCTGTCTCCAGGTGTGTTTCTCTTTACTCCCCAGCCATCTTTTAGTTCTGAAGATCACCAAAAGGAGCAAGGAGAGGTGAGATTGTCCCACTGGTGAGCAATGGGAAGCCACCGAAAATTTTTGAGAAGGGCAGTGATATGACCAGGTCGGTGCATTTCTTTGGCCATAGCATTAGGGGGAAGGTGAAGGCAGGAAGAAAAACTAGGATTCTCTTACCAAGGTCATAGATCTAATTTTAGAGTGGAAAGTGACCCCACAGGTCTTCTGGCCCAATTTCCTCATTTTATGTGAGGAGGAAAGCCTAGATAGGTTAAATCAGTCAGTCAGTGAGCATTTATTAGGTGTCTACTATGTGTCGGCCTCAAGATCCCACAGGTAGTAAAAGCTTACCCAAGTCACCCAGCTAGCTAGTGGCAGAATCAGATACCTCAAATTTGAATTCTCTAACTCCTAGACTAGTGCTCTTTAACCGTACCATGAGAAATCGAATGAGATCGTATTGCACTTAGCATGGCACCTGGCACATAGTAGATGCTATATAAATAGTCATTGCCTTCTTCTTTTCCCTGAATTAAATATAAGTAAATAGTTGTTGTTGATGAGTTGTTTTAGTTGTGTCTGACTTTCCATGATCCCATTTGGGGTTTTCTTGACAAAGGTAGTCCAGTCATTCTGATCTATGTCTTGTCACTGGACTCTGATAACTTTGGAGGAGAGAGTGAGGCTGATGATTTTGCAGCCCTGCCTCACTTAAATCCAATTCACTTGCAAGTCAAGATATCACCCTTCTGATGTCTTTGGTGCTGTTGGAGAAAGGACAAACAACAACAAAGTGGAGCAGTGTGCCCTTTCCTTTTCCAGCTCATTTTACAGATGAATAACTGAGACAAACAGGGTTAACTGACTTGCCCAGGGTCATGCAGCTAGTAAGTGTCTAAGGCCAGATTTGAATTTAGAAAAATAAATCTCCCTGATTCAAAAACCAGTGCTCTACCTGCTATGGCACCTAGCTGCCCATTAAGTATGTAGAAACCACTCCTACAATAGAAGTATATTGAGTGATTTCTGAATCCGAAGGTTTCACTTGGATCATTTTTGTCACTTTTTGCCTGCTCCAAACTTCCCAATTCTTCTGTTTGAACATTCTTCGATGGGATGTTTCAATGCCCAACTGCAAAAGCTATCCCTATGGAATACCCTCTCCCTGTAACAAGAAACTTAATCCTAGATCAGCCTGTTTGAAGTGCCTTCCCTGACACCCATCTCCCCAGTCTTGCATCTGTAATGTTCATTGCAATTTTCAAGTCGAAGCCCATATGTCCATATTCATTCAAGTGTGCTGACATAGTCTTTGAGTGCTCCCAGCACTTATCATGCATCTTTGTCCCCTGCCAAGTCCCATCACTTCCATTCTGTGGAGCTGTTATAAGGTGACCTGTGGGTGTTTTTTTTTTCTCTCTTGCAAATCAAAGTAGTAAGTAAAACTAAAGCCCTTCTGCTAATGTCTCTTTCTTCAAATGCTGTATTGGATACAGTAGAAGATTTTTAGTGTCATTAACATTGCTATGGAGTTGCAGGAAGGCTGAATCAAATCTATGCATGGTTTGTGAGGGAAAGGGATTCATTCCTTTCCCTTCTCATTGCCCAAATGAAACTATGCAAATTTTATTTGTATGACCCAAATTGAGCACATGCTTTTCTGTCCAAAAAAATGATCTGTTCTGGTACTGTGACTTCTTTTTTCTCATTCTCTTAACTTCTCATTCCTCACACTGAGAGACAGCATGATGGAGTACTGCATTTGGAGTCAAGAAGGCATGAGTTTAAATCCTACCTCAAATTCTGTGATCCTAGAAAAATCATTTCACCTTTCTGTGACTTAGTTTTCTCATCTATAATATTAGAAAACTGTACTTAATTATTTCAAAATCCTTTCCATTTCTAAGGATCGTATGCTAATGGATAAAAGGAAAATTCTGTGTTCAGGCCTTCACCCTGATTAAAGAGGCAAAATTTAGGAAGAGAAATTTAAAAAGGAGTGTATTAAATACCAAGGCAGAAAAACAGGATTCAAGCTGATAACTGCTTTTATGGACAAGTTATTGAATAAGAGTCAGGCAATCCTAATTGGTTTGTTATCAGTCTTTGTTTTAAGTCACCTGACTTTTTATGAACCCATGTGCGGTTTTCTTAGCAAAGAAATCTTAATAAGTACATATTTATATGAACCAGCTAGGTGGTGCAGTGGGTAGAGTGCCTGACCTGAAGTCACTAAGACTCAACTTCCAGAACTCAAATCTGGCCTCAGAGACTTATTAGCTGTATGACCCTGAGCAAATCACTTAGCCCTGTTTACCACAGTTCCTCATCTGTAAAATGAGTTATAGGAGGAATGGCAAAGCACTCCAGTACTTTTGCTAAGAAAACCCCAAAATAGAGTCATGAAGAGTTGGACACAACTGAAATGACTGAACAGTAACAGCACACATTTACAAAAGGGGATAGGCCATTGCATCTCAGCTTCTTCCTGTTTGCCACATTATAGGGAAATGAGATTAGAGGTAAGGGAGATGGGATGAAAACAATGTGGCTATGTGTGGACTATCAGGTACTACAAAGAACAAGGGGATGGGATCAAAGTATATGCCCCGACTCTCCCAACAAACTGATTAACAGATATTGGGAAGACAAGCCATGACACCATGGTCACTAAGACTGAGACAGCACAAATTTTAATACCCTGTGATAGCTACTATCTCAAATCCTCTTTTGTGGAAACACCATAGAGCAACAAACAGGTCTCTTTTAAGCCCTGGCCTTGGTTTGTTTATGTCACCTGCTTGCCTTGCCAACTTTGAAATCTGCTGTAGTTAATCAGATTGGACAAATGCTCATTTCTCTTCACAATCTGGAGTGGTGATGCTTATCTGGATCAGTAGGTTTCCATCACCATAATTTCCTCTAGTCTTTCTCCTCTTCCCTCTTCCAGATAATTGAAAAAGGTTGAAAAATGCACAATGTACAATTTTTGATCTCCCACCTTCGAAAGGAGGATGTGGTGTATTCTCATATCTCTTCTTTCAAACCATGTTTGTTCTTTATAATATTACAGCATTCACCTTTTATTTATTTTGCTTACTCTTTCCATTTCCATTTTAATAGACATTGTATATATTGTTTTATTGGCTCTGCTTGCTTTACTCTGAATCAGTTCATGTAGATCTTTCTTTGCTTCTCTGTATTCATCACATTGGTCATTTCTTAGAGCACAGTAATATTCCATTCCGTTCATGAACCAAAATTTCTTTAGCCATTCCATAATCAATGGGTCCCAATTTTGTTTCTAATCCTAAGTTATCACAAAAGGTGCTACTGTGAATATTTTGGTGTATTTGAGAACTTTCTTCTTATCAATGATCTCCTTGGTGTATAAACCTCATAATGGAATCTATATGTCAAAGGATGTGGTCATTTTATTCACTTTGTTTATACAATTCCAAATTACTTTCCAAAATGATGATACTGATTCACAGTTCTACTAATGATGCAATGGTTTGCCTGTGTTCCAAAAACCTAATATTGACTATTGCCAAGTTTGGTCATTTTTGCTAATTTACAAAGGTTATTTTGTTTTACATTTCTCTTACTAGTGGTATAGAATATTCTTTCATATTTCTACTAACAGTTTAAATTCTTTCTCAATAAGTGTTTGCTCATATCCTTTGACCACTTCGCTAAGTTACCAGTAATTTCTTAATTGCCAAATCCATACATCCTCTTTTGTCTATTCACACAGCCACCAATTAATGGTTGAACTATTTCAATAGCCTTCTGGTTGATATCCTTGTTTCAAATCTCTCCCTGGTCCAATCAATCCTCCATTCAACTGCTAAAACAATTTTCCTCAAGTGTAAGTGTGACCGTGTCACCCTTAATAAACTTTCATGATTCACTAAAACCTACTAGATCATATGTAAAATCCACTTCATAGCCTTTCCTGTTTTCTTTCACTAATGTTCTTAAGTTTCCCTCTATATACTCCATGATCTGGTAACACTGGCTAACCACACAGGACTCAATGTTATGATTCCGTGCTTTTCACCAGTAGCCCCTCATACCTGGAATGTTCTCCCTCCTGATTTCTGGGGTTTCTTCCAGAATTAGCTTCAATCTCACCTACTACAGGATGCTTTCCTAATTTCCCCCCCACTTCTGGTACCTTTCCTTTGACATTACTTCCATTTACACTGTATATGTTTTGTATGTGCTTGGTTCTTTTTAAGTGCTGTCCCCCATTAAAGTGTGAGTTCCTTGAGTTGCTGGAACAGTATTTTTACCCTTCTTTGGACCCCTAGTGCTTAACTCAGTGCCTGGCACATGTTAATTACTTAATACATGCTTTTTAATTTATGCTTATTTTTAAAACAATTACCTGCAACTTCATCAGATGTACAGAGTCCTTCATGAAGAACCCCTACCAATGTAGGTCATCACCTCTAAAACTTCTTATCATAGTTACTTAAGGGCACCACTAGGAGCTTAAGTGCCTTGCCCAAGGTCCAGCCCTCTATGTCATAGGGGTACAACTTGAACCTGTATCATGCTGATTACAAGGTCAGCTCTCCATCCACTATACATTCTGCCTCTTATGTATGAATAATTAATTTACATATAACTTTTATTTTCCCCTAGCCCCGTGACCATAAATTGTCATGATTCCAGCCAGTCATCTCTCAAACATTTGTCCTGGGACACAAACATTACTAGTTGAAAGGGTAGGGCTGGCTGGACCCATTGCTACTGCTGGAAAAATAACTTACCCTGCAGACGTTGATATGAATTGCCATATTCCTATATCAATATTGAACAATCAAGTATTTGAGTAGAAGGCAAAGCATAGAAAGGGAGAACTACATATTTTTAAAAAATTAAGCATCAGTCACCAGGATGAGAAATGAGAGCTCTATTCTCAGTTTGTTCAGGATGATGAGGTGTGTGGTGTCTGTGTATATCTGTGTGGGGAGGGAGGGGGGAGGGTTGTCATTTAACTTTTTTGCCCTATTTTTGTAGATAGAGATGATATTTGCCCGCTCCCTATCACATAGGAGCATAACTGCACTATAAATACAAAAATGAAACTCAGTGATGGCTGATTCATGATTAAACATAGCTTACTAAGGGGTAGTAAATAAGCTGAGATGCAGAAGATCTATAAAAAATCAAATATAACATTACTTTGCTGGTTGATTCAGTTTGTGAAGCACTATCAGAATAACCTACTTCTTTCTACTCTTAGTTAAAGAAAGCTATTAGTTTTAATGACCTGCACATAATAAATGACTCGATTAGATGTCTTTCCCTCCCATCCTCCCCAATATGCTTAACTAAATGCTATGGAAGTTGTCTCATTCCTGTAGCCCTGTCACAGATGGCTGCATCAGAATCATTGAGTTAAGCTCAATGTTTATTAATCAGGAGGCTCTGTCCCAGTGTTTGAAATATAATCAATAGCTACAAACTCTTTTCTTATATATAAGTAATGGCTTCAATTCTCCTCTTTGTGGCTAGGGGTGTGCTAGCTTTCTACCTTCTTAAGTGGAAGGTGAGAAAAAAAAACAACAATCCTTAAGTCTTCATGGATATTTACTGCTCCTGTAGCTTGATCTATCCATGGAAGGAGTAGAGTCTGTCCAGGTAGCTTTCTACAGAAATAGCCTGAGGAAAACTGTAGTATATGGCATTCATCTTTAGCAACATTCATGTCTTGAAGCACTAAAGAGACATATACAAAGTAACTTTTTCCTTTCTTCCTGCAAATTCATAATTAGACCCATAAAATGTTTCTTTTGACAAGCAACAGAGGAGAAAGGGAGGAAGGGAAGCATTTAGAACCTTATATTCGAAACATTTTTACTATGTGGAAGGTTGAACACTTGAATGAATGAATGTGGTATGTTCTTCTGCATAGCTGGTAGCTCTCCTCTCTACCTTATAATAGCAAAGAGATTGATGTTTGGGAGCCAGCCAATTTTTTGTCATTTTGTTTGTTTGTCTCCCCTTCAACAGCACCAAAAATACCATCTTTTCTGCTCACTGTATGGGGGAAATTCTGGCATAGAAGACCTCTCCATTGATGTAGCTAAAAAAATATTTATTAAGGGATTATTTTATGTCAGGTGCACTGCTAGGCACAAGGGATACAAAGAAAAAAATGAATCAATCTTTGCTTTCAAGGAACTTACATTCTCTATATAGATTAGAAACTTACATGTAGTTTATGTTCTTACTGTCACCTGGGGTACTGAGAGATTAAGTGACTTTGCAGTGGTCAAATAGTATATCTCTGTCTCTCTGTGTGTCTGTCTGTCTCTCTCTCTGTCTCTCTGACACCCTCTCTCTCTCTCTGTCTCTCTGTCTCTCTGTCTCTCTGTCTCTCTCTCTCTCTCTCTCACACACACACACTCCCCCTTCTTTCTGTCTCTCACTCTCTCTGTCTGTCTCTCTGTCTCTGTCTCTCCCCTCCTCTCACATACACACACTCTCTGTATCTTAGTCAGATACAGAAGAATGGATGAATTTTCCCCACTATTCTATCATCTATGAGCCATCAGGTTTTGTTATAGGACTTTTGGTTCGGCCATATATGGGAAGGGGGATATTGTTGTTTATTGTCATCATTATCATCATCATTAATAATTTCATATTTTGGAGGAAAATTTCCACTCCATTTGGCAGATATCTTTAGCAAAAATGTTTATTAAAAGGAAGGCAGCCTGGAGTATAGATAGAGTGATGCACTTGGAATGAGAAAGACTCTAGTTCAAATCCTATCTCAAATATGACCCTGAACTGAAATTTCCTGAGTCGTGGTTTCCTTATCTGTGAAATGATGTGGTTGAATTAAATAACCTTTAAGATTCCCTCTAGCTCTAAAACTATGATCTTTTGCTCCTGTGAAACCAATTTGGGCATTGAGATGGGTATTAAGGCCAGTGTCCCAAAACACCACTTGTTACATTCTTTTTCAAATTATTAAATTAATTTTAATCACTACCTTAGCAAAAAAAAAATGATTCTGTGGGCTTGTCATTTAGAAACAGAAATATATAAAATTAAATTTTATTGTAAATATTAAGATTTTAAAAAGAGAAATCAGTTATTTGAGTGTGTTTTTAAATATTAAATTTGTATTGTCAACTTTTTACCAGCATATTTTCAGATTTTACACATAAGTAATTTTTTCAAAAGATTGCTTTAAATGAGAAAAGTTGGTCTATCTAATTTAAATATTAGACTTCTCTGTAATAGCAATTTATTTTTGAAGAGATTTGGTATTAAAAATTTAAAATAATTCAGTTTTCATAAGTGTATATATTAATTCTCTATTAATTCTTTATTGCAATTAATCAAAGCTGTAGCCCTATTTTAAATTTAATTAGGAACAATTTTTTAAATATTCCTGATCTATTTCAAGTTGCTTGTAGCTGACTACTATTAAATTGACAATGCTATTTATACGAGTTAGTAGCATAAAGCTAACAAGTCCTTTCAAATTCTGTTCCATTGTTATTCATATAAAATGGCTTTTAATTTTTTCTTCATTTAAAAGATGAGAGACACATAGAGAAAGACAAATAGAGGCAGTTCAGTAAGACCAAGCAATTCAAGAAATATCTGATAATATATGAAATATTCCCCAACTTTTAAATCTCCCTCAGCTGTTGGGTAGAGAGGTACATTTCTCAACTCTCTTCCAGACCCAAGTCTTGTCATTATAGTTGAACAACTTTTAATTAATATTTCCTTTTCTATGTACAGCATTATTTTTGTTGTATGTGTGTGTGTGTGTGTGTGCGCGCGTGTATGTATTTATATGCATGTTCTGCTTTTTTTTCCCCTTGTACCAGTTCCTCTAAGTCTTCCCAGTTTGGGCAGTGGAATGGCTATTAAAGCTTATACCTGAATTTACCTCTTCATTCCTTTCTAAAAAGACATTTATTTCACAACATGTGAACATACTCAGATTCTCTCAGGCTACTAAGCCTGCAGTTTTTTTTTTCTAGTCCAAGATGATGGAACCAAAAAACTAATGGAGAATTAATGAGCATATGGGGTGTTCGCTGTGTTGCCTGTTTCTCTCATGGCATGTCTTTGACCAAGCTCTTTTTTACCATTATATGCTTGAGATTTCATTGTAACACCATAGAATATCACTAACTCCAACTCCTTTCCTACTAGAGAAAGGTTGAATATTTCTCTCTAATTTGTGGTACAAAAGAAGGATTCTGATGATATCTCTTAATGCCATTATGCCACCCTGATGTCCCGTATATTAGGATGTAGGAAGTTGGCTTTGGCAATGTCATTCTTAACTGTTGGGGAGCATTTGAACTTCCTTGAACTGGGACTAACAGTTATAGGTATGTACTTCCAGGCTCAATATTCAGGGCATTCAAGACATCATCTAATCTGACTTCCTTATTTCACAGATAAAGAAACTGAGACCTATAGGAGCTAAGTGGCCTGTCCATGGTCACATAAAGCAGAAACAGATTTTGAACCTATGTCCTCTGACATGTTGATGTTTCTTTTTTTTTTAATTATGCCATGCTACTTCCTCTTTATATCTTAAGGTCTGAGTTACCAGAAAATTTCAGTTATCCTTATATCCAATCTTTTCCATCTCCAATTCAGCCTTCACCCTACTCTCAAAAGAATCTCCTAAGTGTAGTAATATGATTTCACCAATTATCTTTTCAAAAATATTCAGACACTCCTAATTGTGTATGGGATAAAATACAAATTTTTGATCCTGTCATGTATCTCCAAAATCTGGCTTCAATTTACTATTCAATTTACTTCATTTTCTGTCCTTAGATTAGTCTAGGGACTAATAGATATTTCCTAAACTTGACAAGTCATCTTCATGCATTCTTCTAGGTCAAATCTCATTCATGCCTTGATCATCACTATCTCCTCAAACCCTTCTCTTCCTTCAAGGTCCTGTTAAGGTGACTCACCTGCATGAAATTGTCCTTTAGCATCCCCACCGCACACCAAATAAAAGGGATAACTCCCTCTTCAAATGTCTTTAAGGAACTTTGCTTTGATTCTCCCTCCCCTTTATCACCTTTATTTGAATACAAGCAATATGCCTTTTAGATGTTAGGCTAGAAATATAGGTTGAAATAAGTTTATAAAGGTTGTGAAGGGTCTGAAACCCTAGCTTAAATCAGTTCTATTTAATTCTAGATGCAATAGGGATTAGTTAGTTCAACCAAGGTAGGGACCATGATTTATTCCTCCTTATGTCCCCCAGAGTACCCATCACATTGCTTTTAATATAGTATGTCCCCCAAAATATCCCTTAACTGATAAATGTAAGGACAATAATGGGAATTTACTAAGGGGAGCCTCGAAGGCACAACAGTGACCCCAATTGTTCAAAAGTGAAGAAGGAGTACAATAGATATATGGACAACCCTGAAGAATATCTGTGAGGATATTGCCAAAAGGTAACTGGATTGAGTAACTTTGGGAGGTGTAATTGCATTTCAGAAATGGTAGATTTAAAAAAAAGACAAATGAGGCTATTGCTCAAGAGCATTTGGATGACTCCCAAAAAGCTGTCCTTTCAACAAATCTGTTAAGTCATAAAATTGATGTGGTCATTCTAGATTAATTCTAGGTGGACAATGTTGTTGCTATGTCATGCCTAACTCTTAGTGATCCTACTTGGTGTTTTCTTGGCAAAGATACTGAAGTGATCTGCCATTTTCTTCTCCAGCTCATTTTGCAGAAGAGGAAACTAAGGCAAAGAAGATTAAGTGCCTTGCCCAGGGTCACACATCTTACAAATGCTTGAGGCTGGATTTGAACTCAGGACTTCCTGACTCTAGGCCCAGCACCACCTAGCTGTCTGGATAGAGAATAAGACAGGATATACAACCACAGATATATGGATTCTGTGATGACTAACCCTTATAGACTTTGCTCTTCTCAGCAATACAAAGTGCAAAGACAACCCCAAAGGACTCATGATGGAGAGAGCTATCTAAATCCAGAGAAAGAACTATGGAGTCTGAATACAGACTGAGGCACACTTTATGTTCACCTTTTTTCTTTTCCCTTTTTTTCCCTCTGTTGTTTTTGTCTTTCTTTTTTTTTTTTTTTTTTTGGTTTTGTTTCTTCTTTCTCATGATTCATTCCAATGGTCATAATTTACAACTCTTTACAACTTGACTATTGTGTAAATAAGTTCAATGTGAAGTTATATGTAGAAGATATATCAGATTCCTTTCAGTCTTGGGGAGGGAGGTGGGGGGAAGAAAATTCTGGAACTCAAAGTTATGTGGAACTGAGTGTTGTAAACTAAAAATAAAAAATCTTAATTATAAAAAAATAAAAATAAAATCAAAATAAAAAAGACAGGATAATAGGGAAGCTAATGAGGACAGAGGAACAAGAATATTGCTCATTGGCATTAATTCTGAAACAACAGTCTGTAACACCCACCAGAGTTAAGAATAGAACCCAAGCACCCTCCATATCATCTATATACATTCCCCAGCCCCAACATTCCAGGAGGATAAAATTGAAGAATTATAAACCTACCTTTAATAACTTAAATGACAGTATGCCAAAAAATTATATACTGCTGATTACAGAGGATTTAAGAGTTAAAGTGAGAGAATTTATTTATCAGAATGTAATGGTGAGACAGGAATTAGGAGAGACCAGTGAGCTCAGTGAGTTATGCTCAGTTTGTCCTTGCAAACAGTTTGTTTTAACATTGTGGTTTGTGAAAATTATGTCTGGAGATTTCAAATTCAGTTCTATAGGAATGAAATTGACTATATCACAGCACAGAAAAGGTAGAAAACCAATGGTCTCAGGTGCAGAATTTGTTAAGACTGATATTAATTTAAATAGCTAGCAATGCCAGGTATAGAAAATCATCATTTGATCCTCCCCCATCTTTTCTGAGGGAGATCAGAAAGAGACAGTGAGAGGTGCAAAATGAAAATTAGTGCCAATTTTGAAATGAAGGCAAAATGTCAGGAAGGAAAAGCAGCAAATGGGCTGTGACAACAGATGGAGTATGCATTCATTGATGTTGCAAAGAATATCATTGCAATGAAAACATGATAGGAATGAGAGCTGAGGATTTGAGATGAGGCATCTCTGCACGTGGCAAAATGTAGAGAGCTTAAAGGAAAATGATGTGACTGCAATGAAGCAATTAGGAATGAAGAAGATGCAACTGAAGGCATGTGATCTAATGCTACCAAAGCATAGGAAGAAAAGGCATCAGCAAATGTGTGTTTAGGGGGAAGAGGGGTGGGAAAGTGATATTCTCAAGACAGGGCTTTCAAAAACCCATAAGTGCTATCCGCTATTCTTCGTTTGTCCTGTCATTATTATAACTGCTATTATCATGGGAGACATAGCTATAAAGTCATAATTCTGGTTCCCCAAGCTGAAACAATAAACAGCATCTGCTTTATAACCATAGCTTATATATATATATATATATATATATATATATATATATATATATATATATATATAAACCCTATGTGTGCATGTGCAAATTTACCATATAGAATGAATTTGGAAGAAAAAAAAAACATTAAGTGATCACTATATGCCAAGCACTGTGCTAAGTGCTGGGATAGAAATATAAGCAAGTAAGATAAGCCCTGCCTTCAGGGAGCTCAGATTCTCTTGGTGGAAACAACTGGCATAGGAGAAACAGAGTTGCAACGGTATTGGGGACTTGTTTAAAGGTATGTATGCTGACAGCAGCATGATTTGAAATCAGTCAGGATAAGGTCATGGTAGACTGGTTCTAGACAAAATAAAGTGAAACTTTCCTTTACTGGTCCAAATATAACCCAAACTCTCCTTCCAATATGCCTCATATAAAAATCAAATGTGATTTATAATGCTTTTCTGTGTCTGATTATGTACACAGGCTTCTCTTTCTGACTTATGTCTCATCATAGCATATAGGGGTCCCTGGGTTGTCAAAGGCTATGCATTAGAGTAGAACCTTTGGAAGTTTCTATTGAATTAAACAAAAATATATGTATGGAATCAATGGCAACCACACATGCCGTAGGAGGACGAGCCTAGCTAAATAGTGAGATGATGAAAGTTGGCCACTAGGTGATGAGTCCATTGGCCCATTTAATCTGTGAAACAGAAAAATACAGAGTTCTCAGTTCTGCACTACTTTTGTCTTCTTCAGCAATAACAGTGGCAAATGGCAGAACAAAGAAGAAAAACATACTAAGAGTCCTAGTTTTTAAATATGACTGTTGAGTTGACATTTCAAGGAGGAATGGAATGACATCAATATTAATGTTCTCATTATAAAGGAAGCTAGAAGACATAAATAAACTTTAGCTAAATGGAAGTTCAGGTCACGGTTTCTCCTTCAAAAGCCCAAAAGAGGACTACTTTTATTTTGTGTCCAAAAGCAGAAAATGGGCATCGTTTTATGGGATACTTGGTCATTTCTCTTTGTACTGCTCATGATAAACATAAGCAAAAAGTCTACCATGTGGATTATTCTAATTAATGTACCGATGTCTGTTTCCGAGAGTTAAAAAGTAGAGGTGTTTTGCAAAGAATTTGACAAGATTCTCTAAATCATCTCCTTCTATGCATATATATGCATATACACACATATATACATATATACATACACATATATTGTTGTTCAGGAGTTTTAGCTATGGCTGACTCTTTGTTACCCTATTTGGGGTTTTCTTGACAAAAATATTGAAGTGGTTTGCCATTTCATTCTCCAGTTCCTTTTATAGATGAAGAAACTGAGGCAAACAGTGTTAAGTGACTTGTCCAGGGTCATACAGATAGTGTCTGAAGCTGGATTTGAACTCTGGTCTTCTGACTCCATCCTGACTCCTGACTTCCTGGCACTCTGTTCACTGCTCCACTTACCTGCTATATGTGTATGTCTGTGTGTGTGAGTGTGTTTTAACATATATATGTATATATATATGTTAAATATATGTATATATTTATATACTTATATATTATGTATACATATATAAATATGAATATATACCTACACACCGTGACTAATATAAAGTTGCTACAGTAAACTGTTATAAAATTGGTAGAGTGAACAAAAATATGCTGAAAAACAGGATTTAAAAATGAAAAAGAAATAAATGAAAAAGGTTGAAGTTTAGACTATTCACAAGCCTTGTGATTGCATATCATCAATACCACATTTCAGAATAGAGTAAGAATTCAAAACACTTTAATATTGGTAACAGAAAAGAAGACAATTTAATAAAAGTGTGCAGCATTTAGTTCTTTCTGTTATTCAAAGTTCTGACTAGGACTTTGCCCCAGGATCCTTTTAGATACCCTGGGCTACTACTCCCAACAATTCCCTAGCCATGGCATCCCTTTCCTTCCATCTAGCTTCTCTTGCCACTATGTACCAACTCTCTCCCTTCATCTTGAGACTGTAAGCAATCTGAGATAGTTGGCCAAGCCATTTGTGTGAAAACTGAACTTTGGGCCAGGCTGTTTCCTTTCTTGGGTCTCTTGGGTAGACTATACCAAAATAATGAGCAAGATGAGATCAACAGCCTTACTGCCCCACCCAAACCCACCCCTGCCACACATCCTACAATGCATCACTACTGCTATTGCATCACAAGCAAGAAAGCTTATTTATACCTCTGTTATTATTGTTGGAGCCTTGGTGATAGGGCGCTAATGAAGAACAGTTCTGATTATAAAGATCACTCATTCAAAAAACAATCCTTGCTCTCTCAGGTGTTTTTACTAATTTATTTAACATTCAGATCATGCATTTATACCTTTCCTCAAAGACTGAAAATATTAAAGACTACTAGGTCTCAGTCATTTGAATCCTGCAAGTACAGCTCTTGATTCTGTTTGCAATTCAGATTACTCTATGATTTATTATTCTACAAGAATATTGTTTTCTTTATGCATTATTTTTTAACCAATTGAGGGTTTATTCAATTTTTGCCTATGACATCCTAACATTATGCATTTCATTGGTAGAGGGGGAAAAGCTTGATCTCAAAATAATTTGAATTATCTCTGTTCCATTTGCAAGTAGAAATACATTTATTTCTCAACTTCAACACTGCATATTTCAGAATACCCTTAGTATGTATTGGAGAAGACAAATCTTGACCAGCACTCAGTAGTGAGAGCAAAAATGAGGTGGATAGCCTACACCTGACATAAAATTCAGTTGTACTGACTAATGCATGCTACTTCCTTTATCTCTGGATGAAGAATGCAAACCTATTTTGATCTTGAGAGCTACAAGAGTTATGCTAATCTGTTTAGAAAAATCAGATCTTTCAATGTCTTATCACTGGATTGTCCTGACAAGAGGTGGTGACACAGTATGCAGAAAGTGCCAAGACTCCCATCTGGAAATTCTTTCAAGACCACATATGCACACAAACACAAATCTAATTAGTAGTATTTTGTGAAATAGAAAGCAGTCCCTGGGTGGAAGTGAATAGCTTTGTAGTATCTATCTAGTTGAGAACAGTGATTGCTTCTACTTAACCATGTGACCAGAGGTGGCTTGTTTACCTACATTGGTGGCACAGAGAACACTCTAGAGCTCTAAATGCAAACCTGAGAGTGCATTCTTAATCACATCCGTTCATCTGAAACATTTTGTTTTTGATGCCAGAACATGTGTCCATCTGTTCCTGGGAACAATGGATCAATTAGACAATTTAGCCAATTATCTGAGACCTCCCTTTGATTGTGCATTATGATAGGCTAGAGGATAACCTCAGCCAGCCCCTACAAACAGAGCCTGCTTGTAACAGAATGCTTATCAGGTGTCAAAGTCAGTTACTCATTCCTTATCCTACCCTCCCATACCTCTCATTCCTTCATTGACATATCACTGTCCTCAACAGACTTCATTATGTGGTGGCCAACCTTTTGGTGATGAATTACTCTGAACAGTCTTCTCTTGGTAGTAGGACCAGAGCCCTTTCTCATTACTTTTCTCAAAGTCTATTTGTCTACTGGCCTTCACCGATTTTGCCTGGCTAGTCAAGATAACAGAGTAAGAAAAGGTGATATCAATGGAGATGGTAGCTACTATAGAATTTCCAAGGAGGAAGGGGTGTCACCAAGATGAATTTTGCACATGAATGTGTAGATAGGTAAACACCCACATATACAAAAAGAATAAATATAGATAGGCTGAGGGGAGAGGAGAGCCCATGTGATTAAGAATAATATAGAGATTACCCTGGGCACTCAAGGGCTGTGTCACCAAGATAGTACAAACTCTGGCAAGAAATATCAATTTGGACTCTATGTTTAATGCTAGAGGACATTTCTGAGTTCACAGAGACTCATCAACAAAAGATTGGCCCCCACCTACTGAGACTTTTTGACCACAACAAAAACAAATAAAAACCATCTACTATGGCATGAAAAGGGTTGGATTATTCATGAAATCACGAATCTTTTGAGGTACTGAGAAATAAGAACTTGAGAATATAGAGGTTGATGAGTGAGGTTAACAGTGGCTGAGTAAGCTGGAATGTATTTTAAAGATGATTTAATTCAAACTCATTATTATAAACCAGAAGAAATGGAGAATCAGAGATGAAATCACTTTCTAAATGTCAATCACGGGGCAGCTAGGTGGTGCAGTGAGTAGAGCACCGGTCCTGAGGATCTGAGCTCAAATCCCACCTCAGACACTTGACACGTGTACTAGCTGTGTGACCTTGGGCAAGTCACTTAACCCCAATTGCCCTGCCAAAAAACCAAAACCTAAAAGAAAAATGTCAATCACACAATGAGTTAGTGGCAGAAGAGGATTAGATTTTTTGATGTTTACCATTTTCACTGCTGCTTACTTTGACAGCTGGGTAGTTCAATTCACCAACAAACCAACATGCATTTATAAAACACCTACTATGTGTCAGGCACTATTAGGTGTAGGAAATGGAAAAATAAAAGATTGAGAAAGATAGATCCAGTAGGTAGGAAGGAAACTATAGCAGAACAGTGTTGCTAAGACATAGGGATAAGAGAGAACATTCAGAAAGATGGAGTGTTCTAGAAGGACATGGAACTGAGAAAGTTCAATAAAGAAATCCCTAGTGACATTGGAAAGCATAGTTTCAGATGAGTACTGGGGGTAGAATCCAAATTTTGCTGGGCTGAGGAGTAATTGGGAGGTGAGAAAGTGAAAACAAGTTTGTAGACAGCTTTTGTTGGAGTTTGGCTCTGACAGGAAGAAAAGATAGCTTGAGAGGCAAGTGAAGACTTTTTTTTTCTAAAATAAGGTTTATTTTACATCAACATAATTTTCCCCAGTGTCTCTCCCTCTCCTATGGAACCATCTCATAAAAAAAATACTATGTTCTAGAAACAAAAAAAAATGATGAAAAATTGGTGTGATCAATACATCAAAAAAAGTCTGAAAATATGTGGATTGTGTAATATTTATGGTCCTTCCACCTCTGAAAAGAGGGTGATATGAATGCCTTCTCATAATCCAATCTTTTAAGACATGCTTGTTCTCTACGACTTTGCACTGTTCATTTTGGATTTGAGGGGTGTAGTTCTTTCTATTTTCATTGTTATTGTCATGACATGTGTTGTTTTCTTGACTCTGCTTACTTCTCAATATACATCTTCCCACACTTCTCTGGGCTCATAACATTCATAATTTCTTATAGCACAGTAATATTCCATTACATCCATGCACCATAACTTATTCAGCCATTCTCCAATTGATGTGTGTCCACTTTGTTCTCAAATTTCTTCCATCACAAAAATTCTATTATAAATATTTTAGTGTATGTGGAGACTTTTCCTTAACAGTGGCCACTTTAGGGTATAAGTCTCATCTCTGGGTGTAAGAGTGTATACATTTTAATTGCTGTGCATAATTTCAAATTGCTTTATGAAATAGTTGCACTGATTCACGGCTGCACCAACCATGCTTCAGTGTGTCTGTCTTCCTACAACTCTTCCAACACTGATGATATTTATCTTTCTTCATCTTTGCTAAATTGCATGGTGGGAGTTGAAACCTTAAGGTTCTTTCAATTTGCATTTATTTTATTAGTGATGGAGTGATTAGTGTGAAGTATTCTTTTATAGTATGTAATTCTTCTTTGGAGAACTGTTAACATTCTTAGGTCAGTCATTTAAGTTAGGAATGGCTTTTTAATTGCCAAACATATGCATTCTCTTATCTCTGTTTACACAGACACCACCCAGTTGAAAGCTCTCTTTACCAGATAGCTTTTTGGTTGGTCTCCCGGGTTCAAAATCCCTTTCTGCTCCAAATGGTCCTCTTTTCAACTACCAAAGTGATTTTCCCATATTGTGGATCTGACCATGTCATCTCCCCATTCTGTAAACTCCAATGGTTCCCTATAACTTCTATGATCAAATATAAAAGCCTCAATTTGATGAAGTTCTTCCTAATTAAAGTTCTATCTTTTTTATTAAAAGCTAGGTTTAGATATGCATGATAGGTCAGTTTACATTTTATCCTGAGATCCTTTGCTTTTCTGAATACATTCTTCCATTTTCGCTTGCCTTTTCGGGTGAATGTAGAGTAGTCATGCTGTTTTGATTTTCCTTTCCTTTCTATTTGAAGGTCTTTCCTTTGGTCACTTTCAGAGTTTGTTGTTCATCACTTAATCCACATAAATAATGCATCTCATCCTCATGATAGATAGTACAAAATTGATAGTAACGTAGTAGACTGGTCTCATCTAGGCTCTGCTATCAGCAAGCTACATGTGTCTGGGTAAGTAATTTAATGTCTATAGACCTCATTTGTACAATTTGAATAATGATACCTGCCCACAGAAGTTCATTGTAAATTTCACTGAAAGATCAAATAAGATTCCTTTTAGTGGGTGCCACCAGAGTCCAGTGATTTACCAAAGCATCAAGGTGGGGAACCTACAGCGGCCCTCTAGGTCCTCAAGTATAGCCCTTTGACTGAACCCAAACTTCAACATTGTGTGAAGTTTGGATTCAGTCAAAGGGCTGTATCTGAGGCACAAGTGGCCTCAAGGCTGCGGACCCCCCCCCCCTTTTAAAATTATTCTAAAACACTTTTAAAACAAATAGAAAGAAGAAAGCTATCTACTTCATTTTCTTAGGCCCTTTCAGAAACATGGGGGTTGTCCCTTTGCATATTGTGAAGTTGAAAGAAGAGTAAGAGTGTAGATATCAACAGTGTGGATATCATTAGCTAGCAATGCTCTATAAGCATTACCATGGCAAGCTTGAGGAAATATATAAGATTCATCTACAAGCTGCAGGCATTGTTCGAAACAAATAAGGCAAAAATTCTAGCCAGGAGAATTAATTTGTGAGTTGATAATATTAAGGCAGTGTGACATAAAGCTGGCCTCAAAGTCAGGAAGACCTGGGTCTTCTAACACACATTAGCTATGGGATCCTGGGCAAGTGACTTAAGCTCAGTACTAACCAGCTCTCTGAAATTATTCTTTGTGGAGATGGGGCCAAAATGAATTGGTAATGGGGGTTTAATCAATTAGAGATCCCTACTTCCTATTCTTAAGACTATAAGAGTGGAGATAGCTTTTTGATCACAAGGAAAAGGAAGCCAGAGAAAAGAGAAGTAGGGTTCAACTGAAGGGTAAGTCTGCTCTACCCAGAGAAGCACCAAGATGGGAATACATAGCAAAAAGTCTGATATACAGAAACCATTTCCCTAGGAATGCATAGCAAAAATAGATAAAAAAAATAATTATGAGAATAAAGACACAATTAGATAATAGATATGAAAATGTTCAAATAAATAAATTATATACCAATATGCAGTATTATTATCATGTGAACACCACCACCTTTATAAGCATAGATATGTTAGTTATATTCAACTGGTCCATAGAACAGTTAAATGACGATGTTGATGATGATGATGATGATATCCTCTGAATGGGGACCAGAGCAAAAACAGATTGTTCCATTCCACATGGTATTTAGGACCATAGATTTAGATCCGGAAAAGTCCATAGAGATGTAGATATTACAAGCCCCTCATTTCATTGATGAAAATACTGAGACCCAAGAGTTTACAGTTTTAAATAAAATCCTCTTTGTCATTTACTCTGAATGTTTGTTGATAGATATTAAGTTAATAATAATAATTTTAAAAGGTTTAGGTACAAATAATAAAAAAGAGAAAGGAAAAAACAAAAAACAAAACCAAAAACTAGAGGCTCAGAAATGTTGTGACTTGCCCAAGGCAAATACAGGTATTAACTTGGAGAGACAGGATTCAAATTTTGAGTCAGTGACCTATCCACAGCTATGTCCTAAGGTTTGAATATTTCATAGGAGATAATACAGAAGCAAACCGTTCTGGTAAGTTGAATGGGTCTGAACACTGATCTGAAGCATTTTAGGGGGACCTCTTTTCATAGCTGAGGAGAACCAAATACATGTTGTTGCTGCTGATAAGACTTCATCATTCTTGATAATAATGTCTCTTTTAAAACCTATCTGCTATCTGTTTTCTGCTCACAGTAAGTGATATTCTCCATTTTGTGTATATGTGAAATAATCTGCCATACAGTGGTGAAATGACATGTACAGTAAGGAAGAGTCGAAAATTGGAGGTAAGATGCATCCTTATTACATTGTGTTAAATGGAAAACATTTAAAAATGCTTTTCCTGACATCTTTTATGATAGGAGAAAAACTGTAGCTAAGCGTACTAAAACTATCTGTCTTTTCTTTTAAAAATATGAACTCTGTTCTAGTTTCTATTTTAAGTTGGGAAAGGAATGTAATTTGTAGAAGTCATTTTCTGTAGTCATTTTTTTCACAAAGCTTGAAAACTACAGTTTATTACTTGTCTAATAAGGGCCTAAGTGCTTAATTCCTGAGTAGGAATCATTAGGACCACTGGAGTAAGGAAAGCTAAGGACACATTTTGGCAAGTAATAGGCACTCACATTTCAAGGTCTATAAAAGAAATGAGATGCCCTCTCTTTAAATACTTTTCTCTGAACTATGTGCTTGGCCATGTGTCACATACAGCATTCTCATCAGTTCTTGGCATGAAAAATCCCAAATTATCCTTTACTAACAGAAAATTGAGATAATTAGATGACATTCATTTGGATGGACAGCTTATGGAGCTTGTCTGTAAGGACTTCTTTCTGGTTCAGATACAACAAATGGACAAAGAGATGGGCCAGGAAATGAATAATATGAGGAGCCTGGGTTGGATTGATGTTTTTATAATCCTAAACTTCTTCTTGAAACATAGTCTGCATAATTTAAAAAAAATAAAACACTATCACATTTTGTTTTTACATTTTCAAATATGCATCTTTTCCCTCCCTCTCCCAGAGAGCTATCTTTTATAAACAAAGAATAAAGAAGAGAAAACAAAGCAAGATTCATGATAATAATAGCTATCATTATACAGCACTTCATGGCTTGCAAAGTGTTTATATATTTGATCCTTTCTGATCCTCTCAAGAACCATGTGAGGTAGGTGCTTCTGTTATTCCCATTTTACAGACAAGAAAACTGAGACCAGGAAAGTTAAGTGACTTTCGCAGGTCACATAGCTAGCAAATGTCTGAGGCACCATTTGAAGTCAGTCCTCCTAGTTTCCATGTGCATGTGTGTGTGCACCGATGCACATATATTTCAATGTCCATAGTCACCCTCCTCTGCAAAGACTGGAAGGGGCTATTTTCTCATGCCTCTTCTTTGAAAAAAAAAGAACACATCTTCTTAACACTAATTTCTTTCTATTTAAGTTTTATTTACTGTGAGTCATATAATGCTACCATGTCTAGAGAATCTAAGTTGCCAGTAGGCTATATATTACAAATAAGAATTCCTTCCTAATAATTCCTCATTTATGCAGAAGTGATGTATAGGATGACATCAGAGGAGGTGGAAAGAGGGGGAAAAAAGATTAGCTGTCTATATAGCAAGTGAGGGACCACCAATAGTCAGCCAGACTGTTGAGGTTTTACCTCCACAATCTTAGGAGAAATCAAGGAAGTCCCTCATACATACATTGTTCCCTACCCACCCACCCAGAAATGAACTTATGGAAGGCTGTGGAATACAATTACATAGAAGGTCAGGTTTTGATCACTTGTGATCTGTATTGTTGTTGGGAACATTGATGAGACCATATATCTAGTATGGTATGCGCATTAGATAGCATCACAGACTCTAAAAACAACCTGGATAAAGAAAATGGCACTACTGCAAATGCATATGTCAGGATTTACCATCGAACATTACCTCACTTTACACTCATGTCTTAGCTGTCTTATCAGCCTGAGGAACATTAATGAGTTTAAGGGTTCTCTGGAAGGAAGACACACAGACCATTCATGGATAGTAGCAAGAGTTATCCCATAGATGGTAGAAGAAGCCTTGATAATCAGCTCTCATACCACAGTCACTTTTGTGGCCATCTTCCTTTCCTTAAGGGTTTAGTGGACTTGAATAATCAGCTGATTTAGAAACCGCTAGCATGCTAGAGCTCTCTAATCCCAAATGGCCTAGTCTTCTGTGGTGCTAGGAGATTGTTTATTGTGTGATTAGGGATTGGAAAAGTTCCAGGAAGTACCTACATGCCAAGGACTCAGGATATGCTTACCATTGGACAAAAGCAGGCAGAGGTATGAAAATAAGTTAGGGAACAGAAATGAATAGACATCATTATCATAAATCATTACTGATCTGGACTGATCCTGGCCTCAATTCTGAAGAAATTGAAGCAGGCCAATCTTAAGGGAACGAAACAATGCCCAGTGACAAAATAGGTGCTGGACAGAGCTGAGTAGTGTTTGCCTAAGACAGAAGATACTGCCTTGACCCTTGCCAAGCACAGTGCCTCATAGTAAGCACTCAAAAAAATTGTTCCTTCCTTCCTTCCCTCCTTCCTTCCCTCCTTCCTTCCTTCCTTCCTTCCTTCCTTCCTTCCTTCCTTTTTACTTCTTTTTCTCTTTTTCTTTCTTCTTGTCTTTCTCAATACATATATGTGTTTAGTATATATGTGTATACACACACACACATACACTATATATATATAGGCTTTTTAGGCTACAAGGACACCATTTAAATAGGATCACAGACATATAGATTTGGAGCTAGAAGCATATTTGGAATACAGGATGTATATGGTCCAACTCCATTATTTTATAGATGAGAAAAATGAGATGTAGAGAGGTGAAGTTATTTGTCCATGGTCACACAGGTGATTGCTATAGTAATAACTAACATTTTTGCAGTGCTTTAAAGTTTGTCAAATATTTTACATATATTTATCTCATTTGATCCTCACAACAACCTTGTGAAGCAGGTGCTATTATTACCACTTCAGAGTTGAGAAAACTGAGGCAAAGAAAGGTTATGTGATGTGCCTAGGATCACATACTATGTGATGGGTGCAGCATTTGAACTTAGTTCTTCCTATCTCAAGTCCAGGATTCTATCCAGACTTGAAACCCTGCTCCTCTGAAGTCTGATCAGCTATCTTTCTACTGCATTACTCTTCTTATCTTAGTAATCTGCAAGAGTCAGTGTGATATATTAAAGGAACTAATCAACTACCAGAGAGTTCCATGAAAACATCTTCTCTTGACCACTTCTGAAAAATAACAATACGCAATAAAGCCATACTTACAGACTTTATTTAAGAATTTAGTGGACAAATTATCCAAATGTTTAATAAATAGACATCATTTTGTAGTGATTTTAGGCATTTCGACAACAGGTTCAAGAAACATAGAATTTAAGAGTTTGAATATTATTTGATCTAACATTTGATCAAATTATGAACCCCATCTACAGCATTCCTACTAAGTAACTGATGAAGTACCTCCATTTGAAATATTGTCATCAAAACCATTAGGCCTATGTGTTTCTGGGTCTGTGTGATTCATTTCCATTGACTCATATATTTATCTTAGGTCTCCCCTGTATCTCTTCTTTCCAATGTGCTGGATTCATCCATCAGGCCATTTCAGGCTAACAGAGGAACTGGTACACTCCTACTTCTTTGTACACTTTTGTTATTCCCACTTTAATGTTTCCTTTCAGTATGTACTCTACATTCTCTGACAGTACACCCCTTGATCTGACTATATGCATCTATCTTAGCAATGATCAAACCCTTACCTTTCTCATGCTGCATTTTCCTTCTAAAGTTGAACATTGTACTATGATTAAACTGCCCTTTGTCCTAAGCCTAGTTATTACCTTTTTTCTCCACTTTCTTGTTTTAACAGAAATTTTCCTCCATTTCCCCATTGTTCTCATCTTCTCATTTTCCTGCCTTTTGTGCATATCTTTTCAGTGTGTCTTCTAGACCATTAAACTACCATGCTTTCTCCACTTCTAATTATCTGAATTCCTTGATGTGTAGGCATACCACTCTTACTAAATCATTATCAATATGGTCAATATCCAACCCTCACTTCATTTCAGGAGTCTCATACATAATTTGAACATGTCTTTTTGCCCACCTCACTCATTGCAGTCATTATCAGGGGCTTCGAAATCCATGGTGACCACCCACCAGACTCAGAGTCTGCCACTGCTTTCGGTTCCTCACTATCCATTGCTTTCTCACTCCCCAACTCTTATGGTCTTTATCTCCATGTTCCATCATTGACACATAGCAAGGCTGCATTCTAGAGAATAAGTACAGGTAAAAAGGAGGTAAAAATAGCTATTTGCAGATGACATGAAGTTTTAAATAGAGAATCCTAGAGATTCAATGAAAAATTTAGTCAAAATAATTGCTTTTTTGGTAAAGTATCAGGATATAAAACAAATTCACAAAAAGCTCATCAACTGTTCTGTAGATTACTAAAAAATACAGGAAGAAATAAGAAAAAACTCAAAACTACAAAATGAAAAATAAATACCTAGGTCTCAACCTACCTGCACACACTCAAAATTTATATCAATAGAACTACAAAACACTCCAGTGTTGTCATTTTTTTCATCAATAATGCATAATAACTTGCTTATATTGTTTGTATAGGTAAGTAAGAAGCTTGCTTTTTGGCACTTCACTTTGCCAAATACATTCCTGATTCTCCTCAATTTCACTGCTACATTTGACACCATCATTAACCCCCAACTCCCACCTCCTGACACTTTCTTCCTTTCTGGGCTTCTGTTCTCTAGTTATTTTTACCTCTTAAAAGATTTCTTCATTAATTTTTCTCCCATTTCCTTCTCTCTTGAATATTTCTATGACTTAAGACCCAGCCCCTCTTCTCTTTTATTTCCTACAAACTGACCCTCAGAAATTTCTTTAATTTTCATGGCTTCGATTCAGTTATGATGACTTTTACATCAATATTTCTGTATTGTTTATTCCAACTTGGACTCCAGTTTTTAAATCTCTAATAACTGACTAACCATTTACACTTGAATATCATGAGCCTAACATGTCTTAAATGAAATTTATTATCTTCCCCACCAAATGACCTCTCCCTGTTAACTTCTCTATTTCTGACAACAGTACCATCATGCTACCTGTCACTCAGTATAGGAAACTTAGATTGATTTTGAACATATCCTTCTCCTTGACATACTGCATTCAAGCACAAACCAAATCATATTGATTTACTTCATTTTTTTTTAATATTCACTACAATTTGTGTAAGGGCCATCCCCAGGTCCTAAGTAGTATACAGAGATAAAGACGACTTTGTTTTGCCTTAAGTTTCTTACAGACTGAAATGTGTTTCTGCTCCCACTTCCATCTCCCTGGTTCAGGCCCTAATTAGCTCATACTTGGACTGCTCTAACAACATTCTACCTTACCATGTATCTTTTGATTACATAGGTAAGGAAGTTAACTTTGTTGTAAGTGTTGTAATGTAAAGAGCACTAGACTTGGAGTCAGGAGAGATAAAAGGTCATAGCCTGGCTCGAACCCTGACTAGCTGTGTCACTGTGGCCCTGATTCTTGATCCTTAACTTCCTTATCTGAAAAATGAGATAATATTTCAAGTAAGTATCTCACAGGATGGTTTGAAGAAAGTATCTTGTTTTAAGATAGAATATAGAGCTTGTATTTTTAAGGATGAAACAAGGCATTTTTAAATATTTTTTTTAAAAAAATTATTTAAATGGTATTAAGTACATAAGTTCAGGAGGATATGAGGAAGGGGGTAAGATTCTCCAGTATAAAGCTGATAAAAGGAAGACAAAGGATAAGTAAAAACTATAAAGTCACTATTAATGTTTCCTACCTTTTGTATGGAAGCTCAACCTTAAGATTAATATAATATGTGAGTCTCACTGATTAGTTGGAAGCTACATTTTTTTGTAAAGAAACTACACCCCATGAGGAAAATGAGAATAAAATAAAGTAGAGGGGCTCTCTGCATTTTCTCATGGGTGGTATTCCTGCAGGGATGACAAAGGTGAGTTCATTCTGAGGTATTCACAGCAACCCTCCTTCAGCGGATGAGCAAAAGGGCACCAAATGTTTGGATTTTAAAGTATACAATTTGCTCTGCATTCTCTGGGGGCAGGACTGTAGAAGGGAAGAGAGCAGCAGGAGCTAACACTTTGTAAATCTTAAGATGTTCTGTAAATGTGAATTGCTATTCCTTTTCCTCTTCTAGGAAGTGTTGCAAACCATTGCTAACCTATTGTGCCCCGAGTACCACTCTCATCATACTGTGTGGCTCAAAAACCTTTAATGCCTCATTTCATATGTCAGGTTTAAATTCAACTGCCTAGTTTTCAAGACCTTACATAATCTGGACCCAATGTATAGGAGCAACCTCATTTACTACTAATTTTTTTTTGGAAATATATCAATACCTTGGAGAATAAGTATAAGATATTGAGGCAAAATTATGTCTATTTGCTCAAAATTTGGCGGTTTAAATAGAAAATCAAGATTAAATTTAAAAAAAAATAATCTGGAAATGTTCAAAAGGAGAGCAACCAAGATAGTGAGGGGCCTTGAGATATCAGATGTCATGTGAGGGTCATTTGAATGAATTGTAGATGTTTAACCTGGAGGAGAGAAGAGCTAGGGGAATATGATAGCTGTCTTCAAATATTTGAAAGGCTGTCATGTGAAGGAGGGAATAAACTTGTTTTAATTAGCCCCACAAGGCAGAATCAGTAGTAATGTGAAGTATGTATAGCAAAGTTGATTAGGCTTGATGTAAGGAAAGTATTTTAACAATTAGAACTGTCCAAAAGTGGAATGGGCTCTTTGCAGAGGGAGAGGATTCCTCCTCCCAGAAGTCTTAAAGTGATGATGTGATGACAAAATGGCTGTTTTCTAAGGAAGCGATATGGAAGATTTTAATTATCTTTTGTAATAGATGGCCTTTGAAATATTTTACAATTTACAATTTAGACTATATGTTAAACTTTAATATGTGTATATGTTATATATGTATATATCACATTTATATTTTATTTAAATATCCATTTTGTAAAATTGTGAGTTCCAAATTCTTTCCTTCCCTACAGCCTCTCCCCAACTCATTAAGAAGGCAAGCAATATGATATCAATTATACATATTAAGTCACACAAAACAGATTTCCATATTATATTTTTAAAAAAGACCAGAAAAGTAAAGTGATTGTAAAAAATATAATTCAGTCTGTACTGAGAATTCATCGGTTCTCTCTCTGGAAAAGGATAGCATTGTTTTTTATTATTCCTTTGCAATTGTCTTGCATCGTTGTATTGATTAGAGCAATTAAGTCTTTCATAGTAGATAAATGTTACAATATTGCTATTACTCTATACATTGTTCTCCTGGCTCTGCTCACTTCACTTTGTCTTAGTGTATACAAGTCTTCCAGGATTTTTTCTGAAACCATCCTACTCAATATTTTTTATTGCGTAACAGTATTCCATCACAGTCATATACCATATGTGCAGCTATCCCCATTGGACATTCCCTTGGTTTCCAATTCTTTGCCACATCAAAAAGAACTGCTATAAATATTTTTGTAAAAATAGTTCTTTTCCCCCCTTTCTTTCATCTCTTTGGGATACAGACCTAGTAGTGGTATTGCTGGCTCAAAGGGTATGCATAGTTTTATAGCCCTTTGGGCATAGTTTCAAATTGTTTTCCTTAAGTATTGGACTAGTCCACAACTCCACAAATCATATAAAAATAATAGTCTCCTTTCCTTGTTGCCAATTCTTATTCAACCAATTTCTTTCTCTTGTCTTATTGCTATAGCTAGCATTTCTAGTACAATATTGAATAATAATGGTGATAATGGACATCCTTGCTTCACTTCTGATATTACTGTGAAGGCTTCTATTTCATTTCCATTACAGATAATACTTGCACTTGGTTTTAAATAGATACTACTTATCATTTTAAGAAAAGTATCATTTATTTCTGTGTTTTCATGTGTTTTTAATAGGAATGGATGTTTCCTCAAAAACTTTTTCCTGCATCTGTTGACACAATCATGTGATTTTTGTTGTTTTTGTTATTAACAGGGCCAATTCCTGACAAATTCCATCTTGTCATAGTGTATGATCTTTGTGATATCCTGCTATAATCACCTTGATAGTATTTTGTTTAAAAATTTTGCATCAGCATTCATTTGGGAAATTGTTCTATGGTTTTCCTATTTTTGTTATCCCTGATTTAGGTATCAAGAAAATATTTATGTCATAGACAGAATATTTAAATAAAATATAAATGTGTTGTATACATATGTAGCACATATACACACATATTATAGTTTAACATACAGTCTAAATTGTAAATTGTAAAATATTTCAAAGTCCATCTATTTCAAAAGATAAAGGAATGAATTTTTCTTTAGCTGTTTTTAGCATAGTTTATAGTATTAGAATTAATTGTTCTTTAAATGTTTGGTAGGTTAGTAAATCCATCTGGTCCTAGTGATTTTTTTTTCTTAGGGATGTCATTTATGGCTTGTTCAATTTCCTTTTTTTTTTGGACATAGGTTTATTAAAATATTCTATTGCTCTTCTGTTAATGTAGGCAGTTTATATTTTTCTAAATATTCATCCATTTCACTTATCTCTGGTCTTGAAATCTGAAGACTTGATCACAGGTTCCTAATGCTCATTGATTTAGACTTGAAGACATCTGAAAGATCACCTCATGCAACTCCTTTGTACAAAGGAGGAAACTGAACTTCAGAGAAGCTAAATGACTTGACAAGGTCAAATAACAAGTAAGCAGTGAGACTAGATTTGAACTCAGGACCTCTCACTCAAAATGCAATACTCTTTCAACTGCAACTTTCAACTCTCTCTTGAATTTGAGTCCAATGCGTAATAATTATGTGATGGATGGACAAGAAACTTAATGTCTCTATGACTCAGTTTTCGTTATCAGATGATTTCCCTGAGCAACTTGATGTTTGTACAAGATGTTGACTCTTGGTTGGGGAATTTTTCATTTTCTGTGAAGACTGTGCACATTCCAAATGACAACTTTGTAGAGAGCATTGGAGGATATCTATTCCAGCATGCCCAGTAATATTTCATTAGAATGAGAACTTGTCCTTCAATCTTATTTATTAGTGATGGGTTGATTCACGTTGGCTGTTGTGAATCAGTGAGAGACTGTATTGATCATTTCTGCCTGGTATGAATCAGAGGCAACCCTTTCTGCGGGTCCTATAGAAATGAAGTCAGTTGCAAAATCCCCTCCTTTTTGTGGATGAATATATAGATCAACAGAATATAGCAGAAATACATAACAGTTACATAGACTTTCATCCACTCATTCTTTCTGTAACTCTCCCTTCAGTATGTCAGCAATCAAGAGTCACAGAGCATCACAACTTTATGGTCTCGGGAAAGTTGTGAGAATCCAAGTTGTTGGTCCTAACCTTGGAGAGGCAGTGGTATAACCATTTCACTGGAGTTAGCAGGGAATCATGTCCAAATCAAGGAGAGTTTCTGAATCCCAGCTTCTGGAGGATCTTTGAAAGTTCCTGAAAGTCCTGGATTATAGAAGAATGTTGAGGATTTCTGAACCTCAGATAGTAAACAGAGGAGGAGACATGGCAATCAATCAGTAAACATTTATTGAGCACAGGCACTGTGCTAAGTGTTAGGGATATACAAAGAGGCAAAAAAACAGTCATTGCTGTCAAGAAGTTCACAGTCTGATAAAGACTATATGAAACAACTATTTACAAACAAGTTATATATAGGATAAATTGGAAATAATCAACAGAGGTAAAGAACTAGAATTAATAGGAAGTGGGGAAGGTTTCCTGTAGAAAGTGGGATTTTTGTTGCAACTTAAAGTAAGCCAGGAGGCAGAGAAAGGGAGGGTGATCTAAGCAGGGTAGACAGGGAAAATGCCTGGAGCTAAGAGGTGGAGTGTCTTATCTGTGAAACAGCCAGAGGCCAATGTCAGTGGATCTCAGTATCTGTTTTGGGGGTTTAAGATGTAAGAAGATAGGAAAAGTGTGTGCATATGTTTGTGTGTGGGGTGGGGGGAGGATAGATTATGGAGGGATTTGAATATCAGATAAGATTTTATCTTTGTTCCTGGAGGGCCTAGGGAGCAACTCAAGGGGATAACATTGTCAAACTTTGCTTTAGGAAGATCACTTTGGTAGCTAAGTGAGTGATGGACTAGAGTGATTAGAGACTTCTGTCAAGGAGACCAAGGGCAAGCTATTGAAAATTTTCAGGCATGAGGTAATGAGGGTCTGCATCAGGGTGGTGGTAGTGTCAGAGAAGAGAAAGGGGTGTATTCAAGAGGTGGCATGAAGGTAAAATCAATAGATCTTGGCAACAGACTGGATATAAAAGGGTTAAGAGATAGTGAATAGTTGAGGATGCCACCTAGGTATTGAGCCTGTGTGATTATGGGAAAGGGATGTAAAGGAGATGATATTGCCTTTAAGAGAAAGCAGGAGAGGATTTGTTGGCTTGATGGCAAAGGGGGAGATAATGAATTCACTTTTGGAAAAGTTGAGTTTGAGCTATCTACAAGACATCCAGGTCAAGTTGTGCAACAGGCAGCTGAAGATGTGATTCTAGAAGTCAGAGTTTAGGTCTGTGTAAGCAGATGTGAAAATCCTCAGCATCCAAAGGAGCTGACGAGATCGCCAATAGTGCAAGCATAGAAGGAGAAGAGAAGAGAAAAAGGCCCAGAAAATAGCCTACCCTAATGATATTACCAATGGTGAGAGTATAGAGGGTGGAGAGAAGAGAGTCCAGGAGAGAACCCTGTGGGTAACCGATATTTAGTGGGCATAATCTGGATTCAACAAAGGACACCAAGGACTGGTCAGATAAAAGCAGAATCAGTAGAGTATCTCTTGGATTGAGTTGAGTTCCTAGAGATTTGGGTGAGTACAGTCTTCTGGGAAGAGGTGGAGCTAGTTCCTGTGAAGTTACAGTGAAGTTCTGAGCATATGGCAGAGAAAAGTATCTGGATTTTGCTCTCTCCTCTTCCTGTGAGTTCTTCAAATTTCTCTTCAGCAGTCTGATTTATTTTGTCTAGGTGAAGTCCAAGCCCTTAGGAATTCCTCATAAGACTTGAGGCCTATGTGAGTCCCCAAGATGAAAAACAATACTCGTTGGAATGACAGGAGTTGCTTGCCTATCAACTCTAGGCATGTTTCCCTTAGAGGGGAGTCTAAACTACAGGGGGTACTTTGATTGAGGGTGGGGGGAAGTGGGAAATCGTATCAAGCCCTGGAGTGAAGGTGAGAATCACTAGAGAGAGGGAGGGATTATATTAACTCAGTATTTAATTCTGTGAGTCCTTCATCCATTTTAAGAAAAAATCTGTCCTAGACTGAATACGCATTGTTTCTTTGAATACTTCTGCAAGAGCTGTGACCCCTTTTCATTATACCACCATAGCATTCTAACAGCCTCGTGATGTTGATTTTAATGGTATTTGACATGTATCTATGTTTTACGTTACAAGTCGAAAGGGGACAGGTAGGTAGTGTATTGGTTAGAGTGCTGGGCCTGGAGTCAGAAAGATTCATCTTCCTGAGTTCACATCTGGCCTCAGACACCTACCAGCTATGTGACCCTGGGCAAATCACTTAACCCTGTTTGCCTCAGTTTCCTCATCTGTAAAACTAGCTGGAGAAGGAAATGGTAAACCCCAAATAAGATCAAAATGAGTCAGACACTACTGAAAATGATTAAACAGTAACACAACAAATAGCGAATAGATATCTTTGGCCTCCATATGAGGATGGCATCCTTTTCATAAACCTTAAGGCGCTATAAAATAGTGAATTGTTTTTACCTTTTTTTGTGGTGTTGTGACTACTTTTAATACTACTGCTGCTGCTGCTCTTATTTCTGCTACCACTAGGGCTGCTAATACTGTCCCATCCCTCAGTCCCCACTGTCCCTGATGGTAGATTGACCCATCAGAAGACTATCAGAAAATTCCTCTGAAATTTTATCTAGGATGTAAAACTGACACTTTACATGACAGGAAGGGATAGTTCAAGTTTGCACTCTGATAAAAGCAACAAAAATTTATTAACCAGATTTACACATGTTTCTGTTTGTGTGATTATTACAAATGTACAGAAATATTGGAAAAGGCTGCTTAGATCATTATACTTGTAAATTCCCACATTGTCTTTTTCACAAAGACATATGAACAAATAGATTTTTGTTTTGCCTATTGGTGTCATGTTCATTTTAATACTGCAGGTTGTTTATTTTAAATCCAATTAGGAACAGAACAAGATTGTTTCATCAAATATCCAAGATCACCTTCGACCATTTATAATAGATATCCTTCCTTGTAAACATAGATATTTTGATGTTAGAAATGAGCTCTTTACTCTCCCTTTCTATAGAGGAGATAGATCAATATCTCATAAATAATTTAATGTTGGAATACTTTTTTCTTGAAAGGGGATGAGGTCTTGGCATGTTACCAGAATTCAATTTTTTAAAAAAATCTCTATTTTTAGTTAAGGTTTGGGGGTATGGCCTTTCTGAGAGTCTCTTGATTCTATTTGGCATATTTGATTTAATTCAACAAACATTTATTAAGTATCTCCTATGTGTGAGGAATGCAGAATATATCACACACATTTTCTGCATTCAGGGCTCTTATGAAAGGCTGTGTAGGATATTAGATAGAGTTCTAGATTTCACTTGGACTTCAGCTTAGATCCTGGTTCTACTACTTGCAACCTGCATGAGTAGGGGGAAATCACTTAGCCACTGTGTGCCTCCATTCTATCTGTGAGTAAGGGATTTGAACCCCCAAGGTTGCTTCAATCCATGAGTCTATGATCCTGTGATCTAGTTAGAGGAAAGATGTATATGCAAATAACTCTGCTACAAGATTTAATGTAATTATTTAGAGCAGCTAGTGGCACAGTGGATAGGGTCTAGGCCTTTCATCATGAAGCCCTGAGTTCAAATTTGGCCTCAGACACTTAACCTTTGTTAACCTTATTTTTCTCAACTATAAAATGGGAAGAAAAATTGCACCTACCTCCTAGGGTTGTGAGGATCAAGTAAGATATCTTTAAAAAATACCTACAGTAGGCCATATATAAATGCTTATTCTCTTCCTTTCTCCTTCCCCAGTTCAAACAAGAGGTCCTGCCATTCATGATTCCACAGGGCAGAAGAGGAAAACTATTTATATTTATTATATATTATATTTATACACAGATATACTAATATATATATAAATACACATGCATAGATATTACACACATATATATACACAAACACACACATATGTGTATATACATATATTTAAGTATACATATGTATTTATTATCTATAAATATTTATTTATTATATATATGTATTATTATATACATATGTGTATTTATTTTCTCATAAATACATATTTGCGTACAGCCATTCATTGAAGTGATTTGTTACAAGGAATTTTTCTTTCTTTCTTTTTCTCCAATAGAATGTGGGTGGATGGGAAAGAGAGAACCAGGAATGCTCTGGTAAATGATTAACACATGGCTCTCTGAAGGAAAAAAAAATGTATACACCAGCACACTATTAAATTTAGTCTACATTATTAACATTTTCTCCTTCACTTTAAGTCTAGATAATTAACAGAACAATAAATCAAGCCCAGATTTGTTGCTTTTGTTGATTTCTGAGGAATAAATTCTCACATTGAAAATGTAACAATCTGAAGCCACTTGGAGCTAGTTCCAGCACATCCCTGGAGAAAACTTGGTGTTCCATTAATTTTTATTAATAGAGATAGCAGGTAGTGCTGCAGGTGTGAAATATTACGTGAACTTTTAGAAGAGCTAACTGTATTATTAAAGTTTAAAAAAACCTTTTATGCTTCTTGGTAAGAGACCTCTCACAAAGGGAAAGTAATCTGTAAATCTATATAATGGGAAAGCAAAACATCAATAAAACTTAAATTGAGAATTTTTAAAAATAATCTTTGGGGCAGTAAAAGATTTAAATTTTGTGTTTGGTGGGAGTGGGGAGTAGGGAGAGAGAGATGTTTGAGAAAGCCTTTAATTGGGAGGTGGCAAATAAAGTAGGTCTTGGACTTTAAGAAATGCCTAGTTAGCTGCATTCATTGCTAGATCAGAGAAGACACAGTCTTTAGTGATTTCAGGGAATATAGTTCCCAATTGCTTTTGCAAATGGACAGCTTGAACCCTTGTCTCCTGCCTTAGAAACTAATGTCTTTTTTTTCCACATGTTCTTGTACTCTTCTTCATGGGAATCCCAGCACCTAGAAAATCTCATGGAGCAAAAGCACAGAGAAAGCCTGGCATAACTCATAAAAGTATTTAGTTTACTTTATAAAAAAGGGATTTTGCTAATTGCTTAAGATGAATATTCTTAACCTGGAATTTATGAACTAAGCATATCTCCTAAAGAAATAAGAGAAAGAGAAAGCACTCAAGTTCTGATTCAGTCTTTAATTTGGCTTTTATAAGTGGAATTTGCAACAAGTAGCTCAAAGGGAGAACCTCTGCCATTCCTATCTACCAGGAAATTTAACATGAGTCTGTGCACCCAGTTTCTTAAAGAAAAAAAAGACAGTATTGTGGTTTGGTTTACATGACAATCTATGTCTATTTGGGAATTATGAGCGTATATGATCCAGGTGGATGCTTTTGTTATCTTGTTCATTTTGGGAATGAGCAACTTCAATTCTCTATCTTTTCTAGGTCTTGTTCCTATACTCCCATTCCATCTTTCCCTGCTGCATACAGATAGGCCCAGGTGTTCTGCACCTCCTTCAGGGAAAACAAATCAAAACAAACAAAAGCCACTTAACTGGAGCCTGCAATTCTCTCAAATTAACCTCCTCTATCTCCTCTCTGGTATACAGCCAAACTGGTAGAAATGTAGTTTTCACTTTGTTCCACTTGCTTTACTTCCACTCGCTTCTCAACCCTTTGCAATCTTGTTTCCAGCCTGACCAATCTACAGAAAATGGTTTCCAATACTCTTTATTGTTAAACCCAATAGACTTTTTTCAATCTTCTACTACCTCACACTTGGTTTTTTTGCAGTTGCTGTCATATTGACCAACCTCTGCTCTTGGAATCTTTCCACTCCCATGGCTTCCCTGACACTTCTATTCTATCTCTTCTCCTTCCTGCCTGATCATGCTTTCTCAGTCTTCTTTGTTCCTCTTCCCACATGGTATGTGTTGGCATAAGCTCAAGGCTTAATTGTTGTACCAGAAGCGAGCGAGACACACCACAGAGTATAAGTTTTAAGTGGAGAATTTATTAGCTGGCGGCCATCGGGGTACGGCACCACAAATCAAAGGCAAATGTGTTGGGGTGATGGCGTGGCTTATATAGGATATGGGGGTACAGAGTGGGGGGGAGGAAACAGTAACATAGGTCCTGGCTGATCAAAAGATTCGGTCAGGTTATCATACTAGTGGGATAATCTCATTTACATTACTTGGTGGAGTCACGGAGCCCCAGGGATATCTGCTATACAGGGTCTGCCAGGTTATCCTTCAGTGGGATGGTCCTATCTACTGACATTCCTTGGTGGAGTCATGGAGTCCCAGGGGGTTTGCTAAATGCCAAAGATATCTGAGTCCATTCTTTCTGGGGGTGCTTGTCAGTAGCTAGGGGTTTCTCAGGGGTTCCTAATTTTCCTTGTATTACATAATAAATGTTTGTTAACTGACTTATTGAAAAACTAAAAGAAGTTGCAAATGTATACAGGGTCAACCCAAATTGTACATAGCAAGAGGTAGTAATAATACTGATAGCTAATATTCCCACAGTGCTTACTATGTGCCAGGCACTATGCTAAGCATTTACAAAGATTATCTCATTGGATCCTCACAGCAACCCTGGTAGGTACATGCTAGTATTTTCCCCATTTTATAGTTGAAGAAACTGAGGAAGACAGACGTTGAGTGATCTGACCAGGGTCAAATAGCTATTAAATGTCTGAGACCAAATTTAGCTCTGGTCATCCTGACTCCAGTCCTGGCACTCTATCTGCTGTTCCACCCACCTGGTTTTGTTGTGGTGGTGGTTGTTTTGTTTCAAAGAACTCTTTGAAAATCATTTCCCAAGTTTATTCCTGCACTAAGCTCTATCGTAAAGGGTGCAGTAGATTCATAGGGAGGTATGGTGTAAAGGAAAAGGTCCTGGAGCTGGAGTTAGAAGACGTGAGTTTGGAGCCCAGGCCTTCTACTCTCAAACTGTGAGAGCACAGGCAAGCCATTTCACCATTCCAGGCTTCAGTTTGTACAGCTGCAGAATGCTGAGTACTCACAGGAGACTGTGTGTGTCTGTGTGAAGGGGGGAGGGTGCAATCTCTGAGATTCACTTCAGGTTTGTGACTGTGTGAGATAAAGGGTACCAAGAAGGCAGCCAACCCCTCCCCCATGTACATCTTCCTATGTCCCCAGGAATGAGATGCTAACTGTAAACTCACAGACATGATAAAGAAGGAGGGAACAAAAAGCAGTAAAGGCTTGTTTTGGCTTCATAGGCTTTTTCTCAGAGATTGAAGAGGCCACAAGGGCTAAGTATATGGCACTGAGTTGAAAGAATAAAAGAAAAAGACATTTGATATGGTGTATTTAGATCATATGAGTCTAGATATTTAAAGGGAGTACTATAATGGTTTCTTTTTTTTTTTTTTTTTTTTTACTTTTGGAAAATAGTTGGTATTTTGAACAGACAATGGATATATACAGCTTTTACCTTAGGAATAGGTTCACTTTATCTTTTCTTTTCTTTCTTCCTTCCTTTCTCTCTCTCTCCCTCCTTCTCTCCCTCCCTCTCTCTCTCTTCCCCCCTCCCTCCCTCCCTTCCTCCCTTCCTTCCTTCCTTTGTTCCTTCCTTCCCCCTTCCTTTGTCCATTCATTCCTTCTTTCTTTTTCTCACTTCCTTCCTTCCTTCCTTCCTTCCTTCCTTCCTTTCTTTCTTTCTTTCTTTCTTTCTTTCTTTCTTTCTTTCTTTCTTTCTTTCATCCTTCCTTCCTTCCTTCCTTCCTTCCTTCCTTCCTTCCTGAATGTGGCTATTCCTTATAGCATTTTAGGTAATACCCCATTTGTGGTTTTATAAAATGAACTTTATGAGTTGTTCAAGGGGGAAAAAATAATTGCCACATGGTGGTTGACTTTCTAATGATAAATTTGGTTCAGTTCTACTAAAACATCTTAATGAACACCTACTATGAAGAAGCTTTCATCCTAGGCCCTGGGGATATAAGGCCAAAAAGAAAAGGGTATATAGGAGTATATATTTCACTGTAGAGAAACTCTTCAAAATTAGCTAATCTGATCCTCATACTATAGCCAGCACTTGTTCACTACCTTTTTTAGTTTAGGTTGACCTGACAGAACTTGATCCACCTATCTCCACCCCCTCCCCACCCCCATTGCCCTGGGAGGTTAAGCATTACCTCTAACCAGCCCATCATGAGACTTAGAAGAGGGCTTTAGCAGTAGTTCAATACCCATAAAAGAAAGCTACAGAGTCTAGGAGAAGAGAGGAAGGCAATCACTGTTTAAAACAACTAGAGTAGTTAAGTACATGAACCTGAGATATTCCAATCCTTTGTTGCCACTAATCCTGTGATTGAGAGTCCAGAGCTGAAATCCAACCTTGCTCTGAAATGAAATATACATACATGCACACACATATACAACACATATACATATCTGTGTATATATGTCTGTATGTGTATATATATATATGCACACACATTTTTTAATTTTTTTGGTAAGATTTGTATAGCATTCCATGTGCTTCATTGCTTTCTGTCAAGGCAACAGACTGATTGTTTAGTGTTTAGACTTTGGCTCTGCTCTTTAGTATACATCCTTTCTTCATCTACTCAGAAGTAAGAGCTCTCTAATAGTACAGAACCATTATTCCTGAGAGTAGGTGGATTAAAGGGAGGAAATAGGTAACAAGAGTGGTATATCACTGTTTTTTTTTTCAATTTCTGATGTCAAAGATATAACATCACAAATGATTTGTTTATGCATGTTCTCTACATCTTTATGAAAAGCACAACATTGGGCATCTCATGAATATTTTTTCTTCCTTCTTTTTCTGAGTAAGTGTTGTTTTTCTCCAACCATAGCCTTAGTTTAAGATTCTTTTTCATCCAGTTACTAGAGGCATTAGCCATTACTGTTTGATTCTATCTCTATTCCATCCATCAGAAAATGCATTGGCATTTTTGTGTACGTTCTTGCTTTTACCTGTGACAGTTTCTCCCAGCCACTGCCCCCAGGGATGTCTATCAATTACTCCTTCTCCAATAGAGGCAATTTTAAAAACAATAGCATCTTAAAAATGAAAGAGCTGCCTACTTCAAGTTGCTGCTGAGCTGACTTGTGAAAGTGGGTGGAATTTCTAGGGATGCTAGTTTACAGGCTAAGAGCCTGGAGCAATGGATTCTGAGAATTAACAAGATCATAGCAGGGGTTCTGAGTAGCTGAGGTGAATGGTAATGGTCTACAAGGCCTTAATTCTCTAGGTGGCTGATACAGCCCTAGCTTGAAGCCATGAAGTCATCAACATAGAAGTTGCAAAATCCAACTTTGTCATTTTATACATGAGAAACTGAGGCACAGTGGGACTTTCCCATGACTGCATAGACAGTAAGAGGCAGAACTGGTGTTTTAACACAGATCTTTTGCTTTCATATCTATTATTCTTTCTGTTGTACTACTTACTTAGTATCTTGTTTGCATAAACATCACATTTTTAGTGGCAGCTAGGCAGCAGAGTGAATAGTGGATAGAATAGAGCAAAGACTGGATGTGGAGTCAGAAAGGCCTGAATTCAAATCTGGACCCAAGACACTAGCTATGTTACCCTGTCAAAGTCACTGAACCTCAGTTTCCTTATCTATAAAATGGCAAAAATAATAAAGTCTACCTCCCAGAGTTGTTGGGAAGATAAGGTGAGCTTATATTTGTAAATTGCTTTGCAGTCTTAAAGCATTATATAAAAACTAGTTGTTGTTATTCACAGCTATCCTAACCAAGCTGATGCCCTGAAGGCTATTTCTGGGACAAAGACCTAGGGTGCATCTCAACTACTCAGTGCCTCTTGGAGCCACATGGATTAGAGAGATAAGGACTTGATTTTAGAGAGATGGGCTGAACACTTGCATAGTGTTCTCAACAGACAATCATCAATCAATGCTGAAGCCATTGACAGTTTACCTCAGGTTGAAGTCAATTCCTCCCTAGCTGAAGTTCCAACTGAAGAAAAGGTTTTGAGTGCTATTAGGCTCCTTTCATGCATATAGGCACCTGGTGCTGATTCTGTTCCAGCTGAGATTTATAAGGTAGAGGATCCATTGCTCATATAAAAGCTGACGGAAAATTTCCAGGTTATATGTTAAGAAGAAGTTATCTCCTAGGAGTTCAAGGATGCCTCCTTTGTTCATCTCTACAAAGGTAAAGGAAATAGGTTATCCTGTGACAATCACAGAGGGATCTCTCTCTTAGTCATTGCTGGCAAGATTCTTGCCAGTGTCCTCCTTAATAGGCTGATCATTCACCTGGAAGATGGTCATCTACCTGAGAACCAGTGTGGCTTCAGAAAGGGCTGAGAAATGGTTGATATGATGTTTGCTGCCTGATAACTCCAGGAGAAATGCCAGGAGCAGAACAAAGGTCTGTATACAATGTTTGCAGATCTGACCAAGTTCTTTGATGCTCAGTCATGATGGCTTATGCAAAATTATGTCAAAATTTGTTGCCCAGAGAAGTTCCTCAGCATTTTACCTCAATTTCATGACAGCATCATTGCCCAGGTTCTAGATAATGGAAAATGTTCTCATGCTTTCCCAGTGAGGAACATTTCATACCATTTTATATATTTTTGTAATTTCAGTAAGACCTAGAGCCTGAACTAATTAAACAGAGGAAGAGTCTGGACCTAACAGCTTCTTTGTTCTCTGAGTGACTCAGAAAATGCCTCTTCTTCTTATGTCAACAAGCCCAGATGGAGCATTCCTTCCTCTGTCCATGGCCATTAAGGGTGAGAACCTAGACCCCAGACACTATCTTGAATTATGTGACTTTTTCTTATCTTAATATTTTATGGGCATATACTATGTTATGGAATGTTAATGGCAAATTAAACACAGAGATCCTGGGTTCTAATTCCAATTGACACTTTGTCAACTCTCCTGACTTATTGTATTTACAACCTATTCCATTAAGGAAAATCCTTGTCTTGTATCATGGTTAAACATACATGGGGATCACAAAAGTGAAGTAATACAGACATGCTGAATTGTGACTGTTCTAAAAATGTATGTAAGCTTTCTCATTTCTTTGTTCAGGAGTCATACCCTTTGTCTGACTTCATGCATGCATGTCCACTATGCTTAAGGGAATAAATAAATAATATGAATTTTTCTATCACCTAGCTCTGTTTGCCTCCTTTAACCAAACTTTTAGGTTAACACCAGTCACCAGTGTAGTGAAATAAGACTGTGTTTGCTTGCTTGCTTTTTAGCATGATGTTTTCAGCCACGTTGTCAAAACTTACAAAGAGGATGAACATTGCATCAAGGTGAGCTACTGTACTGATGGCAAATTCTTCAACTTGGAAAAGGCTACAAGCCAAGACCAAAGTGGAAGAAGAGCTGATACATATTTTTTTTTTGTTCCCAGATGATTGTGTACTTGATGTCGTCTCTGAAGCTGAGATGCAGCAAAGTATGGACTGATTCTTTGCTGCTTGTGCTAATTTTGGCCTAACAATTAACACCAAGAAAATACGTGCTCCATCAACCACCACCACACCATCCATATGTGGAACCATTGGTTATAGCAAATAGAGAAGTTTTGAATGCTGAGGATAAGTTCACTTACCTTGGTAGTGTACTTTCCAGTGACGTACACATTGATAATGATGTTGATGCATGCATTGCCAGCGCTAGCTCAGTATTTGGGAAGCTCCAAAGGAAAGTATGGGAGAGAAGAGGTATTAGATTGACTACCAAACTGAAGGTCTACAGAGCTATTGTACTGACCTCATTGCTATATGCCTATGAAACCTGGGCAGTGTACCAGCCTCATGCCAGGAAGCTGAGTTGCTTTCATTCAAATTGTCTTAGGAAGATTCTGAAATCACCGGACAGGATAAGACACCAGACTCTGAGGCCCTTTCTCAAACCAAACTGCCAGACATTCAAACTCTACTTCAAAGAACTCAACAACTGGCCACATTGTTCAAATGTAAAATGTACACTTGCCAAAAAGACTATTTATGGAGAATTCACACAGGGCAGGCATTCAAATGGTGGCCAGAAGAAGCATCACAAGGTCACTTTCAAGTTCTCTTTTAAAAATTTTGGAATTGATTGTGTGACATGCTAGTGCAGGACTGCTTAGTATGGCATGCCCATGTCAGAGAGGGTGCTGTGCTCTATGAGCAAAGCAGAATTGAAATAGCTCAAGAGAAATGCAAGCTGTGTGAATTTGAAGAATCCACACCAAATGTTCACATGGACTATTTGTGCCTGACCTGTGGTAGAACATTCTGAGCTCATATTGGTCTGATCAGCCACAGTAGGACACAGCAAAACTTGACTCTAGTATTATGATGTTATTTTGATCCTCTTTGAGAATGAAGGACAACAACCAACCATAGCTGATACAGTTTACAATAATACCTGTGTACCATGTGTGTAGTTGGTAGAAACCTCCATGTGATACTTGGGGGATACTGTAGTAATGCAAGTTTCCCAAATTGGCTCATATGTTATTTTCCTAAAGCCTACAATAAGTTAGTTTGTGACTTTTCTAATTTCATGAGAGAAGTTAGACACACAGGGTGATATTATACAGCAATTGTCAATCAAGTGATCTTTCTAGCATGCATGTACCAAAGACTACCACACACCCAAGTCACAGGGCTCTATGTTCCTGGGCAAGTTATGAGCCACACTTGCTAATTTTGGAAAAAATTCTATTCTAGATGAATGATAGGAAATGTTCAAAATGACAAAATATAGGAAACTTACGGCTCTCCTTTGCCCTAAATCTAGACTTTTCTCTCTCTATAGGATGAAACTCCCCATTCAGGAAATATAGGCAACCAATGTATTGTGGCCATAAGATTTATTAAGCATACATAAAATGAAATACAAACACGTTATGTATTCTCTACATTCAGGAATCACTCTAGTAATTTCCTACAACTCCTCCCTACTACCCTTCCTGATCTTGAATACAACAAAGGATTTCTGATCCAAGCAACCAACAAATCTTGGAGATGAAAGGAGAGGGTATATATGTGTCCAGAGTCCTAGCTTGGAATCTCAGAGCATAAGTAGAGAGGCGTGGGTTGCATGTCTATATGTCACCACTCTATTGGGCTTCATGCTACCTGACAGCATCCAACACTCAGAATTTCCCTGTGGTTCTGGTTTCTATATCTTTTTCCTGGCATTTTCACTTCAATGATACTGGTCTGTCTAGGCATAGATAGAGCCTTGGACCAACATAGCTGCTCAAGTTTGGTTTTAACTCCCCCCCAAGTGGTCTTGGTCACTTCCAAGAGACTAAATTTCATCATCTGTAAAAAGAGGTATCATAAAACTTATACTGTCTGCTTCACACGGTTGTTGGGAGGCCCAGATAATTTATCCAAAGTGTTTTGCACATTTCAAAGTGCTATATAAATGTTTACTATTATTATCATATTGTTAGTTGACTGATATTCATTTCTTTAATCAGTCAATACATATGTTAAACACCTACTGTTTGTCAAGTGATATAAGGACAAAGAATGAAATAATCCCTGTTCACAAGGAATTTACATTCTAGAGGTAAGTGTGCATGTATGAATATACACACATATCTGTGTAAGTGTATTTGTGTATGTATATGTATATATATATATATGTGTGTGTGTGTATATATGTGTGTGTACATGCATACAAATATATGTATCATATACAGGGTTTCCCCAAAACCTTAGTAAATTTTGAGCTTTAAAAGCTTAAGACTGCCCTAAGGCTTTAGGATACCATGTATATGTATAAATACACATTCTTATAAAATATATACACATGTGTATATATGTCTGTGTGTGTACATATAGCATAAATATAAAAGGAATAAATGCAAATTTATACAAAGTAGTTAAAGATAAGGTAGTTTGAAAGGGAGAACACTAACAGTTGGGGAGATAATTTAAAAAAATGATATAATGGATAAATTTTCATTCATATCCATGAAGCAGGTTTTCACACTGACACAATCAAAGGTCTTTAACATTTTGGTTAGTGTAAGGAGCATATAAGCCTTGTTATCCACTAGGACACTTAGCAATTTATGTGATATAGTTATAGAATTTAAACAGAATTAAATAAATTTGTTAAATAAATCAAATAAATTTGTTCTCCAATAGAACAAAAAAATTGCTTTCATTTTACCATTATTCTCCCCCTAACAAGTGAACAGGGGGAGTAAATTTGTGTCAATACCTTAAAGACTAACACTATTATACAGACATCATACAATTCTTAGAGGATTGACATGCTCCTTATGGAACTACTTGAGAGATTTTGATGGATTTCAAATATTCTAAAGTCATGGTTTTGGAGTGTCAACCAACAGACTTGAGTGATTTAGTATATGGCTTTATTCTCTTAGAAAAATGACTTTAAAAGGTTTCTAAAAGCCTCAAGAACATCTCTCTCTCTTTCTCTCCATATATATATATATATAAATCTCACACACAATCTTTTCAATGAGTTAAGTACAGACAAATAGAGGAAAAAATCATTCAAATATCCTTGGACTTATGAATTAGGAGTTATGCCAAAATGATGCTACAGCTTTGACTGTCCAAGAAGATTAAGGGCTGGTGGAAGGAAATGGCTGATTGGATTAGTTTTGTGAATTCAGTAATCAGAAGAAGTTTCAGAACTCTCAAAGAAAAACATGAGATTAGATGACTTTGTAAAATTTGTTTTCCTCCTTTCCTTACTTGGTCTTTCAAGGTCAGCAATTTGAATTTGTTTCAGAAGAAATATGTTATTTGCTCGGCACATAATGAGTGCTTAATAAATATAATTACTCATTGCTAAATATGAAGATGGAAGAAAGGGGGAGAAGGAAGGAGGAAGGAATTATGTATAGTTCAATCATGCTTCCTGGTTCACTAAGAACCATAACTTCAATTGGGCCCTTATTGCTGCTTGATAAATCCTTCTACATTGACTCTCTCTATCCCTTTCTACAAAATAACTATTCCAAACTTTTTCTTCCTTTCACCCCTATCATGAGGATCAACTATCTATTACTGTTGTAGTAGATAGAGAGCTGGCCTCAGAGCCACAAATAATTGGTTTTAAGTATGTCTTGCCTGTGATACACAGTGACTATGTGACCCTGGGCAAGTCATTTAACCTGTAAATGCTCTAGACGATTCTCTGAGGCCATAAATTGCTGAGAAGTGATTGGCCTGCATTGATAGAAGGAATTTCCTTATCCTGGAGTTATCTATAACAGTATAATAACTGGTCCAGTTGCTATACTTAACCTCCATTTCTGTGATATACTGGCTTTCTACATACAGACACATGCCAGTTTACCTACCCTTCAGTGAGGATTAAAGTAACCAAAACTGTACTTCATTTGTTCCCTCAGTTTATTCCTCCCAGCATTGTTACTCTTTTCTCCTTCTTTGTACGTTCACAGTAGATGAGTGATTACTGTTTCTCATGGAAGGTAATCCCTCTAAAGACTTTTTTATGTTCAGGTTCCTCCAAACATCTCTTCCAGAGAGCAACACTTTGATTTCAATCAGCCCTTTCCCACAGCAGGTGAGGGTTCATCTTCTGCTCTTCCTCTGGTCTATTTCTGAGTCACACAAATGTCTTGAACTTTAGAGTTTTGGTCTTGACCAACCCTGTGGCTCCAAAGCAGTGTCTCTTATGTGAGATGACTAACTTCTACCTTGTGGTAAGAAACCACACTCCACATTGTTTCAGCCCAGCCATATCTAAACAATATATAATTGCCTAGGGTTTTTTTTTTTTAAATTTTTGTTATAGGTAGTAAATTTCCAACTACCCCATATTCCTAATAATAAATGTATGTAAAGTAGATGCTGGAGAAATTATATACTTCAGTCATTGAGCTCTGAAAGAGGTTTTTAATTTTTTTCCTCTTAGGGGATCTTTTTAGTGTTTCTCTTACAGCTATGCACATATAAACATGCATATATACATATGGGTATAGATACATATATGTGTCTATATCTATATGATTTATAATATATTTAAAATCTACTCATTATCTTTCTCCCTAAACAGTAGCCATTCTTCTGACTGAAATAGTTTTGTCTGTAGGATCATCATTGACCTAATTTCCTATATTTCAAAATTTGACCCTATCTTTGTCTCTTGCCTTTCCAGCACCAATCATATCGAATCAGTTATCAAGGCATCCACCTTCACAAAACCTCTTAGCACTATCTCTTACTATTTATCTTCATTGCTGCCATCTTAATACATTACTGCCTGCCTGGGTGGTCACATAAGGATTCTAAGAGATCTTCCTGACTTCATTCTTTCTCATATTAACCTATTCTTTAAAAAAATATTATCTATTTTTAACATTTATTTTAAAAATCAGTTTTAAATTCACTCCTCTTCTCTCTCCCATCTACTGAGAAGGCAGGTAATATGATATCAATTATACATGTGAAATCATGCAAAACATATTTCCATATTAGTCATTTTCCAAAAAAACAAGCAAGAAAAATAAAGTGGAAAAATATGCTTCAATCTATACTCAGACTTCATCAATTCTCTCACTGGAAGTGGATAACAATTTTCACCATAAGTCCTTCAAACCATCTTGGATCATTGTGCTGATTGGAATAGCTAAGTCTTTCACAGTTGATCATCATCATGGTATTTCTGTTACTGTATACAATTGTCTCTTGGTTCTGTTCACTGTGCTTTGCTTCAGTTCATATAAGACTTCCCAGTTGTTTTTTTTTTTTCTGATATCATCCTATTTATCATTTGTCATAGGATAAGAGTGTTCTTTTGCAATCCTAAACCATAGCCTGTTCAGCCATTTCCAATTTAATGGACAATCCCTCAATTACTAAATCTTTGCCATTGCAAAAAGAGCTACTATAAATGTTTTTGTATGTATAGTCTTTTTTCCTTTTGCTTTGATCCCTTTGGGACATAGACCCAAAGTGGCATTGCTAACTCAAAGGGTATAGTTTTATAGTCTACTGGACATAGTTCAAAATTTCTCTCCAAAATGGTTGAGCCAATTCACAACTCCACCAACAATAAGTTAGTGTTCCAGTTTTCCACATCTCCTCCTGCATCTGTCATTTTCATGTTCTGTCATGTTAGCCAATATGATAGATGTGAGGTGCTACCACATAGCCATTATAATTTGCCTTTATTTATTAATGAGTTAGGGCATTTTTTCATATCAATCTAGAAAGCTTCTATCAATTAATTCTTCAAAATACTGCCAGACTAATTTTTAATGCGTAAATTACCTTATGTCATGCTTCTGCTAAAAGAAAAATCTTCAGTGACTCCATATTGCCAAATAATAGTAAAAACTAGAATTTATGAAGTGTTTTACAAATACTTTCTCTTTTGATCCTGATCAATCCCAGAGAGTAGGTAGAATTATTATTCCCATTTTTCAGATAAGGAAACTGAGAGTTAAAGATGTTAATTGACCTACCTAGGATCACTTGATCATAGCTAATAATAGTATGAGGCTGGATTTTTATCAGATCTTCTTGACTCTAGGCTGGCCTCCAAGTAGACATTCCTTTGACTTAATTTCAAGCCTTTGTTAGCCAGATGTCTTCCTTAATTTACAACCTTATCTCAAATTATTCACCTCTGTGTCTGCTACACAGGAATAAACAAAACAAAACAAAACCACAGATTATTCTCTACACTTTTAAGTTATTGAGCTTTTTGACATCCATTGTTTTGCTCCCAATATTCCTTATCACTAGAATATGCCCATCTTTTGACTATTGAAACATCTGTTTTAATACTAAACTTAATTCTTAGAGGCATAACTAGTGTGGGATGAGGGGACTGAAGTGTTATCTCAGATTGTCAAAATTTGGGTGGTACTGCTAGCAGACACGTGGATGTTGCCACATGGAAACACCTGACCTTAGCACCTAGTTAGCAAGAATAATTAGATAAAATTGAAAGCTGTTGGCCTCCTGGATGCCACAGCCCATATGAATGCCTTCATTCCTGCAGTAACTTTGCTATGTCCTAGAGTCTCTGCCTACATAGGCCAGTATACTAGGGTTTCCATCTCTCCTTCACCCACAAATATATTTACCTTTAGAAAACTGGCTTTTCATGCTGTTTGTCTGGGGTACATATTTGGAAGTTTTCAGCAAGCTAATTATGGCCCTGTTTGTAAGCACTTCCTCCAAGAAGGCTTCATTGATCCCCTAAACAGTCAGATTCCCTCTCTGACCTCTCATATGAATTTGTTTTGCAAATTTGGAATGCACTTAAGATTATGTATTATTATTATCTGGCTTCATGTTCTATCCTTCTATGAGATTGCATTAAATTTCTGTCCTATTCAAATTTTCCATTTCTTCCAGCACTTAGCACTCTACTTTATCTAGCAAGCACTTGATAATTTTTTTAATTCGAATTTATAATCAATAGACATGTATCAGTGGTACTGTTAGAAGAGTTGCCTTAAATACACTGCAATTCATCTACCTCTGTTTTAAAAGGTGAAATAAGATATTGATGCGTTGTTTCTGAAAGTTCTAGCCCTGAAGTTTCTGCTTCCAGGAGACCCATTCAGGGGCATAGCAGTGCTCATTTTGCCTTCTTTGTTGTGCAGAATTATGTTGACCTATCCCTTTCTCTAGACTCCTTGGAACAGTGGTTCTTAAATCTCTCTTACTCTCTCTCTCTCTCTCTGTTTGTGTTATTCACTTCTTTAGTAATCTGGTAAGCCTATGAAACCTTCAGAAAAATGTTTATACATAATTGAAGGAAATTCTGAATTTCTGTTAAAGGTTAGTAAAACAAAGGAGAATCTTTATGCCTTCATCTAAGTGCTCAACCCTCCAGAAAACTATCTATGGACCCTTCCTGGGATCCATGGACCCCAGGTTAAGAAACCCTGCCTTCAAATTCTTCTCTCTAGATGTGCCAAATTCTGAAATGGTATACTACACTCTATCTCAGAGTTAGCTTCTCTTTCGAAGCTATTTCCCCTTAGACATCCCAAATGTCATTGTACCCCACAAAATGAATGAGAAAGCTTCAGCTAACTGGGTTACATAAAAGAAAAATCACTCAGGATTAAAGAACTTAAAAGGTGAATGAAAGTGTTTATTTCTGCTTTGGGGCTCAATTTTCAGTTTAACTTTCCCATTGCCCTTTGGGGAAATTTAATCCATACCTTTTTGAATCAATTACCATTAACTCATCAGAACACGGTTTAATAAGAGCTCCTTGGTAGCCCAGAAGCTGTATAAGCTTTTCTTCTTTGAACTAGGAAATAACATTTTTTTCCCCTCACCACTAAATAGAATTTCAAATCACATAGGCTCAAAACTTGAACTGCCTGTAAACCGAATAAATTTTAAATTTATCAGGGCTTTCCAAATAGATCATTTAACTATGACATAAGGTAAAATTTATACCATAATTGCTTCTCATTTATATGCTCAAATGATTTCAACTAAATGGACCAATCCATGTCAAAACAGAATGTAGAGCATATCTTATTTGAAGTAGAGATGGTTTTTCATTGTTGCCTTTGTATCCCCAGTGTCTAGCCAAATACATTGTACATGTTAGATTCTTAATAAATATTTATTAAGTTATAATTATATAAAAGCTAGCTTTCTACGTATCATTGATAACTGCCAATGATTCCAGGGAATTTGGGGACCACTAACCATTAAAAAAGTTATTTTTATAATTCTATTTCAATATAATTGGTTTTCTTTGGAATCTTAGATATTTTATTTCATACATTTTAAATATTATTTCAAGAAAGGGTCCATAGTCTTCACCAAACTGTGAAAATGGCCTATGACATTAAAAAAAATAAGAATCTCTACCTTAAAGGTTCACATTTCTTTTACTATTAGACCATGATATTGACACCAACACCATGTTTTATTTATTTGTTTGTTTGTGTTCCTTTGACTACCAGCCCACAGAGTATCGTTTGTTCAACATATGCTTACTCACCCAGTTAGTGTATAAAACAACTTTGCTGTAAGGAAATCTCAGACTCTCTCAATATATTTTAAGTCCACACCAGAAATTTTATTAGTGTGGAAATTGCCTCTACTAATGCAGATCAGCAACTGCAATCTTAAGAAATTTCTTGGGACCGCAAGAATTAAGTGATTTGTCCTTTGTCATGCAGCCAGTATGGCAGAACAAGAATCCAGAACTTCTGTCACAGGACTTGCTTTCTAGCCACAATACACCACTACCTGTCTAGAAGCTATTTCCAGAGAGGTAAATTACTGTTTTAGTGCTTCTTGGCTGGGACACTGGAAAGGAAAAGAATGTAGAAAAAGTGAACATCCAGATAGGTAGGAAATAATATCAAAGAACATAATCTGATTTTCTTAACTGTGGCTTAAGAAAACAGGGTTGGAAATCCTGAATAAAGACAAAAAACAAAGCATATGTCCCTGTCCCCCAATGAGCTTACAATCTAATCAAGAGCATTAATATGAAAATTAGAGGGGTACAAATGTACATGAATAATGTATAAGTAATATGTTATGGAGGGGAATATACAAGAATGGAGGAGAGGAGATGCCCAGTAATTAATTAGAGAAATAACTGGGAAGAATTAGAATAGCTCTTCCTTTCTAATGGCCTCAGTTTTTTGCACTCCAATTGAAAATGGGCAAAATAGCTTTATATTTAGCACATTTTTAGAATGATAGAACTTGATAGAAAGTATCAATACTTGGTATAATGGCCCCTATTCTGGATTATGAGAACAAAAACATGTTCTTTGTTTAAAGAAAAAGAAAAGAAGCATGCCGGAAAGAGCTGTGAAGTAGCATTGGTGCTCAAAGGGTTATGTAGCTGTTTGAAACACAATAAACCTGAAGGAGAAAGTGGTACAATAAGTTTGTAAGATAGTTATGGAATAGTGGAAACAGTGCTAGCTAATGAAATGATGAGGAATTGAGTTTAAATTCCACCTCAGACATCTATTCATTCTATGGCCTTGGCTAAGTCACTTAACCTCACTGTACCTCAGTTTCCTCATCTGCAAAATTAATGGGTTACACTCAATAGTTTCTGAAGTTTTTTTTTTTCCAGATCTAAATATATGGAAAGAAGGCAGGAACAGATGTGATATCACAGTAGACTAAAGGAAGAAATGAATGCCAAGTTTCTGTTATAAAATTATAACAGAGAGAAGATATAGTTAAGATGGGGGTCTATAATTATCTGAATGTTTGCTGAAAGTCTCCACAAAAAAAGAACATCTGAAAAGTTTTCAATTGTATGTTTTTATATTTTTTAAAATTTATTTTTAGTTCTCAATATTCAGTTCCACAAGCTTTTGAGTTTTAATTTTCTCCTCCTCCATCCTCTCCCCCCTCCCAAAAATGATGTGCAATCTGATATAGGCTTTATATATACACTCATATTAAACATATTTTCACATTAGTCATGTTGTAAAGACAAATTATAACCAATGGTATGAACCACGAGAAAGAAGAAACAAAACAAAACAAAAAAGAGAGAGCAAATAGTACGCCTTGATCTGCATTCAGGCTCCATAGTTCTTTTTCTGGATGTGGAGACCATTTTCCATCATGAGCCTTTTGGAGTTGTGTTAGAACCTTGCATTTCTGAGAAGGGCTAAGTCTATCACTTAGTCATTGCACAATGTGGCTGTGTATAGTGTTCTCCTGGTATTGCTCACTTCATTCAGCATCAGTTCATATAAGCCTTTCCAGGTTTTTCTGAAGTCTTTCTGCTCATCATTTCTTATGGCACAATAGTATTCATGTAGCACAACTTATTCAGCCATTTCCCAACTGATGGACATCCCCTCAATTTCCAATTCTTTGCCACCACAAAAAGAGCTGCTGTAAATATTTTTGTACGTGTGGTTCCTTTTCCCATTTTTATGATCTCTTTAGGATACATCCCTAGATGTGGTATTGCTGGGGCAAACGGTATGCACATTTTTATAGCTCTTAGGGAATATTTCCAAATTGCTCTCCAAAATGGTTGGATCAGTTCACAACTCTACCAATAATTCACTAGTGTTCCATGTTTCCCACCTCTCCTTCAGTATTTATAATTTTCTTATTTTGTCATGTTAGCCAACTTGACAGTTGGGATGTGGTACCTAAGAGTTAGTTTGATTTGAATTTCTCTAATCAATAGTGATGTAGAGCATTTTTTCATATGACTATGGATAGCTTTAATTTCTTCCTCTGAAAACTGCCTGTTCACATCCTCTGAGCATTTATCAATTGGTAAATGACTTGTATTCTTATAAATTTGACTTAGTTCTCTATATATTTTAGAAATGGGTCCTTTATCAGAGACACTGGTGGTAAAAAAATTCTTTCCCTCAATTGTCTTGATAGCAATTTCATCTCTCAGAAAGTAAGACTTCTGGGAGCCAAAATATGCATTTTGGAATAAGCATTAAATTACTGTAACTCTCTCACACTGACCTCCAAACAACCATAAAATAGAGCCCCAAGACAGATCCTGGAAGAGGAGAACCAGCAAAAAAGATGGGGTGAAATAATCTTTTAGCCCAGAAAACTTGAGAAGTGACAAGAAAGGTTGGTCTCACTCAGAGGAAGGGGGAACACAGTCAAGGATGGCAGGATGGGAAGTGTTCCAGCCAGCCCTACCTCAGCAAACCAGTGGGGAATCCTGAGCCCCACTGTGGTGGAGTGAACAAATTCCAACACCAGAACACCCCAACATACCTTAGTATAGCCAGGGGAACCAGCAGACTCCAGCTTTGAGAACCACCATATGCTTCAGTGTAGCCCTGGGCAGGCAGGCAGGCAAATTTCAGCAGCTGGGCCTTCATTTGCTGCAGCACAGCCCCAGGTGGTCAGGCATCCTCCAGTGTCCAGAGCTCCAAATGCTTCAGCACAGCCCCAGGCAGACAGGTAGACATCAACCCTACCAGGGCCATCAGCATTGGCCCCAACATGCTTTAGCATGGCCCTGAGCAAACAGGAAACACCCAACAGCCAGACCTCCACTTGCTTCAGTGTACCCTGGAGAAATGCAGAAATACCCTATTAATCTTAGCACACAGCAGACTCCACCTCTAAGACCCTAACTTAGTGCCAGGTAAGCTACCTGACCCCCTACATCCTCCAGCAGCTCCAGCTAACACCCATCCCACACACTCAGCATAGCACCAAACATGAGGGTCACCTGTGGACCTCTGGGCAACATCAGTGCATCACAAGGGCCTGCAGCCACCACCAAAGGAAGCCTGAGACAGTGTCCCTTCCACCCTGGGGGCAGAGCTCAAATTTAAAAGAAAGGAGAAAGACCCCCCCCCCCAAAAAAAAAAGATTGGCAAACAATAACAACAACAAATCTAAGCATAGAAAGCTATTATGGTGACAGGGAAGACCAAGACACAAACTCGGAAGGGGACAACAACGTCAGAACACCTATGCATAAAACCCCAAAGAAAAACAGGAAGTGGTCTCAAGCCCAGAAAGAACTCATGGAAGAGCTCAAAAAGGAGCTTAAAAATCATATAAGAGAGGTAGAAGAAACATTGGGAAAATAAATGATAGTAATGTAAGAAAATTATGAAAAAAGACTCAACAGTTTGGAAAAAAATGTTTAAAAAGTAGAATTATCCAAATGGAAAAGGAGATATAAAAATCCACTGAAGAAAACAACTCCTTAAAGATTACAACTGGCCAAATTGTAAAGAAAGTACAAAAGTTAATTGAAGAAAAAACCATCTTTAAAAGTTAGAATTGGGCAAGTGGAAGTTAATGACTCTATGAGACATCAAAAATCAATCAAACAAATTCCAAAGAATAAAAATAAGAAGGAAGAAAATTTACAATATCTAATGGGAAAATAACTGAACTGGAAAATAGATCTAGGGCTGACAGTATCAGAATTATTGGAAGCCATATCAGAAAGCTATAATCAGAAGGAGGAACTGGTCAGCCTCTTTCAAGAAATTATCAAGGAAAACTGCCCTGATATCCTGGAACTTGGGAGCAAAATAGGCATTGAAAGAATCCACCAATCATCTCAACAAATGAGATTACAAAATTAAAAAAAAAACTCCAAGGAATATTATAGGCAAATTTCTGAAAGGGAAAATATATTACAAGTGACCAGAAAGAAACAATTCAAATATTGGGGAGTCACAATCAGGATTACATAGGACTGGGAAGCTGCAACATTAAAGGACGAGAGGTCATGGCAAATGATATTCCATAAGGCAAAAGAGCCAAAACTGCATCCAAGAATCCCCTACCCAGCAAAATTAAGAATAATATAGTAAGGGGAAAAAATGGTCATTCAAGAAAATAGAAGGGTTTCAAGACTTCATAAGCTCATAACCAAATCAAGAGTTTCATCTCCAATATCAAGACCCAAGAGAAGCATAAACAGGTAAAAAGGGAAAAGAAAACATAAGAGATTCAGTAGAGCTAAACTGTTTATATCCCTACTGAATGATAAATCATTATAGAAGCTCTTCCATATTATAGTGTAAGCCCAGCTTTTCTTCCTTTCCCCCATCCCCCAGCTCCTGCAAAATCTTTAAACTTTCTGGCTTGGACTAAACAGTCAGACATCCCTTTCCAACTCATAAACCTTAAGAATGGACCTCTCAGACACTCCACTCTTTAATTGGCCCAAAACAAAAGAATGGAATACACTAGGAGACAGGCCCAAACAAAGAACAGGTAACTCTTAAGACAAAGGACAGGAAATTCTGAAACCACTTCTTGAGGACCTAGCCAGTTCTCAAAAACAAAATGATTGACAAGATCTTCCCCTCCTGAGGGGAGTAGCTTCCCCTTCTGGAGGGGAACATCTTGGGCAGTTAGCAGTAAGCCCTCCTTGTTCAAGAAACTATAAAAGTCCCCACATGGAACAAGCCAGGGGGGAATCTCACTATGGAGAGGAAGCTTCCTGGGATCAATTTCCCTCTTGGGCCTTGATCCAACTGGGCTGTGTAAACCGGGACCCCCCTCAGCTTTGAGAGGATTAAGTGCTGGAGTTCCCCCTGAGAGGTGATGAATCTATGTTGTTTGTATCTTTGTCTTTGTTATGTTAACTGTGTTTGTTAGAGTATCTCCCCTGTCTTTCAATAAAAACCATGTTCTCTCAGGAGTGTGCTTTATTGCCAGTGCAAATCCAAATCCGAACCTAACTTAGCTTAACCAAACACCTACAGGGGAAGATAAGATGATACTTATAATTCTTAAAAATTGTATCACTTACAGTACTGCTAGAAGGAATATACATAGATGGTACAGGTGTAAGGTGAATTTAAGGGCATGACATAAAAAAAATAAGGGATAAGAAAGGACCACACAGGATGCAGAAGGAAGCAAGAAGCAGAATGGAATAAATTATCTCATATGAAAAGGTGACAAAGACCTATTACAGTGGAGAAGATGGGAGGGTGGGTGAATGGCATTGCATGAACCTTGCTCTCATCAGTATGGGCACAGAAAGAGAATAATATACACAATCAGTTGAATATGGGAATCTATCTTACCCAACAGGGAGGTAGGAGGGAAGGAGAGCAAGTACGAGTGGCATGGGGACTGACAGAAGGGAGGGCAGATGGGGGGATGTAGATAGATGCCTACTGGTGAGGTGGGAAAGGGTGAAAGAAGAGAGAGGACAAACAGAATGAAGAATAGGATGGAGGGAAATACATAGGTAGTAATCATAACTGTAAATGTGAATAGGATGAACTCTTCCATAAAACAGAGGCAGATAGCAGAGTGGATCAAAAACCAGAATCCCACAATATATTGATTGTAAGAAACATACTTGAAGCAGAGACACACACAGAGAATAAAGGTAAGGGTCTGGAGCAGAGTCTAGTATGCTTCAGCTGAAGTGAAAATAAACAAGGGTAGCAATCCTGATCTTAGACTAAATAAAAGCAAAAATAGACCTACTTAAGAGATAAGGAAGGAAACTATATCTCTCTAAAAAGGTACCATAGGCAATGAAACAATCAGATTAGAAGAACAAGGAATAGTCTACCTGTCAGATCTATGGGGAAGAATTTATCACCATGCGCTGTTGGTGGAGTTGTAAACTGATCCAACCATTCTGGAGAGCAATATTTCATTGCCCTTGGGCAACCGAACTTCATACCCTTTGATCCAGCAATATCACTACTAGCTCTGCATCCCAGAGAGATCACAAAAAAGGGAAAAGGACCTACATGTACAAAAAAGATTTGTAGCAGCCCTGTTCATGATGGCAAAATATTGGTAATTGAGAAGTTGCCCATCAATTGGGGAATGGTTGAACAAGCTGTCATATATCAATGTATGGATTACTATTGTGCGATAATAAATGATGAACAGGCAGATCTCAGGAAAAAAAAAAAAACCTCGAAAGACTTGTACAGACTGATTCAAAGTGTAATGAGCAGGGGGTGGAGCCAAGGTGGCAGAGGGAAAGCATGGACATACCTGAGCCCTCTCACAAACTCTTTCAGATACCTCTAAAAAAGTGAATCTGAACAAATTTGAGAGAGGTAGAACCCACTAGGAGACAGAGTGTGGTAGATTTCTAGCCCAAGGGAGTATGGAAGGTCTATGGGAAGGATCAGTTGCACCAGGCTGAGAGAGTACATTGTCCATGGAGCTACACCTGACCATGCCAGAATGGAAACAGGCCTGGCAGTTTTAATCATAGGTGGCAGTGACAAGTACCAAGCCTCTAGCCCAGGACAGGAGTCTGTGTGAGCTAGGTGAGACAGAAGGTCAGGGCCTGTGGCAGCAAGTATCTGGGGCTATCAGCCCACAGACTAAATGTTTGAAAGTGATCTTCTTGAACTTCCGGGAGCCATGATGACTGAGTAAACTGCAAGTGCTGTCATCCCTCCCTTGTTGACCTTGAATAAATCAGAAAATACTGCCCTAGGAAAAACCCTGGAAAGGAGGAGCCAGAAGTAGGAGTACAACAGCCTTTTACCTTGGGAAGCTAGGGAGAAAGGTTGCTCTTGCTGTGGTGGAAGGGGATCAGTGCAGAGCAGGAGGTATTCCAGCAAGCCCCACCTCAGCAGACCAGTGGGAGTACCTGAGCCCCATGGTGGTGGAGGCCTCAAGCACCACACCAGGACACCAGGCATGTCTTCACACAGCCAGGGGAATTGGCAGACACTACCACTGACAATGGCTGAGGCCACCCATGCTACAGTGCAGCCCTAGGAGAAGAGGAGAATTCCCACAGGCAGACCACCCCTCCCCCGCATCTAATGCAGCAAGCTTCAATATAACCCAGGGAAAACTCAGAAAGACTTCAATAACCTTGATTTTTGGCACACACCAGCCAGCTCCAGCTCAGCTCCAGGTGAGCTGCAGCATTATATAGCTTCTAGCTGATAAAACCAGAGGCCACCACATACAAAACTAGTAAACAGTCCCCTGGATCCCAGCACAAGAAGGTTAGGACAGAGCCCCCCATGCCACAGAAGAACAGATCTGCTTTTAAAGCCAGGAAAAAGGCAACCACAATGAAGAAGCCAACTAGAAAAACAAAGACCATAGCATCTTATTATGGAGATAAGGAAGATCAAAATATGAATTCAGAAGAGGATAGCACTGACACTATACCCACATCTGAAACCTTAAAAGGGAATATGAACTGGTCTGAAGCCCAAAAAGCATTCCTGGAAGAACTCAAGGAGGATTTTAAAAGCCAAATTAGAGAGGTAAAAGAAAAAGTGACCAATTCTTTTAAAAATACAATGGACCAAATGGAAAAAAAAATCACTGATCAGTACAAATTCTTAACAAGTAAAAAGGATAAGGAGGTAATGAATCTAGCAGGAGAAAATAGCTCCTTGAAAAGTAAAACTGGCCAAATGGAAAGAGAGGTGTAGAAGCTAAATGAAGAAATCAATTTGTTAAAAATTAGATTGGGGCAAGTTGAAGCTAATGACTCTGTGAGGCATCAAGAATCATTCAAACAGGGGGCAGAGCCAAGATGGCGACTGGAAAGCAGGGACTTGCCTAAAGCTCTCCCCCAGGTCCCTCCAAACACCTATAAAAATGTCTCCAAACAAATTCTAGAACTGCAAATCCCACAAAAAAGCAGAGGGAAGCAGGGCTTCTGCCCAGAACAGCCTCAATGGTCTCTGGGTAAGGTCTATCCCATGGAACTGGGAGCAGAGCAGAGCCCCACATGGGCTGCACCTGGACCAACCATACCTGGAGCCAGGCTGAACAGGCCATGGTGCCCTGAATCAGGGAGCTGTGGCAGTTACCAGACTTCTAACCCACAAATGTCAAAGACAACAAAGCAGGTTAGTGGGAAAAAGCTGCTGGGACACAGTGAAAGTAGTTTGTGGTTGGCCACCGCCCTGGGGGCGACAGAGGTGGTGCAGCTCTGAGGCTGCTTCCAGAGCTACAGCTGCAGTTGCTTCCGGGCCCAGGCCCACCTGTTAGGAGGAATTAAACAGTGGATTAGAGCAGGAGTGTAGATCCTGCTTGGATCTGAGTTGCTGCCTGGGTTGGTGGTTCTTGGGGGAGGAGGAGCACTATGGCAGAACTTGCTGTGTAGAAATAGCTCTGAAAACAACAGTGGAGCCCCTCAAGCTTGGGACAAAGTACTCTTTACTCTACAATCAGTCATACCCCAACAAAAAGCTCAAGGGCTAAGTAGTTGGCTGGGATCATGACCAGGCAGTGAAAATGGACTCAGATTCAAATGCAGACTTTGGAATCTTTCTTTGGTGACAAAGAAGACCAAAACATACAGCCAGAAGAAGTCAAAAAGTCAAAGAGCCTACATCAAAAGCCTCCGAGTAAAATATGAACTTGTCTCAGGCCATGGAAGAGCTCAAAAAGGATGAGTATTGTGGAAGGGTTTTGCATAATGATACACATGTGTCCTATGTTGAATTGCTTGCCTTCTTAGGGAGGGTGGGTGGGGAGGAAGAGGGGAGAGAAAATTGAACTCAAAGTTTTAAAAACAGATGTTCAAAAAAAAGTTGTTTTTACATGCAAAGGGAAATAAGATATACAGGCAATGGGGCATAGAAATCTATCTTGCCCTACGAGAAAGTAAGGGAAAAGGGGATGGGGCGGGGAGCGGGGTGACAGAAGGGAGGACTGACTGGGTAATGGGGCAATCAGAATATATGATACCTTGGAGTGGGGGGAGGGTAGAAATGGGGAGAAATTTGTAATTCAAAATCTTGTGGAAATCAATGCTGAAAACTAAAAATATTAAATAAAAAAAATTAAAAAAAGAATCAGTCAAACAAAATCTAAAGAATGAAAAAAATAGAAGAAAACATAAATTATCTAGAAAATAGATCCAGGTGAGATAATCTAAGAATTATTTGTCTACCTGAAAGCCATGATGAAAAAAAGAGCCTAGACAGTGTCTTCCAAGAAATCCTCAAGGAAAAGTGCCCTGAGGTCCTAGAACAAGAAGGAAAATAAGAAAATAGTCATCAAAAGAATCCACCATTCACCCCCTGAAAGAGATCCCAAGTTGAAAATTCCAAGGAATATTGTAGCCAAATTTCAAATTCAATTCAAATATCACAGACCTACTGTCAGGATCACACAGGATCTTGCAGCTTCTACATAAAAATATCAGAGAGATTAGAATATGATATTCTGAAAGGAAAATGAGCTTGGACTACAACCCAGGATCAACTACCCAGCAAAACTGAGCATAATCTTTCAGGCAAGGAGATGGCCATTCAGTGAAATAAGGGAATTTCAGACCTTCCTGATGTAAAGGCCAGAGCTCAATAGAAAATTTGATCTTTAAATGAGAGTCTCAAGAAAGGCATAACGAAACCTTGTTATTCAATAAGGGCAAATTGTTTACATCCCTATATTGGAGGATGATACTTGTTAATCGTGACAATACTATAGTTATTATGACATTTAATAGGGATATATGTAGATTGAAGGTGTGGGTATAAATTAACTGATGTGGTGACAAAAAACTTAATTAAGGGGTGCAAAGGAATTATAATGGGAAAAGAGGTAAGGAGGAAGCAGAAAAGGGAAAATTACATCCCATGAAGAGACACAAAAACATTTTATAGTAGAGGGAAAGAAGAGAGGGAGAAGAGCAGTGTTTGATTGGTACTCTTATTGGATTTGGTTAGAGGAGAGAATAAAATACTCTAGTAAGTATAGGAATCAAATGTGCCCTACAGGCAGTAGGTGGGGAAAGGGGAAAGGAAAAAGGGAAGTGGAAAAAGGGTGGGAAGAAGTAGTAATGGAAAAGGATACGATAAGGGAGGGGGACTGATAGGGAGGGAAAATTGAGGGAAGTGGTAGTCAAAAGCAAAACTTGAAGAGAGGAAGGAAGAAGGGAGAAATAAAAGCATAAAGGGGGGAGATAGGATGTAGAAAAAGACACAAATAATAATTGTAACTGTGAATATGAATGGGCTGACATAAAACAGAGGTGGACAGCAGAATGGATTAAAAACCAAAATCCTACAATATGTTGTTTACAAGAAACACATTTGAAACAGGGGGATACATATAGGGTAAAGGTAAAAGGCTGGAGTAGAATGTATTATGCTTCAGCTGAAGTAAGCAGGGGCAGCAATTCTAATCTCAGACAAAGCAAAAGCAAAGATAGATCTAATTAAAAGAGATAAGGAAGGAAACTATATCCTGCTAAAAGGCACCACAGACAATGAAGTAATATCATTACTTAACATATATGCACCAAGTGCATCCAAATTCTTAGAGGAGAAGTTAAGGGAGTTATAGGAAGAAATAGACAGCAAAACTATACTAATGGGGGACCTCAACCTCCCCGTCTGTGAACTTCATAAATCTAACCTCGAAATAAACATAGAAAGAAGTTAAGGAGGTGAATAGAATTTTAGAAAAGGGAGATATGATAGACCTCTGGAGAAAACTGAATGGTGATAGAATGGAATGACTTACATGATCTGATGTTAAGTGACGGGAGCAGAACTAGGAGAACATTATACACAATTATAGACACACAGTATTTGTGATGACTAACTGTTAGACATGGCTCTCCTCAGCAATGCATGGTTCTAAGACAGTTCCAAAAGGCAAACTATTTGCTCTCTCTCTCTCTCTCTCTCTCGTTTCTTCTTTCTCATGGTTCATTTCACTGGTTATAATTCTTCTTTACAATTTGACTATTGTGAAAATAAGTTTAATGTGAAGGTATATATAGAACCTGTCAGATTACATGCCATCTTGGAGTAGGGAGGAGAGGGAGGAAGAGAAAATTTGGAACTTATCTTGTGGAACTGATTGTTGTAAACTATACATAAAAAGAAATTTAAAAAAGTGTAATAAGCAGAAATAGGAAAACATTGCACAGCCAGTTGATAGAGCAGTTGTATCTGTTATCACATGCTGTATTATGTTCTAGTAGCCTACCATCATTTTGCTGCAACTGTTTCAAAGAATTAAGCAACAAACATTTCTTTCTTATATATAAATTTATTTTCAGTTTTCAACATTCACTTCCACCAGATTCTGAATTCCAAATTTTCTCCCCATCTCTCCCCTCTCCACACCCCAGGACAGCCTGCATTTTGATTACCCCTTCCTCCAATCTGCCCTCCCTTCTATTACTCCCCTTCCTCTTTTCTTATTCCCTTTGCTTTTATTTTTTTGTAGGGCAAAATAGATTTCTATACCCCACTGCCTGTACACCTTATTTCCCAGTTGCATGTTATCAGTAACATTGTATGAAGATCAACTATGAATGACTCAGATCTTCTCAGCAGCAGAATGATCCAGGCAGGTACAAAGGACTTGTGAAGGAAAATGCTATCCATACCCAGATAAAGAACTGATGGACTCCAAATGCTGATCTGAACATATTTTTTTTCACTTTATTCTTTCTCATGTTTTTTTCTTTTGATCTGTTTCTTCTTCTATAACTGTGACAAATATGGAAACATATTTTACATGCTAGCACTTGTATATACAATATCAAACTGTCTACCATTTTCAGAAGAGAGGAGGGAAGGAGAAAAAATTGGAACACAACATCTTGCCCAAATGAATACTAAAATTTTTCTTGACGTGTAATTGGGGAAAATATAAAATACTATTAAAAAGGTTAAAAAATAAAGTGAAGGGTTTGGACTAGAACATCTCCAAGGTCTACCACCCCAAAAAAGAGTAGAGTAAGGAATTATAGGGGAACTGATACTGTGAACCAATAAGCAGTAAATGACCAATAAGTAGGAGTTAGTTGGTGAAAGGGATAGTATAAAAACCATGAGGGGGGAAAAATAATTCTATCATGTTGGTTTGTGATAGTCAGGGGGAGGGATGCTTCCTCTCAGATTAACCCATATGTACTCAAATATCAGGATATCATTGAAAAAGGAAAGATATAACATACAACTAATGAAAAATTAAAGAGAGTTAGGCATGAACCTATAAGTACAGGGCCAGGGAAACTGAACTGGAGAAATAAGTTAATGTTTTCCAAAGACCAATGAGTATAGCAAAAGAAGATCATAATGATATCTAATATTTTCAAGGCACTGTGCTAGGCCCTAGAAATACAAAGAACAAAAACCTTTCCAGCCTTCAGTGAACTTCCCTTCCATTAGTGGAATACAAAATGTTAGCCATGATTGAGAGATGGCAGAGGCAAATAAGATAATGTACCTATTGGGATTTGAGAAGAATGAGCTGCCAGATTTAAGAGACCTAGCAAAACACACACAAAATCCTATTGAAGGGACAGATAAGGCTTTCTGACTCTATTAGCTCACACTAAGGGAAGTCTTTGTTCCCTTTTCTTGAAGTCTGTCTTTTTTTCTCTTTCTCCCTCCCTCCCCACCCCCACACACAAATACAGGCTTGTGTTAAAGTGTGTCACCTGGCTATTATTTAAATAATAACTAAGTAGACCTTGAACATCATGTCAACTAAGAAGTAAGTCAAGGAATGAGCTAAGCCCAGGTAACGCTAAGTAGGATTTTATTCCTCCATATTTTTTTTCTTACATTATGCTTCTAATTCTTTTTTCCAACTCCAGTGAAAATGAGATATATGTGTTTTTTTTTGTTAAGTATGGTTACCAAGAAGCAAAATATTACCTGCATCAAACCTCATATATTGGCATTTAAATTTATTTGAGTGGGAGTATAAACCTGAAGAAGTCACTTGAAATCATAATGGATATTTAAATCAGAGATTTCAGACACAAAACACACACCTAAAAGGTCATTCATTTTAACAACTAACAGTAAACACTTCTGTGCAGTGCTTAATAATTTTTCCTTCTCTCTGTTTTGTACTTTTCATATATGTGTAATGTTTTAGTTCCCCCACTTGGCTTAGACCATTTCCATTAAGTATCTTTTGTGAACCTCCTTCCATAAGGTCATTGTTATTTTTTTAATGTTTGGCATGCATTTAAAATTTGTTTTGCTTTGTAAACTTTTAAAAAATCCTTTTTGCTTCTGTTCCTATCACTTACAACATCCGTTTTCCTCACACAAATACACAGAAGCTATTTGTAACAAAGAGAGACAGTTATGCACAGCCAGTTGATAGAGCAGTTGTATCTGTTATCACATGCTGTATTATGTTCTAGTAGCCTACCATCATTTTGCTGCAACTGTTTCAAAGAACTAAGCAACAAACATTTCTTTCTTATATATAAATTTATTTTCAGTTTTCAACATTCACTTCCACCAGATTCTGAATTCCAAATTTTCTCCCCATCTCTCCCCTCTCCACACCCCAGGACAGCCTGCATTTTGATTACCCCTTCCTCCAATCTGCCCTCCCTTCTATTACTCCCCTTCCTCTTTTCTTATTCCCTTTGCTTTTATTTTTTTGTAGGGCAAAATAGATTTCTATACCCCACTGTCTGTACATCTTATTTCCCAGTTGCATGTAAAGACAATTTTTAACATTCGTTTTTAAAGCCTTGAGTTCCACATTTTCTCCCTTCCCTCCTCCCCACTTACCCTCATTGAGAAAGCAATTCAATATAAGTTATACATGCGTGGTCATGCAAAACACTTCCATAACAGTCATGTCATGAAAGACTAACTTTATTACCCTCTATCCTGTACCACTCTTCATTTATTCTATTCTATCCTTTGACCTGTTCCTCCACAAAAGTGTTTGCTTCTGAATCCCCCTTCCCCTAATCTGTCGTCCCTTCTATTATCTCCTGGCTCTTATCCCCTTCCCTCCTGATTTCCTGTAGGGTAAAATAGATTTCCATACCCAATTGATTATGTGTTATTCCCTCCTTAAGCCAAATCTGATGAGACTAAGGTTCACTTATTCCCTCTCACCTCCCCACCTTCCCCTCCACTGTAAAAGCTCTTTCTTGCCTCTTTTATGTGAGATAATTTACTACATTCTACCTTTCCCTTTCTCTTTCTCCCAGTATACTGCTCTCAATGCTTAATTTTATTTTTTAGGTATCATCCCTTCCTATTTAGTTCACCCTGTGCCCTCTGTCTACATACATACATACATACACACACATTTATACATACCTACACACACACACACACACAAACACACACATACATAATTACACATATGCAAGCTGTTGACTTGTTTTTCATGATTTTCTTTCATCAATCTCATTTCTCTTCCCAATTTTTCCTCCATTTCTTTTACTTGATTTTCAAAATCCTTTTTGAGCTCTTCTATGGCCTGAGACCATTTCATATTTTTCTTGGAGGCTTTGGATGCAGGAACTTGTCTTCCTCTGGCAGCATGCTTTGATCTTCCTTGTCAGTAAGTGTGTAAGGAAACATCTTTTCATCAAGGAAGTAACGTTCTATAGTCTTATTCTTTTCCCCCTGTTTGCTCATTTTCCCAGCCAATTATTTGACTTCTGAACTCTTTGTTAAGTGGAGGGCATACTGATCCAGGTTTCAAGAGTTTCGTGCAGCTGTTTTGACAGATATGTCTAGGGACCTATAAATTCTCAGTTCCTCCAAAGTGTTATGATCAAAAGAGAGGTATTTACTCCTCTTCTGGCCTGTGCTCTGGTCCATGAGCAGCCACAAGCACTCTTTTCTGCCCTGGAACTGTGAGGAGGATTCCCTCTCCACAGACACTACCAGCTCTGTCATGCCAGCTCTCTTCCTCGCTCAAAGACCTCCACCCAGGACTGTGACAAAGATCAGCCACTCGGTTCTCCCATTTTCTGTAGGCTGAGAGCTCCAGAACCAGCCACTGCTGCTGTAGTGGCTGCCACCCCCCTGGAGCTGGGGCTTGGGTTGGGGCTATGGCTGGACCACGTTCCTCTGTAAACCAGGTGAGAGAGCTTCCTAACTGACCTTTGAAACTGTCTTTGTCATTTGTTGGTTAAGAAATCTGGAAAGTGTTACAGCTGCCAGTGACTTGGTGTCCTGAGGCCTGCTCCAGTCCCATCTGTGCTGGTGTGGCCCAGGCTGGGCTGTTTTCTGCTCCAAGCACGGTGTGATAGACACTTCCTGTCAACCTTCCAGATTGTCTTGGGCTAGAAATCTGCTTCACTCTGTCATTTTGTGGCTTCTGGTGCTCTCAAATTTGTTTAGAGTCATTTTTACAGGTTTTTTGAGTGGTTTGGGTAGGGGAGAGCTCAATCAGGTCTGTGCTTCTACTCTGCCATCTTGGCTTCTGTAACAAACATTTCTTAAGTGTTGATTATTTACCTACCATGAAATAGAGGGCATGGTGAATATAGTGTGGACTTAGGGATAAAAAGATCTGTGTTTGAATCATGCCTCAGTTACTTGTTAGCTGTTTTAAGGACAGCTGGGCAAATGATGGAACCTATTCCAGAATCAATTTCCTCATCATTGCAATGAGGATAATAATTGACCTAAGTTTTAAAATTGTTCTAAGGCTCAGAGATGAAATGAGATATATAAAACACTTTACAAACCTTAAAGTGTGATGAAAATGTTAGCTATTTATTATTATTATTATCTAATAGATGTGGTGCTATGTGTAGGGATGTAAAAACAAACATGAAATAATAGCTACCTTCAAGACCCTATGAATTGACTGAGAATAGCATAAGAAAGGGTACAGTCATCTGGATTGTGGAATATACACATACTGAAGGCAAGCTCTGCTCTGCTTTCATCTTTGTACTCTTGGTGCCTAGCTCAATTCAATACTTTATCATTGCTTTTTTAGATGGAATAAAATTAGTTATCCAGTAATATGTTTAATTATCCATTCTGTGTACAACTCTGGCAATCTAAAAATGGTTTGAGAATAACCTTCCTAAAATAGTTTTTATACCAGATTGGGAATTGAAGGGTGGGTGATGATGGTGGTGGTACTACTACTACTACTACTACTACTACTACTACTAGTATTAGGAGATGGAGTAGTAGTGGTAGTAGTAGCAGTAAAGTTTGGTAGGAGGAAGTGGTAAAAGGCATGACAAGTGGGTGCTTAAGAGAGGTTTTGTAATATCTAAATAATAATAATATTTGGTAGAATTACTTGAAAAAAGTAGAAGAAAATAGAACTTTACCATCTTTCAGTTGGTTATTTTTAATCCTGTCCTTTTTTTAAGCATCTATCTCCTTGACTTTGTCTTCTTTTCATCATATTATGCACAACTGACACTGTCACTGAAACCTTAAAGGAAAAATGTCTTGCTACAATGTAGTCTAATAGCCAGAGTAGCTTAAATTGCCTTAACAGCTTAGTTATAGCCTGCATCTGTGTTATTTATATCTGTTTCAAAAACCAGAGAAAAGTCTGCTTCATTAGGCAATTTCTTCCCACAGCTCCTCCTTTGACAATTGGCCACCATGTTTCCCTCAATTTATCATCTTACCAGATAGTCTTAAAAAGTGTCATTAGTGACTCAATGTATACATTAGCAAATTATCTCTGTGCTAGTTGATGAGTCCCAGCTACAATAACTTTAGGGAAAAATATGATTTTTAAGATATTCTTTTTGTCAAGCTAATCTAGGCAGGCCTTGCTTATTTCCCAATTGTCCACATCTTTTATTATCATTTTCTTTGACTCTTCATTTTTCTCATTAGATGTAACAGTGGCATAACTTTAACATGCCATTTTGGGATCAACAGCTGTTTTTTCCCTTCCCTCAATTAATTGTACAAGGGCTTTCCCATATCATCTAGATTTTTTTTCCTACTGGCATATGCCTAAAAGCTATTCTTATTATTTCTGATGCCTTTTGTTAGTTCTAATGCATTCTTCTTTTTGGTTATGCTAATCTTTTCCCTGAAAGCTATAACTGGTGCAGCAAAGACTTGCCTGTTTTCCTTTCTTCCCCACAAGTACATATTCTTCTTCATTTGTAGAGCAGTGAAAAGTCTCACTGAAAGCTCCCTCTCCACCCACCCACATTTTTTATTCTTCCATAAGGAATTGTAATTTGCCATTATTTAACTGCATTTAACTCAATTTGCTTATAAGCAGTGTTTAACTGGATTATGAATAATTGAACTTAGTAACATTTTCCTTCTCTTATGTATTTGTACTTTTGGAAATCAGGAAGAAATTATTCCATGATTATTCTAGGAAGAAATTATTCCATGATTATTCTAGGAACTGCAAAAGAAATGATTGAGAAGATTTAATTCAGTAAGTAAAAATGTACTCTAGTTGTAGGGACAGAGACAGGCAAAAACAGAGACAGAGAGACAAGAGATGTACAGAGAGATAGAAAGAGAGGATACATAGAAAAAGATATGCAGAGAAACACAGAAAGGGACAGAGAGAGAGGGATGACTTCAATAGTAATAACAGTGGTGATAATAATAGCAGGTAGTGCTTATAATCACTTATTATGTGCAGACACTGTAGTAGATGTTTTACAAATATTATCTCATTTGAAACTCACAATAAAGTAGGTACTGTTATTATCTTCATTTTTGTTGTTGTTGTCCACTTGTTTCTTAGTCATATTTGATGCTTCATGACCCTATTTGGGGTTTCCTTGGCAGAGATACTGGAATGGTTTGCCATTTCCTTCTCCAGCTCATTTTAGAGATGAGGAAACTGAGGCCAACAGGGTTAAATGACTTGTCCAGGGTCATTCATCTAGTAAGTATCTGAGGCCCGATTTGGATTCAGGAAGATGAGTCTTACTGACTCTAGACCTGGTATTCTATCCAGTGCATCACCTAACTTCCAAAACAAGAGGCCTGGGATATGAATCCCACTTTTCCTACTTACTATCAGCATGACTTTAGACAAGTTAGGCAACTATCTCTGTTCCTCAAATAAAGATGTTTCCCTGCATGATTTTGAATGTCCCTGCCAGCTTGAAATCCTTTGGTAAAGCCCTGAGTGCATGAGACTGGAGCCATTTATATGGTCATGCTGTGTTTGCTTATCCCAATGAATTTAGAAAAGCTAAGAGGGCTTTTCTAAGTTTTATTTTGTTTCTATAGGAGTGCCATCTTTTAAAAAAATCACCCTCCAGGGGCTCAAATTATGTTTAACAACTCAATTTCTTTTCTTTAGCTCAAAATGTGAAAAACAGTTTTGTGCTGTTTTCCTTTTCAGACCTTATAGTGTGGGTGTTTGCTGAGAATTGTTTTCATTGAGGTATATACATTCAAGAGATAAACTATCTTTTGGGTACAAGATGATGGTGCTAATGTGGGGTCAATAAGATAAGTGCTTTGAGCTATTTTGCTGTAATGGTGATGAATTTATTGTGTTCATATATAGTCGCTTTCCCAGGAGCCCTTGTCTCTAATTCATTCAGTAATTCATTCAGAAATAATTATTAAAAAGCAATCAGGTGTAAAGTCACTGGGTTGGTGGGGTATAAAGCTAAACGAGAACTTGGACCAGGACCAAAGACCCTCAGTAATAAAGCCAGGCTTAGATCTATTGTCTATAACTATGGAAGGGATTACTGTTACTGATTGATATCAACCCCCTTATCCGCAATAGCCATATAACCTAATCAACTTATACATGTTGTTCAATTGTGTCTGACTCTTCATGACTTCGTTTGGGGTTTTCTTGGCAAAGATTCTAGAGCAATTTGCCGTTTCCTTCACCAGATCATTTTACAGATGGGGAAACTGAGACAAACAGGGCTGAGTGATTTGCCCAGGGTCACACAGGTAGTAAATATCTGAGACTGGATTTGAACTCATGAAGATAAGTCTTCCTGGCTCCAAGCCCAGAACACTTTCCATTGTGCCACCTGGCTGTCCTAGCTGTTTAGCTGAGAGACAATTAGGACTAACAAGCATGTAGAATTAGAACTGGAAGGGAACTTGTAAGTCATCTAGTACAACCTCTCATTTTACAGATGAGGAAACTGAGGGTTAGAAAAAGGGTATTATTCCAGAAGCACCAGAATTCAAAGCCTGGTTCTGTAACTTGAATTTCAGTTCCACTGCCACAATGCCTCCACATGAAGTTTGAGGGAAAGATCTTCCTTGATACAAATATGCAAATCTATCAAAAATGGCATCTCATATGAAGAATACGTTTTCTTAACCTTAAATTTGCAAGTACACAAGCAGTCAAAAAATTAATATAATTTAATTTAATTACCTCTCATGAGCCTAGTTGGACCTACTTTGAACCAAGGCCGTAAAAGTCTTTTAGCCCTAGCTTGAAAGGAAGGAGAAGGAAGAGAGGGAAAAAAAGAGGGTAAGAAAGATGAAAGGGGGCAGGAGAGACAGACAGAAAGAAAAAGACAGAACACAGACAGAAATTATGTTGGGTTCTCCTTTGACCATGAGAGCAGTGCTACTGCTAGCCACTGGTCCAATGGGGAAGACCAGGATATGACCTGAAATTTGCTTCTCTACTCAGTAGGAACAGGAACAAAGAGAAGAAAAGAACAGAGCTGATGGCTTCAGCTGTTACCTGCCAAGAAGAGAGTGAAAGGACCTCAGAAGCTTGGAGTCCTTACATCATGGACCTAAGTACCACTTCTGCTCTAGTCATATAACAGATAGTTCAATTTGATTCAGTTCAGTATCTACTAAAGTGTCTCAAAGGCTAGACTGCTCCTCAGCACCCATGTCCTTTGTGTTTCAGGGCATATCATGCTTTCTGTGTTCTAGACTCTACGGCAGGGTTGAGGGGAAATGGCAGTGACATCCTTTTTAAAATATGTCAATTTTGAATCAAGGAATTCCAATTATATTAATAATAAAAAGTGTCCTCCTTAATCAAGTTACATTTTTCATTGATGTTCACTTCCCAAAGACCTCTTGTTTTGGATAGTCCTGCGTTGAGAATGAGTGATCTAAGGTAGTGGAGTACTTTGTATAACTTGAAGTACCAGAGAAATGTTGAGGTGCCTCATATAGACTAGTGTATGAAAAGTGGTAGTCTTAGATTGAGGAAAGATCTAGGTTCAAATCCTTGTTCTGACATATATGAGTTATGTGATCTTAGGTAAATCACTATACCTCTCTTAAACTTTGGCTTCCTAAACTATAAAATAAGGAGCATGAGCAAAGTACTTTGTAAACCTAAAAGTGTTCTATACCTATCACTATTGGGTGCTCACTACTAAATAAAACATTCTTTTCGATTTTCAGCATGTATAAATAAACTTCTTTTATTAATCCAGAATCTCTCACCTTGTAACTTCCACTTATTAATCTTAATTCTGTGATCTGAGCCTACCCAAATAAATAAACCTTAACCTAAACCTAGGCAGTTAGGTAGCAAAGTGGATGGAGTACTAGGCTTGGAGTCAGGAAGACTTCTCTTCCTGAGTTCAAATCCAGACTTAGGCTTTTACTAGGTGTGTGACCTTGGGCAAGTCACTTAACCCTGTTTGCCTCAGTTTCCTCATCAGCAAAATGAGCTAGAGAAGGAAATGGCAAATCTTTGCCAAGAAAACCCCAAATGGGGTCATAGAAAGATAGATATGACTGAATGACAAAACAGCAAAAAATCTTAAACCCTCTTTTACATTGTAGCTTTTTTAAGATTATCAAGTAAAAACCCTACTCCACCCTTCCTAATTCTTCTAAGTCTTCCCTAGCACCCTAAAATCATCAACTACGCCTAATGTGATAAGACTTCCAGAAATTTTACTCTTTTGGCCTCCTATTACTGCTGAGGCATTTCTAATAATCTTTGCATCTTGAGCAAACTGTGAAAAAGAACTTTGTTCAGTTGGTGGTGGTGTATGGCACAGTGGAATCTAGGGACACTGTGGGACTGTTGTCAGGACATGGACTAGCTTCCTAATTTGACTAATTATTCTTATTAATGAAGAGTTAAGCTCAGTAGTTGTATGTCATTACAGGACTAAAGAGGTTTTCCACCCCTCTGTCCTGAAATTTTAAAACCCTGTGGCAAAGCCCCATTACCCCCATGCTTATATCTACAGTACTAGACATTCCATTTTACTAGTACATTCTATTTTGTATTAAATGTAAAAAGATGATCATACTGGCTTATAAGTACGTTATGTACTCTGAATGATGTTTTTGTTCTGGCTCACCTAACAACTATTCCACCAATTCCCTTTGCAAATAACAGCACACTTACAGCCACTATTGGTTTGGTTTGGGTTATTGGATTCAAATCAATTCAGTTCAACAAACATTAATTAAACACCTGTGAGGTAGCATGCTATGGTTTAGTGATACAAAGACCAAAAAGGGGGCATTTTCTTCTCTCAAGCTGCTTAAATTCTATTGAGGGATATAGCACATGTACAGATAAGCAAATACAAGATTGTTTGCAGAGACAGAACTAACTAGCAGCAGGGGATTAAGGAAGCTATACCGAGGGGGTGGTATTTAAGCTCATCTTTAAATGAAGACAAAGATTCAGACAGAAAGGAGGTGAGTAGGGAAGTCTTTCCTGTCACAAGGGCCAGCTTATGCTAAATCATATAGGAATGATGGGTAGTGCTGAATTTAGAGAATGTCTCATAGTCCAGATTGTTTGGAACATACACTATAGAAGCTATACAAAATAATATTGGTAGGTCAAGTTAGAGGTAAATTGTGGAGGATTTTTAAATGCTATAATGTGGAGTTTATATTTTGTCCTAGAGCAACTAGAAACAGATTGAATAGTTGGTTCCTACTTAATTAAGGAGTCTCTGGCTCCTATCTGGACAAATGAGGGTAAATGCAGACCTTGTAGTCATATTTCTTATTGATATATACATAAAGGGTCAGATAAGAAAGGGCCAGCTAGTCCAACTTGGGGCCAGGGGAAGGCCTTGCTAGCTACTGGCTGATACGTGGGTGGAGGCCAGCACAATGTGTCTGGTGGCTCAGTTTGGGCAAAAAGCTTTAATTTTGTACCTGTGGCACAGATAGGGACTAGTGCTTTGTATTGATGGCTTAGAGTTGGGTAGAAATTAAATGGGGTTTAGTATTGCTCCACGTCAACTGCTTGAAGTCATGTTCTCCTTTTTCATCCCTCTAGTTTTGTCCCATCTAATATAAGTCTCACTCACCAACGCAAAAAAAAAATATCAAAGGGGGAAACATGAGTAACTTCCCAACCTTTTAAGGGCTAGCCCTTATGTGAGAAATATTGAAATATAAACGTCTAATCTCTGTCTTTATTTCTGTGTTTCTGTCTGTCTCTGTACATCTCTGTCACTGTCTTCTTCTGTCACTCTACAATTTTCCCTCACTCTCTTCTTCTCCTTCCTATATTTGAGATTTCACCCATATAGGGAAATCCTAATATGAAAACTCCCTTTACAGATACAGATCAATTTCAGTTCTGCAACTACAGTTTTAAAGAATTGCATGGCATCATTGAGAGGTTAAGTAATATTTTAGCAATGTTCATCGCTGACAATAGTATGTGTTGGGGAAGGGGTAGGCTTTCAACAAACATGTTGTCTACTCTATGGCCTGGCCATCTCTACATTAGAAAATTAAATGGTTTCCTTCAAGAAATAGAAAGTCACACCTCATATTTAACAATGGATGACATTACAAGGAGACCACATTCTTTGAGGCATCAACATTCTTAAGATGACAAAATTGATAGTCTGTGTATCTACAGAGTGTGGTGGATAGAGTGCTAAACCTGGAGTTGGGAAGACCTAAGTTCAAACTCACCCTCAGACATAAGCTGGGTGGCCTTGAGCAAAGCACATAACTTAAGTCTGCCTCAGTTTCCTCATCTGTAAATGGCAAAAATAAAAGCACTTACCTCCTACTATTGATTTGAGAATAAAATGAGAAAATCTTTATGCAGCACTGTGCCGACCTTAAGATCTACATAAATGGTAGCTACCATCATCTGCATTACTATTGTTATAGCACAATTGCCTATATTTGTTAAGCACAAATAAATATGCCACATCTATCATCTATAGTGGAATATTTTTTTCATATTTTCTACAATTATAAAAAAGATGACATTTAATGAAGAAAATTATTCAATGCATATGGGTTTTTTTCCTCCCTTTAGCTGAACATAGGAGATAGATCTTAAGACACTTTAAAAATATTTTAAATTAAATGCAAAAAAATTTCCATGTACACAGCACAACCCCAAAGAGGATTCAATATGAAACCATGAATCTCCATTTCATAGTTTACTTTTTTTTAAATAAATACATTTTATACATCATTTTCAAAGCTATCCTACTTTTCTGTGTTTCATTCTAAATATTGTTCTCTGCTTTTCACTTTTCCTTTTTTCTCCTTCCCTCCCTCTCACTAGAGAAGATCACCATTAGACACAGGTATATATGTATATGCATGTATATAGACATACACACACATACAAAACCATACCATACATACTTCTATTTATCAGTTCTTTCTTTGGAGGTGGATAGCATCTTCCTCTATAGGTGGTTTGTAGCTGATTTGAATATTTAAAATACTCAATATTTTTTGAACAATATTGCACTATGTAGAATGTTCTCTTGGTCCTGCTCATTTCACTCTTCAGTATTTCATTCAAGTCCTTCTATGTTTTTATAAAATCAGCCAGTTCATTTCTCTTCATGTAATATTCCATCACAATCATATACCACAGTTGGAGCCATTTAATTGGAAAAGGTTGCAAGTTCAATATACAAAATAAACAAAGCAAATAAAGGTTTCAATCATTCAATCATAGCCATTAAGCCACCAAGCTAGTCTGAAGTATAATGATGAACTAAGTATCTCTTTAGGAGAAAATCAAGGCATATTTGGGAGGTTTTTGCTTCCTTGCTTCATTTCAAGGTCTTACTTAACCATCAATCTTCATGAAGACCATTTATCACTTTCATCACTGTCATCAGCCATAAGAGCACAGAGAAAATAAGCCTCCTTGGTTAAATAAATTAACAGGTAATTTAGCTTATGCTTCATGTGCAGTGATAGTTAAGACCCTCATCATGTAGTTGAATATAACCTAATTGCTCATAAGTGTCTTTGTCTTTATGAAACAAAAAATGGCAGGTAACAAGATGAAGAAACTGGGTCATGTTCCAGAAGTATTTGTGCAATTTGTCATTTTTATCATGAGTAATGAAATTTTTATGGCACATCCGACAATCATAAAAGAAAGTCATAAACATTTATTGACAACTTACTCTCAAAAGTAATCAAGCACTATTGTCACTTCTAGAATTTCTTCACTATGTATGCCCTATAAGTCTATTTCACCTCTGGACTTTCCACACTGGATGCACCCTCAGATCTGTAGCCTCTTCTTCTGATTGGCTGGTTCCTCCCAGAATCTCCATTTTCAGGAAAATTCCCAGGCCAGCTGTATCTTCAGATTGCATTTCTCTGGACTTTCTCTAACTTTCTATTCCCATTCCTATAGTCCTTTCCCCTTTTATGTGTTGTCTTCCACCATTAGAATGTAAGCTCCTTGAGGGTTTGAACTGTATTTCTTTCTGCTTGTTTTTGTGTTTCTGGGACTTAGTGCTTAATAAATAGCACTTGGTTGACTTGACTGGGCTGGGGTGAGGGAAATAAAGAGAGCGTAACTCATTTAAGTGCCAGGGGCCTTCCTCTGTGCTCAGAGACCACTTTGCATCTCTCTAGATTTTATGCCATTCTCTTTAGTCTAAGGATTACCAGAAATTCCTTTCAATGTGTGCCTAATTTAAGCTGATCGTTTACTAGCTGATGGCCAGTCCACAGGATTATCCCCCTTCTTCCCTGCTCCTCTCACTCTGGGCATCCCTTTCATTCTCACCTTCCTGCTGCAGCTTGGGGTTACCATCCATCCCTCCTCCATACTTTTCTTAAATTGTCACCTTACTTCAGGACAACATCTATGGTGGTTGACAGTGAGACAGCTGAGATGGAAAATGGATGAGGAAGGAGGTAAATTCTGTAGCTGCCACTCTCCCTCTTTGCGTAGCTGGGTGGCGCATAGTGCTGGGCCTGGAGTCAGGAAGATCTGAGTTCAAATTTCAGCCGTAGACACTAGCTGTGTAACCTTGGCTAAGTCACTTAATGATGGTTGACTCAGTTTCCTCATTTGTAAAAAATGAGCTGGAGAAGGAAATGACACCTCTCCAGTATGTTTCCTATGAAAACCCCGAATAGGTTCACAAAGAATTGGACATGACTGAAATGACTGAACACCAACTCTCTCTTTGCACCTGGCAATGTCCACTTACGGATTTCTCAGCCAGCACTGGTCTTTCATGCCCTCTCTTCAGTCCCTTTCTCATATCTTATCTTTATACCCAAAGGTACCACCCTTTTTTTTAGAGAGCTGGACTTGTCTTCAGGATCATCTGGATTCTTAAGTAACACAGTGGACAGAGCAGTGGGCCTGAAATGAGGAAGTCTAGAATTCAAACCCAGCTTCAGACATTTACTAGCTAAGATCCTGGGACCACTTCACCTCTATTTGTCTCAGTTTCCTCAACTGTAAAATGGCAGTAAGAATAGCATCCTCTTCACAGGATCGTTGTGAGGATCAAATGAGATGTGTGTGTATACATATCTATATCTATATCTATATTCCCATTGCTTAGCATAGTATCTAGCACACAGTAAGTGCCTACCAAATACCTACCGACTGATACCTACTAGTTGTGAGGCCTTGAGCAAGTCATCGAATCCCACTGAGCCTCAGTTTCTCATCTGTGAAATGAGTGGCACTTGACTCCATGACTGCCAAGGTTCATTCTAGCTTTAAATTTCTGATCCTAGGAAAGGGCAGAGATGGCAGTGTGGAAGAAAAGGAAAAGGGTTATATGATGGACCAAGAATCATTGCTAGGGTTAAGTTCAAATTGGCTTGAAGCCTGGCCTCCTAAATTTCTGAAGCTTTATTTCTCCACACTTACCCCCACTGGGAACTACTCATGGGTCAGTATAAATTAATCATTGTCACCAGACACATATCCTGCATGCCAGTACTCTGATTACAAAGGAGATGTTATTCTTAAGTCTTACTATAGAATTCAGAATGATTTTTCCTTAGGAATCTTGTTACTCATGGTGGTTAGATTCTAGAGTATATACATTAAGGTTCTGTTGGTTTACATAGGTTGATGAGAAAGTCTGACCATCATGTATAATATAATTTGCTTGGGAAAATTTGTCAAGTTCCAAGCAATCCATTATAAATATTTTTTTGGTACAAAAGTTTGATTGAAGATTGCTTATATTTGAAACCATATTTTATTACACACACACACACACACACACACTCACACACACACATAGACACACACACACATATGAAGATCTTTAAGGGGAGGCAATGTGTTCTGCTTATTCTCATAGCATATATCATACTGCCTTGTAATGAGGAGTATATAAATCAATATTTATTATATTGAATCTTGTGTATTAATTTACTGACAGAACAAATTTGAACCAGAATTTCAATGGTTAATTAGATGGCCTTGCAAGAGAAAGACTAGACTAATCTAGAAAAATAATCATGAAAAAACAGATGAATATGTTATACTATACTATACATGCTGGAGCAAGTTCTGTCCCCCTCCACACTCCTATCTCTTTTTAAAATTTTTTCATGGCTTTCTTAACCTCAGTTTTATTCAGATATTTTTTAATTAAAATTATGAAATTCAATTGATTTTTTCATTGACTCTTCAAACAAATGAACAGCCTCAATGTTAATGAGAATTTGGTAGCAAAATTTATGAAGGAATTGTGCCTGTGTAAGGAAAAAAAAAAGTATTGCTGTCAGAAACATCTTGTGACAGGTGTAGCTTGAGAAGCTCATATTAGCAAGTGTGCTTATTACATGATACATGTTGAGCCACTCATTCTTAATAATGACAATTCTCTAGTCTATACGTAAGGGTGCCTTGATTGAACCATTCAATCACCTTCACCCCACTTAAAGTAGCTAACAAAATGCTCTAGCTCTCATAGTTTTATCAGATGAGAACATCTCTATTCAATTAATCACTCATTCAAAGGCATTAATCTAATGTTTGCTGCCTCTGGCCCTATGGGTCTCCAAAAAATAGAAAGTCTTGTTCTTGAATAACTGGAAACTTAGAAGGGAGTGAGGTTTTGGCCTAATCCCTGAGAAGTCCAAATCCTTCAGCCTTACCTACTCAGCTCAGAGGAGGTAGGGAGGAGTCCAAGGTTCCACTTCTCTCCTCTATCCCTCACCCTCAAGTAATTATTTTTGAGTGTCTTGGCTAAGACTGATTCTAGCACTTTCTGGTGGAGATGTTGGAATGCCCAGTGGTGACCTAGCTTGCAGGTTTTATATAAGTCACTTGTTTATGATTGAGTCTCCTTAGCCAATCTGAATATACTTTTGTCGCACCTAGATAACTTATAGATTGATTCAAGAGAGGTAGTCTCACTTGTTCAAGGTAGTTACTTTAAGTAGGTTTGGGTGATTGATTTAGTCAATCAATTTCTACTTTTTATGTATAGAGCCAATTTTACATATAGACAACCTGTGGTAGGCCTTTTTGCATCCCCAAGTATTTACTGTCCCCATTTGCATCTTCCATCAATCAACAAGCATTTATTCTATACCTACTATGTGCAGACATGAAATAGTCCTTGCCATCAGGAAGCTTGCATTCTGTGTCATTTCCTTGCCACCCAGCCTAAAATATCCAACCTCAGACTCCACGTTTTCAGTTGTTTTGTTTTTTTAACTGTACAGTGTAATAGATAAAAGAGGCCTTAGAGAACATCTGTCTCAAACATTTGGTTTTAGAAATGAGGAAAAGTGAGATGCAGAGATATTAAATGAATTGCCCTCCTCCTAGGATAGATATCTTTCTATTTTGCTTCACTACCTACTGAAGATATTGTTAAAATTCACGCCTTATCATTTGGCTGGAAAGAGATATTCTCATCCCTCTCATATTATCACGTCAGTATGGATTAGTTTGTAAGACCAATAGTTGACAGGGAGCTGATAATTAATGATGATTGGGAGAGCCAAGCCTGTGGGGAACTTGTTTTCTGAACCCGAGTTGTGTCCAATAACGAAGAATCAGTTGCTGTAGTAAAAATGATGGGGACCTCAGGGACAAGTGAGCATTCCATCTTAGAATTTCTGATAAGAAAGAGAAAGCTGGGTATAACCTAACCTGTTAATTTGGGAAGAATGGACATCAAAGAGTATGAAAGAAAAGAATAGGTAAGATCCCCCAGAGTAACATTGTGTAGATTAAAGGCATAACCCAGAGGAGCATTTCCCAACTCCCAACGATAAGTTTCTGAAGATGAAATTAGAAAACAAGGTAAGGTAACAGGATGAATAGAAAGAAGCAACACAGTCCTATGAGAGTAATGTTAAGAGCAAAATTCAGAATGAACAAAATTCAGGCTGAGATTGAAGGCCAAGGGCAACATTAACAACAAAAAAGACTTATTTTCACTCCTTTAGGGGCAAGGGGAAGTTCAAAAAAGAGATAAAGCTGCAGCCTGGGGGTGGATAGGATAATGATAACAAATGAATGACTGAAATGATCTTCAAATCCATCATTGGTCTCTAAATTGACAAACCAGATGGTGGTTTTGAGTCTACATTATTCTCAGCCTACCTGATGCATTCATCATTCTTGACCATCTTCTCCTCTTGGGTACCATTCATCTCTTTTCTGGATTTCATGACACTACTCCCTCCTGCTTCTCCTCCTTCCTGTATGACTGCTTCTTCTGAGTCTCCTTTGCCAGTTTACATCTTTATCATGTCCTTGGACTGGGAGTGTTCCTCTAAAGCTCTACCTTAAGATTTTCTATTTTTCTCTTCACTCTCTCTCAGTGACCTCAAAAGCTAACATGGGCTTATTTAACATCTCCATGCCAATGATTGAAAGATCTATAGATCCAACATCAGTTTCTCCCCAAAAGTCCAGTTCTACATTGTAAATTGAATAGTGGATATTTCAAACTGTGTGTTAGAGATACTTCAAACTCAAAATGCCTAAAGAGAATTCATTGTCTTTATTCAAAAACTCGTATCTCTTCTTTCAAACTTCATTGTTTCATTTCATCGCACCATAATTTTTCAGTTCTCCCTGGATTATAATCGTTGTGATTTCCTTGACTCCTCACTTTTCCTCTACCCCACATATCTAATCAAATACTAAATTTGGAGTGGCTAGGTGGCATAATGGATAGAGTGCCAAGACTGAAGTCAAGAAGACTCATTTTCCTGAGTTCGAATCTGGCCTCAGACACTTACTTGTTGTGTGACCCTGGGCAAATCATTTAATCCTATTAGCCTCAGTTTCTCATCTGTAAAATGATCTGGAAAAGGAAATGACAAATCGTTCCAGTATCGTTGCCAAGAAAAAAACCTCATATGAAGTCATGAAGATCAGACATGACTGAAATAAGTGAACAACAACTACTAAATTTCTTGCTGCCTTTATCAAATTTTTTTGTGTCTGAGCATTTGACATATAAATAGGTAGATCTATATGTATATACATGCACACATATATCTATATAATAAAATGTTATATATCATATTACATTGTATATTATATAATACATATATGTTATATGCCATATAATACATATGTACACATATATAGTATATATACACACCTTAGATTTGCATGCGTGTGTGTATTTTATATATACATATGCAGCTACCATCTCCATTTAGGCCCTTATCATTGCCCTCCTAGATTATTGCAATCACTTCCTAATTGGTCTCCTTGCCTCAAGCCACTCCCCATTCCAATATGTCTTCTATATTGCTGCCAAAGTATTTTTCCCTAAAGCAGAATCTCCCCCTGTTGCCTTTGTACTACTCAGTAAACTCCAGTGGATCCTTTTTGACTCAATCATCAAATAGAAATTGTTCTGCTTAGCTTTTAAAGCTTTCAGAAAATGGCCCCAATTTATCTTTCCAGCCTCATTGTATATCACGTCCCTCTCATGCTCTGCAATATAACCAAACTGGCTTCAATTCCTCACAAATGGCACTCCATCTCTTATCTCCATGTCTTTACATTGTCAGTCATCCCCATGCTGGAAAGTACTCCTTATATTTCTCTACTTCACCCAATCCCTCTCTTCCTTTAAAACACATCTCAAACACAACTACATTGTCTTTCCTTATCCCTATTATGGTTAAGTGCCTTTCCTCCCAAACAACCTTATAGTTAACTACTCTGTTATTATTTATATTCATTTTATTATATTTATTTCATATATTCTTTTATGTGACCTATTTTCCTCCATTAGAACATAAGCTCTTTGTCAATAGAATTTGTTTCTTTCTTGTTTTTATCCTCAGTACCTTACAGCATGCCTGGTATATAATAGGCTCTTAAAAATAGTTGTTGATTGATTGAATTCATTACAGTAAGGAAGATGGACAACTCAACACTTGTTCTGTGTCTGTCTTCAATGCAAAGGTAAATAACCTTGGACTCAGAGGAATAGAAGAGAAAATATCTATAATAAAAATAATAAAAAGGATTTGAAACCAAAATTAAGTGAGACAACAGAGAGCACTTCACTGTCCTCAATGAATTCAAGCCACCAGATCTGGACAGATTAGACCCTAGGTAGTAAAAGAAAACAAAACAACAACAACAACACCAAAAAGAAAACCTGGCAGATATGATTGCTAATGATCTTTGACAGATCTTGGAGAATGGAGGAGTAATTGCAGGACTAGAGAAGGCCAAATTTCAATGTTAAAATTTCCCCAACTTTCAAAAATGTTCTTTAAAGAGTGAAGCATGCAAACTATTAATATAGTGAGTTAACTTTGATTTTCACTGGAGGCCAATGGTTTGAGTGGAGCTGGCCATGGGGAGTCTTTCACATACTCCAATCCACCTCCTGGCCAGATACCACTAGATTCTTTCTTTCTCCTCAACCTTCCTGCCAGTGTTCTTTTTAGTCTAAAAGAAAGTTTAATTTAAAAGGAAATGCTGTTCACCAAATCCATCTAAAATCCAAGGGATTTTACTAATTCTCTAATACTATCCTTGTGGATAAAATAGAGGGATGTTGACTAGATGATAATATAGTTAGGGAGATGAATGGGACCAAAGAATAGTCATTAGTAGGTCAGTGTGTACTTGCTTGTTGACTTTGCAGATAATAGTAAGCTGGAAAGAATAGCTGAAGTACTGACTGTCATACTCAAGATCTATGTTCCAAACAGAGTAACACAATGGGTTGAATCTAATAAGATTAAATTCAATTAAAAAAATGCAAGCCTCTACATGGGATAACATAATCAGCATCAAAATTATAGGATGGGAGATACAAAATGAACCAAAATTTATGAGGGAACATAAGAGGTGTTTTGATATACTGCATGATCAAAGCTAATCAATAATATGCATGGCATGACATCTACAAAAATTAATGTTAACCTGAATTGAGAAGTGTAAGTACAGAACAAAGGAGGTGATGGGCTCACTGCATCTTGCCCTTTTTAGACTATAGCTGGAATCTGTGTTCACTTCTGAGTAGCACAGATTAGGAAGGACATTGGTACTTTGGAACATATTCAAATGTAGATAACCAATGGGAGGGGACTGGAAATGATGCATTGTGAGGTTCAGTTAAAAGAAATGAGGAATAGCAATCTTCAAGTTTTTGAAGGGCTTCTATATGGAACAGAAATTAGATTTATCTTGCATGACTCTAGCAGGGTGCATTGGGCCAATGCAGTCGGCTACATTTTTTCTAGCAAGCTATAAGTAAACAAAACAAAACTTACCAACAATTAACCTGGACCAATGTGGAAAGGGATGACCTCAGAAAACAGTAGCCTTCTAGGCCCTAGAGATCTCTGAACAAAGGCTGGATCCTTATTTCTCCAATACATTGTAGAATGGATGCTTATTCAGTGATGTGTTGAGTTATATGGACTCAAGTGGTATTTCCTGCTTTTCAGATTTTGAAATTAAGTAGATTGAGATTTTCAGTTGATGGGGAGAGGCAAGCAGGAATAGAGGATGGCTGGGATATACCTTCAGAAGGAGTATGGCAATAGCAAAAAAATAAAAACAATACTCCCCCCCAAAAAAACAACAACCCAGAAACAAAAACAAAACAAACAAAAAACAAAATTCAACTAAAGAGTTTCACTTACTTCTTTCCATAACAAGAGGCAGTGTAATTAGCTCTCCCATTTCTTCTTTCCCCATACCCCACAAGTGGAAACTATATCAGCTAGGAACTGAGTTCTCATGCATTTGATCCAAATGAAAATTCTTTTTTGTGTCTGAGTCCTAGATCAGAAGGCTGAAAATGTCCAAATGCCTGCTTCCTTTTCTCTCACCCTTGACCGTACCTCCTAAATGAACTTAGGAGTAAAGGAGCCTAGAGAAATCTGGTTTTTTATTTTAAAAGGTCTTCATTTTCCTACTCCAGTTGTGAGAAGATTTCTGTTAGTTTGCCTTTGGTTAGGACATTCTAAACATAAACAACTTTTTTTCGCCATTCAGAATGAGAAGTGACCCAAATTACAGGTAAAGCAGAGATTGTTATCCAAATATTTTATCATTTAGTGAATAAAGTAGTAAAGCCACTATTAAGATTTAATTGCATTTTTAGTTGGTAATCTAAAATATTTGAAAGAAGGCCTTTATCAAGATTATATGGTCTCTTTACCATGACTGTCAATAGGATAATAATATTGTTTTAGATAATGGGCTAAGTAAGGGCAGAATAAATGTGGACTCAGTCACAAAATCTTTGAAAATCTGCATATGGCATCCACTTAATTGGAACCTGTTACAATTCTACCTTCATAGAATCATTCCAGGTGGGAGAAGATAGAATGTTAGTAATAAGTAACATCGTGTATTTTGTTTGACAGTCTAGTCAGAGAAAAAAAAGAGTAGGGATTAGGATAGCTTTTCAAAACTGTTTTTGAGAGAAACATAAGGTACATACTAAAGACTGATTATAATGGATTCTTTAAGGACAGACCTTTTACTTTTTATATATGTAAAATGCAAAACATGTATCTAAGATTCTCATTAATAATTGGGTAGCTCATAAGAAAGCTTGAGGTAAACCTGAGTATGATATGAATTTTAAAAGTAAAACCATTTAGGAATAGCTAAAAAGTGTAATTATTTTATACAAATGAGGTTCAAGAGGAAGAATTGATTCAGAGGAATTAGATGGGTGAGGAGGGCTGGTAGTTCTGATTACCTCCTTTCATCGGGAATGGGTTTAAGTGGGAACAATACAAATATATTTAGAAGAGTACAAAAGTCCTCTAAATTCAGAAGAAATAAAATGGTAAGGGTATAGGGAGGGGGAAAGGACAGCAGAGGGATCTTTAGAGAGGAGGGTGAGGAAATAGGTAAAAAGAGGGTATAGAATGGTGCTTAGATCAGTGGGAATGGGAGGATATGGGAGGGATCCTTGGATGGGGGTAGACAAGTAGTGTGAGGGTAAGCTAGTGGGTAAAGTAGAGGAGGCAGCAAGAGATCTGCACAAACATAAAAGCAAACATCAGGAGTAGAATGTGTTTGGGAATGTATTTGTCTCTCTGTATATGTGTGTATATATATACATATATTATATAGATATATGCATATATATGTAAATGCATGTGTGTGTGTGTGTATGTGTGTATGCATAGCTTTAGAGAAATATATCTGCACTTAATTGTAGCCTTCTGGGGGGAGGGAGGGAAAAAGGAACAAAGCAAAAAAGTACACAGCAGAGAAAAAAAAGAAAACTTACAAGGAAGCAAAGAAAAGATGGACAGTCATCAATACAACGTGTAGTATCTATCATGAAGGCTCTCTTGAAATGAAAATTTATTGTTACATATTTTTAATACTCTCTTATATTCTATGCACATGACATGTTTTTTCCCCTTTCTTACTTTGTATTTAAATTCCAATATTTATATATGTTTTTGTTTCTTTTCTATATTCTGTGTTTGTGTTTTAGTGGTTTGGTTTTGTTTTGTTTTGTTTTTGGTGGGGGAAGGCAGGACAGTTGGGCTAAGTGATTTGCTGAAGGTCACATAGCTAGTAAGTGTGCCAAGTGTCTGAGGCTGGATTTGAGGTCAGGTCCTCCTGACTTCAGGACCAGTGTTCTACTCACTGTGCCTGCCACCTAGCTGCCCCTATGTTCTAGTGTTTGAGTATAAAGTAAAATTAAAAAAATTTTTTTTGAAGCCACAAACTTCATGATACCCTTGCAAAATCATTTTGGTTACTATTGTGTATTTTGTCCGGAAATTCCAAAAGGGATTTTTCATTCCAAGAGAAAAATGTCTCAGCATATCCTATTTAAAAAGAAAAAAACATCCCTTTCTTCCCATATCTGCAATTTAAAGAAAGATATATTGGGCCATGGATGACAAAGGTATGGGGCTAAATTTTGTTAGGAGAGATTTTTTTCTTTTCTAATGGGAGACCATTTTAGCAGAAACTTCATTTAGATCAATGGGGCCTTAATGCTGGAGGGTGAAAAAATGGTAAAATCTGACTTTTCTATCCAACCTGTAAGGACTGATTCTTTATAGAAATTCTCCCTGAGTTTAAATTGGAATATTTTTTTAGTCCACAAATTCTCTTTGTTCATGCAAACCAGCCTATCTACAGGGAAGTTGATAAGGGTCGATTGAATTGAAAAGATTTAGAATGAAATAAATTTGCATGATTTCCACTGCCCCTGTGCACTTTCCCCCATGTATAAGTACACACGTATATCACATTCATGCACATCTGCACACATTCTCCCCAGCACTATGGTAAACTTTTCTCCCTACCACGTATAACCTTTGTATTTAATAAAGAAGAAGGAAGACAGGGAGGGAAAGTGAGAGGGAAAGACATACAAAGAATGACTCAGGAAGGAAGGAATCAAGGACTCTATAGTCCTTAATTTTGTATCATAAGAATAAGGAAGAATTATTTATTATGTAATCTTAGGAGGTCAATTATATAAAAAAATCTTATAAGTTAATAAGATTTGTTTGTACTGTAGCTAATGTAAGCTTATATCTTTGCTCTATTGTGGATACACTCTTGTTATTAGCTAAAGAATTTGAGAATTGAAAGAGATTTTAGAGATTTTATAAAGCAAACCATTTCACAGATGAAACTATTGAGGCTCACAGGTGAAATGATTTGTCCAACTTCACAGGGCTAATTATTCTTAAATATTTAGAACATGAAGGGTATTTAGGGGTCATCTAGTCCAACTACCTCAGGGGCAGGTAGGTGGCACAGTACTTAGAGCAGTCGGCTTGGAATCAGAAAGACACATCTTCCTGAGTTCAAATCTAGCTTCAGATACTTACTAGCTGTGTGACTTGGACAATTCATATAACTCTGTTTGCTTCAGTTTCATTATCTGTAAAATGAGTTGGAGGAGGAAATGGCAAATCACTCTAGTATCTCTGCCAAGAAAATCCCCAATGGGGTCACAGAGAGTTGGATATGATTAAAATGACCAGGTGACAAAAGTCTAATTACTCATCAGCTCATATGAAGATTATCATATGAAATTAATTAAGAATAGAAAGGGCAGGTAATTTTTCCAAGTTCAAATAAATCATGAACACCAGAGAATTTTAAAGCTTGAAAGGACCTTGAAGGTCTCTAATTCAAGGCACCTCATTTTATAGATGAGGACACTGAAGCACTAAAAGGTTGAACAATCTTCCAGAGATCATAAGGCTAGTTCCTATCATCTTTGGTATTTATGCTCAAGTTTCCTAATTCTTAGTCTAGGCCTCTTTCCACTCTGGCATGCTTCCTTTCCTCATCTCTAGTTTTTGTTTCTTTTGCATTTATCTTATTTCTTTATTTAGAGCTAATAAGAAAGGGGAATGTTGCCAATATCACCACCATCAACATTTGAGGCAGCCTCATCTGCTTTCCCGGTCACCCACTACCAATGGCATTCACTCAAATATGCTTATTTGACTGCTTTGCTGTCAAGTTACTCTCTTTGTTGATTTCTTGGGGCAAGAGAAGAATATTTAGATCACTGAAATCTTGCACACAGTAGGAGTCTCCTTAGTCCTGCCTGTGCCTTTTGCATAGTTTTAATGGATTGACAACATAAAATACATCTCCAAACTCTAGTTGAGGAGCCAACAGTTAATGACATCCTCTGACCACCACCTCTTAGCCTGGGTGTTGGGGGGGGCAGCAGACCCCAACATGTCCCAAAGTGAGATTGATACAACAAGATCAGAAATCAGATGAAGCTGCACATACCTTTCTCACAGATGATTTGGCTTCTTGGAACAGCACCTTCTCAGAGGCATGTAGTGATTGGATATTAGGCAATAAGATGTAATTTGGGGTATTGAAACATTGGCAGAGGGAAAGCTGTATTTTTGAAGTATCAGTTTCTTTTTGACCAAAGAATAGGTGGGAAGAAATAGTAGTGTTTCTTCTCAGAGAGATATTTCTTACAAAAATTCCTACTGCCTGAAACATTGTTCTCTTCTCTAGTTCATATTCCTTGTCACGAGACATATTCTTAGCCCCTAAAACAGAAGGATGTATGTGTAAAATTGTTGCACACAGGCTCATATATATCTCTTTGAAAGGGGAGGGGAAAGGACAAAGCTATTAAATGTAGTTAATTAATGAAGAAATTACCTTTAAAAGTCAGGCCATTTCAACAAGGATTAATTGTGTGATATATGTAAGAAACTGTGGTAGCTTCTGCAGATAGAAAGAAAAAGAATCACACAATACCTCTTCTCAAGGAGCTTTCATTGAATTTTTGGTGACTGGTCATTTCTAAGTAAATAAATGATCAGGAAGTTAGCCTGCACCATGAGAGGCAACCTGGCAGAATAGATAGAAGGCCAACCTTGGAGTCACAAAGACATGTGCTCACAACCTGATTCTGACACATACCAGCCATTTCAGTGTTACTTAACTTCTTAGTTATCAAGACAGCTCTAGGATATAAATCACAGACAAGTTGCTGATTTGCTTTGGTGAATTGAGTTTTCACATTGGGGCTTCATTATACAGAGGAAATCACAAGTCTCTCCTCCTTACCCTTTCTCCTCCCCCCCACCCCCCCACCCCAAATGAAGGGTGTGTATTACACTGAAGTTACACAGTTATTTAGACAATGCAAGCAACAATTTCTCATTACTTCCTTTCTCTTCTTCCTGTGTCTTGGTCTCTATCTTTTACTATCTCTTTTTTCTCTCTCTCTCTTCCTTCCTTCCTCTTCCTTCCTTCCTTTCTTCCTTCCTTCCTCTTTCTTTCTTCCTTCCTTCCTTCCTTCCTTCCTTCCTTCCTTCCTTCCTTCCTTCCTTCCTTCCTTCCTTCCTTTCTTTCTTTCTTTCTTTCCTTCTTTCCTTCTTTCCTTCTGTCCTTCTTTCCTTCTTTCCTTCTTTCCTTCTTTCCTTCTTTCCTTCTTTCCTTCTTTCCTTCTTTCCTTCTTTCCTTCTTTCCTTCTTTCCTTCTTTCCTTCTTTCCTTCTTTCCTTCCTTCCTTCCTTCCTTCTTTCTTTCTTTCTTTCTTTCTTTCTTTCTTTCTTTCTTTCTTTCTTTCTTTCTTTCTTTCTTTCCTTTCTTTCTTCCTTTCTTTCTTTCTTCCTCTTTCTTTCTTCTTTCCTTCCTTTTCTTTCTTTTTTTCCTTTCTATCTTTACTTGATTATCAGGATATATTAAATACATGTCTTTGAAGAATTCTGGTATTTTTTCAACTTCTCTTTGATTTGGGAGCTATAGTTACAGTTTGAAGCAAAACAGCTAAAGAAATGGGAGTACTGTAAGGTGTATTCAGAATTTTTGTTTCTGCTTATACCAAGCAACATGAGATACATCATTTTTAGTCATGCTTTTAATTTTTAGATTTTATTTAAAATTTGCCATTGGGAATAAATGTTTTTAAAATCTTTTTTAAGTGAAAAATGTCTGAATGTAAACTGAGCCAAATTACCAAGGCATATGACTGTTTTAATTTTTCTTTTAATTGAGAAATTCTTTTCTAATTCCAATAGCTCTAGAAATTTCCCTTACAAAGAAAAAATAGTTAGAATATCTAATTTAAATTGAACTAAATTTTTTAAAGCACTATCTAAAAATGCCAGATGTAGAATCAGTCACAAAATCTTAATGTTAGAAGGGACTATAGAGACAGCTCTAATGTAATGCATGAAGTTCCTTTAAAATGTACTTGACAAATAGTTACCTAACCTTTTCTTTTTAAGCTTTTCCAAAGGGGAACACGGTAACTCTCAAGGTACCTGCCCATTCCATTTTTAGACAATTCTAATTGTCAAACAGTTCCTTCTTATATTGAGGGGAAATCTTTTCTGCAATTTTCACCCTCTTGTTCCTAGTTCTGCCCTTTGGAATCAAGTAGAATAAGATTAATCTCCTGTCTATTTGACATGTTCTCAATTATTTAGAGACAGCATTCACATCCTCCCCTTCCCCCTTCCATTAATCTTATCTGCTCTAAGCTAAACATCCTCACTTTCCTTCGCTGATCCTCCTGTGGCCTGAATAGGATCCTCTTACTTTTGAGGTCACCCTCCTTTCTAAACTCATTAGCTCATTAATGTCTGTTCTAAACTGTGGGTCTCAGAACCAAGCCCAGTAAACCAGATATGATCTAACTATGGCAGAGTACAATTATATAGTCATCTCCCTTGTTCTGGACACTATGAGTCTCTTAATGCAGCCTTACATCCAGATTTTTCTTTTTATTACCCTCCCAATTTCCAGTTTGAGTCTATATGAATAAACCAAGTTATTGAAAGAGACATTTGGTAGATAAAAATCATGTACCAAATGTGCCAAAAAGACTGAAATAAAAAGCTTTGATACTTTAGGATTATCAAGAACATTTTTAGTACCAAATATATTATAACTTATAAATAAGAAATAAATTATGAATTAAATTAATATTTAGATATTAGAATTCTAATATGAATGAATTTATTAATTGTTTGAGCTAGTTGGAGATTTGAAGAATATTCAATCTTTAGCCACTCTGCAGGTCACAAGAATAATCAATTTAACTCAAATTAAAATTCCAAACATGCCATTTTAGTAAAATAACTGGGCAAACCTGCAGAGAAAATCAGTTAATTTAATCCAACGCATTAGAATCGAAACAGACAATCTAGTCTAATGTCTTATTTAGGGATAGAGAACTGACCTATGATTTCATTGGTTGGGAACTCCTAGGGAGGCAAAATCCTTTTACCAATGCAGGTTGTCACCTTCATTGTGACTCATAGTCTTAGAGAATTATCTGGGCCCTAGGGCAGGGGTGAGGAATCTGCAGCCTCAAGACCACATGTGGCCCTCTAGGTCTTCAAGTGCTGCCCTTGGCTGTGAATTCACTTTAGGACCTAGAGGGCCACATGTGGCCTTGAAGCCATAGATTCCCCACCCTTGCCCTAGAGCATTAAGAGGTGAAGTGATTTATCTAGTGTCATACAGACAGTGCATATCAGAGATGCGGTTGAGCCCATGTCTTCATGGTTCTGAAGCTAGCTCTCTGTCCACTATGCCACAACTATGTTTTTATAGAAAAGGAATTTGAGGGACATGAAGTGACTTGGCAAAGTTCCTTCATCTTGCTAATGACAAAGATGGGAGTAGAAAAAATTCTACCATTTCTAGGTCACCACTCTTTCTAAACATGCCATGATAGTCACATACCTACACTCAGACAGACAGAGAGACAGACACACACACCCCATAACAAGCTTGGTTATCTATAAAATGAAAGGGTTGTGGTAGATTACCTCTGAAAGTCCAGATCTAAATCTATGACTCTTTTGCAGATCCCATGGATAAAATGTAGTAAGCAATTCAATTTAATAATTAAAAAACCCCAATAATTACACACCTATTTCTATGCACAATGAGAAGTATCAAGGCATAAGGAAACCAAGAACAGTGGATAGAACATTGGACTTAAAGTCAGGAAGAACTGATCTCAAAACCAGCCTTAGACACTTACTAGCTATGTACCCGTAAACATCATTATACTTCTTTTTGCCTTGGTTTCCTCACCTGTAAAATGATGCTAATAATAGCACCAATCTTCTAAGATTACTGTAAGGCTAAAATGAGATAATATTTGTAAAGTATTTGCAAATCTTTTAAGTGATATATAAATTCTCGTTAGCTATTAGAAGGCCAGCCTAGGAGCCAGGAGGACCTGGATTTAAATTTAGAAATATATATATATATATTAGTGATGTGAATATGGGGCAATTTCTTTAACATCTCAACAGACCAAACAGCTGTCTAAAACTAGAAATTATAGTTAGGTTGATGAACCATACCTGTAGAGGAAGTTTCTACATTGCGATTTCCAAATGCTGAAGTAAAGAAATGAAAGGCCTTAACCCTGTTCTTTCTATCCTCCTCACCCCCACTAAAATGTATAAAATGTTTGATATGCAATTGGTATGCAAAGACAATAGCAAAGTTGTCCCTGTTCTCAAAAAGTTACATTCTGTTGAAGAGGAGGGGGATCTGACATATTTTGAAATGCAAGTACAAGCTATATAAAAAAGTAAATACGAAGTTATTTCCAGATGATTGAAGGGAAGGTGCTTCATTACCAACTGAGGGAGAACAGGAAAGTCATTTACCAAAGCTGAGCTTTGAATGTAACTAGAAATTCTGAAAGGTGGAGGTGAGGAGAGAGAATATTTCAGGCATGGGGATCAGAGGCAGAAGATGGAAGATAATAAAAGGGGAATAGAAAGCTTGCAATGTGGGCTACAATATTTTATGTTGGTGAGACCCATGAACCAAATCTGGAAAAGGTGATTTGAGGTAGATTAAAAAGGAATTTGAATGTCAAACAAAGGAGCACATGTTCTGTCTTTGAGGCAATAAGAAACAACTGAAGCTTTATCAGTGAGAGAAGCATATGGCTGGGATCTGTGTTTCAGGATCATCACTTTGGAAAGCCTATGGAGAATGGATTGAAAGGCAAGAGGCTGGAAGCAGAAAGACCAATTATGAAGTTATTGGAGTAGTTCAGGTGAGAGGTACTGAGTGTCTGAACATATGTGGTAGTTGTATGAGCATCAGGAAGGGGATGGATGTGGGAACTGTTCATGGCAGAGTCCACAGGGTGACATCAGGTTATTCTACTCATCACATTAGGTCATTGGGAAGCCAAGTTTTCATTGACTAAAATCTGAAAAGTTGACTTGCTTATGGGACAGAACAGTGCTCTTCAGAGGACTCGGAGAATTTAATTCAATGTATTAATACTCTCAGAGGATAGATCTATAGGGGAGGGTGCAGGCTGGATGCTGGAAGGAATTTAGGCTATATGAAAACAAAAGCTGTCATTAAAATTTTATTTTAAAAAATACTACTGGAAAAAGAGATAAATTTGTAATAGTAATAATGATAATAGAATGGCTGATATTAACATAGAGCCTACTATGTGCCAGGCACTGTACTAATTGTGTTGCAAATATTGTATCATTCAATCATCACAACAATCCTAGGAGCTAGGTGCTGTTATGGCTCCCATTTTACAGATGACAAAATTGAGATCTATAGTGCAGTGTTCATCAAACTGATGTTGGATAAGGAGCATCATTTGCAGAGGTAGAAGAGAGGCCTATTTAAAAGAGTAAAACAGGAAAGTTAAAGTTAGAGACTTGGACAAAAATTGAGTCAAAAAAACCAGTCTTAAATGTGCCTCCCCAACTGAGATATTCTCTCTTTAAAACAGAAGAAAACAAAACAAAAACCCCAATATTTTATTTTCTTCCATTTACATGTAAAACCATATTTTTAAACATTTGTTCTTTTTTTTAAAAAGTTTTGAGTTTTAAATTCTATTTCTCTCTCCTTCCCTTCACTCCTCCCTGAGATGGTAAGCAATCTGATAGAGGTTGTACATGTGTAATCACATAAAAAAATTTCCATATTAGTCATTTTGAAGAAGAAAACTTGAATGAGAGAAGAAGAAGAAGAAGAAGAAGAAGAAGAAGAAGAAGAAGAAGAAGAAGAAGAAGAAGAAGAAGAAGAAGAAGAAGAGAGAGAGAGAGAGAGAGAGAGAGAGAGAGAGAGAGAGAGAGAGAGAGAGAGAATGAGAGAGAGAGAGAGAGAGAGAGAGAGAGGGGAAAATATTATGTTTTGGTTTGTATCCAGTTTTTTCTCTGGAGGTGGATAGCATTTTTCATCATGAGTTCTTTGGGATAATTATTTTGTTGAGAATAGGTAAGTAATCCAGAGTTGTTCATCCTATGATGTTGCTGTTACTGTGTACAATACTCCTCTGGTTCTAATCTTTTCACTCTGTATTAGTTGATGTAAGTCTTTCCATGTTTTTCTGAAATCATCCTGCTCATCACTTCTTATAGCACAATAATATTCTATTGCACTCATATTACCACAACTTGTTCAGTCATTCTCCAATCAATGGGAATTCCCTCAATTTCCACTTCTTAGCCATCACAAAAAAAGGGGCTGTAAATATTTAATACAAATAAGTTTCTCTCTCTCTTTCTCCCTCTCCCTCTCCTTCTCTTTCCTCTTTGGGATACAGACCTAGTACTGGTGTTTATGGATCAAAGGGTGTGCACAGTTTTATGGCCCTTTGGACATAGTTCCAAGTTGCTCTCCAGAATGATTGGATCAGTTCACAACTCCACCAATAGTGCATTAATGTCTCAATTTTCCCATATCCCATCCAACATTTATCATTTTCCTTTTCTGTCATATTAACCAATCTGATAGATATAATGTGGTACCCCAGAGTCATTTTAATTTGCATTTCTCTAATCAATAGTGATTTAGAGCATTTTCTTATACAACTACAGATAACTTTGATTTCTTCATTTGAAAACTGCCTAATCCTGTCCTTTTACCATTTATCAGCTGGGCAATAACTTGTATTCTTACAAATTTGTCTCAGTTCCCTATATATTTGAGGAATGCTGCCTTTATCAGAGATACTGGCTGTAAATTCTCCCTCCACCCCCAGTTTTCTGCTTTCCTTCTAAAGTCTATTGCATTGATTTTGTCTTTGCAAAACATTTTACATTTTATAAAATCAAAATTATCCATTTTACATTTTGTAATGCTGTCTATATCTTGATTGGTCCTAAATTATTCCCTTATCTGACAGGTAATTGATTCCCTGCTTTCCTAATTTGTTTATGATATCACCTTTTATGTCTAAATTATGTACCCATTTTGACCTTATTTTGGTATATGGTGTGAGATGTTGGTCTATAACTAGTTTCTGCCATACTGTTTCCCAGCTTTCCTAGGAATATTTTTTCATTTTCTTTTTCATCAAATAATGAGTGCATACCCCAAAAGCTTGCATCTTTGGGTTTATTAAGGACTTATGGTCATTTGCTGCAATTTGTTGTGTACCTATCTTATTTCACTGACCCACCACTCTATTTCTTAGGCAGTATCAGATTATTTTGATGATTATTACTTTATTATACAGTTTGAAATCTAATGTGGCTAGGTTACCTTCCATTACATTTTTTCATTGATTCTCTTGATATTCTTGACCTTTTGTTTCTCCAGATGAATTTTGTTATTATTTTTTTCTAGCTCTATAAAATAATTTTAGTAGTTTGATTGTTATGGAATATTATCTCTTTAAATTATAATTATTTTTTCACATCTCTCCTATATGTTCATGCCTTCTTTTGCATTATAGTTGCCTGTGTTATGATCAACACATCTTACTCTTTTATCTCCTAGAACAATTCTTTGGATAAAACAAGTACTTAATACATTTTGAAATTAAACTGAGGAGCCACATTGGCACAGCTGAAATCATCAGGAATATTCATATAGTTCTTTACTGCCCAGAATTTTAGTTCCCTTAACATTTCTTCCCTCTTGGTACTCCCCAAAAGATAATTACTCCTTGATATCAGAATACCAGCCAGGGCTGTCACTGATAATGCCAATTGCCAAGATATTCCTTGTCTAGGCTGTCTGTTGTTCAAACCAAATTGCTCAGGGCTCATCACTGAATTCCTAAGAAAGATAGTCATGGGGACATGTAAACAGATTAGGGCATTTCTGGGGAGTTCAATTTGATCTTTTGTAGCAGTCAAATCCAATTTCAGTATTTTGATACCTACTTAATCTCTCTAAATTAAAGTGATTGCTTGCCAATCAGATTAATATTTTGTTGTGGCTGAATATGTTGATTTAAGTGATTCTGAAAGCAGGATGAAAATTTATCTTGATTAGAGATGGGCTCAGCAGGTTGGAGGAGATATGAGAAAAATACATACAGTAATTCTCCACTCAGAGATATTGTCCAAATATCCCTTCTAGTTATTTTTCAGTCCATCCCAGTATTTATGTAGCTACATGGAGCAACTGTGATATTGTTCTATTGAATAATGTGCCTGGAAGCAATCTGGCAAGAGGAAGTCAGATTTACTGGTATGGGGGAGGAGAAGGAGAAACAAGAACTAAGGGTTTAGATTCAGACTTTAGTTGGATACTGCATGTCCTGCATACAACCTCAAGCTACTTAAAGACTTTTCTATGCCTCAGTTGATCTTCCTGTGAAGCTGAGATAACGATGTTTGCCACCCAAGTAATGTTTAAGTATTTAGATGCTTAAATGTAAAGATGTCTACAAAACTACACTAAAATATCTTATAAAATATTGAGAAAATAACAATTATATATGAGTAACACTGATTGCAATACCTTCTTCACAAGGGACAACAAAAATTAGTGTTGAAAATAGAAATGATGCATGGAAGAGGACTTTCAGACTACTTAAATATTGCCAGGATATCATGCCAGATTCACAAAAGTAACAAATTTCAGGTCTCATAAATCATTAATTACTTTATAAAGCATAAGTGAAATGAAACTCATGCTGGTTGACAATGAAATACATCCCAATATTTCCAATTGATTAGTTCAATGAATTTTTTAAGATATGCAATTTAGCCTTTTTTTTAAATTAACCTCCAAAGGTTATAGGTAAATCACTGCAACATGAAAGAATTCTTGTCAAGAAAATTTTAAATTGTTTTTCTTTAGCTTTGGAGCTAGGACCAATGGTTGAAAGTTGTAAGGAAGCACACTCCAGTTCCACATAAGGAAAAAAAATCCTATCTATTAAAGCTGCCCCCAAAAGAATAAGCAACCTTGAAAAAGTGTGAATTTCCTGTCACTAGAGATCTATAACTGGAGGGTGGATGGTTCCCTTTTTAGAGATATAATAAATGGGATTAACCGTCTAAATAGAAATTGCTTTGAAGTGTCTTCTGACTCTAATAATTTATGATTCTATGTATTCCTTATCCAAACCAGTCATAAAGAGGGATTCTCTTAGATCATTGGGAATTGCAGGAGCTTAGCAACTACCAGAACTAGAGTCAAGCAACAGGGAATTGTACAAAAGCCTCATGTTTCTCTCTCTCTCTCTCTCTCTCTCTCTCTCTCTCTCTCTCTCATTCTCTCTCTCTCTCTCATTCTCTCCCTCTCTCTCTCTCTCTCTCTCTCTCTCTCTCTCTCTCTCTCTCTCCCTCTCTCTCTCTCTCTCTCTCTCTCTCTCTCTCTCTCTCTCTCTCTGTATGTATGTGTATATGTGTGTGTGTTCATTTTCTGGGAGCAGTGTGAAAAGCAACATTAGAATCCTTAATAAATCCTACTCCTGATATTTATTTCATGTTTGTGTGTAACTCATTCCCTATCCCTCTTGACCTCTCTATTTTACTTCTACCCATTACCTTGCCCCCTTATTACTTAACTTACTCCCCCTCCCCCACCCCAGGATCCCTCTCTTATCCTCTCATTCCTGTTAATCTAAACACCCTTTTATACCACTCCTTATACTATTTCCTCATCCTCCTCTATAAAATTGCTCTTTTATCCTCTCCCCCTCCCTATCCCCTTAGCCTTTTATTTCTTTCTGAATTTAGAAGACTTTATACCCTTCTATCTATCTATCTATCTATCTGTGTATACATATGTATGGATGCATGTATTGTTCCCTCTCATACCCATTGTTGATGAAAGTAGTGTTGCAGAACTACCAGGCCTCCTCCCCCATCTAATTCCTCTGGGTGAGTTCTTCCTCTGACATTTCATTTGTATAAGATAATTACTCTTTTTACCTTTTCCTAAATGATTTCACTTTTTAGAATCCTATCATACTCAGATGTACCCCAGTCTTTCTTTTGAACTGCCCAATGATTGATAACAATGTTAGAAATACATTTTATATTTCCTCATATAAAAAGTATACAATCTGTCCCTATTGAGTCCCTTGTATTTAGTCTTCAATATGTACCTCTTATTTCTCTTGGATCCTATATGTCAAATCTGTTAAATTTAGTTTTCTTTTTTTAAAAAATCCTGAAAGTCTGACAATTCAGTAAATGTCCATTTCTTTTCATTCAGGATTATGTTTAATTTTGCTAGTTATGATATTTTTAGCCACAACACTTGTTTTGCTCTTTGGTGCATAGTGTTCCAAGATCTACAGTTTTTTAGTGTCACTGCCGCTAGGTCTTGTGTTATTCTGATTGTGGCACTGCCATATTTAAATTGTTTATTTTTCTTGGTGTTGTCATATTTTATCCTTGAGCTGGGAGGTTTCACAATTTGATTATAATACTCCTGTAGGTTTTCCTTGTAAGTTCTCTTTAGGTGGTCATTGGTGGATTTTTTTTGTATTTCTACTTTCCTCTTTTGTTCTAAAACTTCAGGACAATTTTCTTTAATTATTTATTGTATTATTGTTTTAAGATTCTTTTCTTTTTGATGAAGGCTTTCAGGTAGTGTAATTATTCTTATGTTTTCTCTTCTTGATCTGTTCTTCAGGTCAATGGTTTTTTATGAGGTGTTTTATATTCTCTTCTATTTTCTTCATTTTTTATATTTTGTTTTATTATTTCTTCATCTCATAACTTTGCTGGCTTCCCCTTTGCTCATTTCCAATTTTAAAGGAGTTGTTTTCTTCCTTAAGATTCTGAATCTCCTTTTCTAATTGACTGGCTTTATTTTCATGATCTTCTTGTTTTTCTTGGGTTGTTCTTCTTTCTTTTTTGTTTTTCTCAATCTCTCTCATTTGATTTTTAAAGACTTTTAAAGTTTTCCTATGAATTCTTTTTGGCCAGTTGAGCATTTGATGTTACTCTTTAGGGTAGGAGAGGCTTTTTCCCCTTCAGTATCCTCCTTGAAAGATGAACCCCAGTCTTCTCTGTTCCCATAGTAACTTTCTATGGTTGAATTCTTCTTGCTTTGTTCATGTTTTAATTTGTAGGATCCTATTTTTTGTAATTACCTCTAGTCTTAGGGTATGGAGGATGGTGCCTTTGGCCTTAGCTCCTCCTTCAGTTCTCCCCACTTTCACGGCACCAAAACTAATAACTCCACCCTCCTGTAAATGCCCACAGGTAGCAGCATCCTCATCCTACTGCTTCTGTACTTACCAGATATGTGCTGCTTCCTTCTCCCCAAGGGCCATATTTCAGTATCACTGCTGGGTCTGGCATTCTTTATCAGCAGAAGATCCCTTAATCTTCCTGAGGCTGAGGCCAAGCCCACCTTCCAACCCAGCCAGCCTCCTGGCTTGCCCATTTGCTGTTTCTGAGGAACTATCCTGGAGGTGCTTACTCTTCACAGAGACCAAACTTCAGTCCTGGGATTATTCTTTGGATCTATGATTGTCCCAGGAGGACCACTGTTATGCTCCAACTCTTGTTTGTTTTTATTGCTCTACATTTGCTCTGAAATCCTATTTTGATTTGTTTATGGGGGAAATCTGGAGAGCTTGGAATTTTCTGACCTACTCTGCCCCCTTCCCAGAATTCTCTCTTGAGAAGTTTTATCTTTACTAGCAAAGCAATTGGGAACCACTGAAAAGTTTTGAGCAGAGGAATGACTAGTCCTGATCTATACATAAAATGTTTGCATCTTACTATATAACACATGTATCCATATATATATGAATATATAGACATATATGCATATGTATATGTGTGTATTTATATATCCATCTTATTATGACCTCTTCACCAAATTTCCTACTACTTTCAAGACTTCTACCTTTCTCTATGGTACCACTATTTACATAATATCCTCTTCGTAACTTTGGGTTTCCCTGTGATGCTTCCTCCTTAAATCCAGTCAATTGTCTAATTACCATCTCTTACATGAGGCTTTTCTTCATTTATTAGAACTCTGCCCTTTACCTAGATAGTACTTCCTATTTATTTTGTATATATTTTCTACTTACACTGTACTTGACATTCTACTTAAGTATCCATGGTTTCTCTCTAGTAGCAGGTGTGGATTTTTTTTTATTTTGTCTTTGAATCTCCTGTACCCAGCATAGTCAAATAGTCATCAATTAATAAATCATTGCTGTTATAGTCAAGGCGGGTGGCAAAATAAAAGATGGTATTAAAGTGACAGCATAGGGACTAGGAAGAAGACATGAAATTATTAAGATCTGGAAATTCATTTAACTTGAGCAGTTGACTACATCAGAGAAGAGAGTTACGGAGAAGCCCAAGATTACAAACAGAGGCTATTATTTAAATGGTGATGCCACAGAGAAGGTGAAGGTAGATGTCTTGAAAGTAGAATGGGTGAGTTCATAATAGAAGTGAGTATTAGACAAATGGATGTGACAATCATCTACGTGGAGGTAAGTTTTGAAACCACGCAATGAATGAGATGACCAAGCAACAGCTTGTAGAGAGAAGAGGGAAAAGGGGAGACTTATAGAGAATACCATATAAAAAGGGTTTTGAAGGCCACGAGGAGTTAAAGAGTAGTTAAACAGAAGGACTGAGGATAAGGACTAAAAGAAATTCAGAAAATAACAATAACAAAATCATTAGATTTGCAATTAGTGATAAGTTGTGACTTTAAGAGAGTGTAGTTTTAGTGGAGGCATGAGAGCAGAAGCCCAATGTAAGGGGTTGAAATGATAATGAATGGTGAATAGTAAGGGAATGGAGGCACTGTATAGAGTTGACTATTTTGAGAAGTTTAGTAGCAAAGAAATCAAGAAACAAATTACCTGACATCAAAAGGTCACATATCTTTGTTTAGGTATTTGAGTTGAGTAACACTGAGCAAATTGGTAAGGAGACAGAAAGAAGCCAGAGACAAGAGAGGATTTGAAGACGGTTGAAAGAATGAGAGAGGTAGGTGACTGTTCAAGAAGATGAGAAGAAATGGAAGGCATCTAGGGTGACTAGCAAATAGTGGGTACTTAGTGCTTATTAATTGTTGGAAAGATGAGACTAAACATATGTGGGTCTGATATGCCAGAATACCCTGGGGCTAGCATTGTCATTGTCCTTTACCCTGAGAGGAAACATGAAAATGGCCAATGGTAGTGTTTCCTCCATAGTATACTACAATAGTTGTACATACTTGACCAGTACTCTATGCAGACTTGTATAAGTATATGAATTATTTTTTAATAAATAGTGTACAACTAACTCTTCTACTATGAGGACAGGGAATATAGAGGCTGATGATGACGGTAACTTCTAGTGAATAGAAGAGGAGAATAAATAGAATTTACAACAAGCAACATCCATCTTCTCAATGAAATAAGGAACTAGGTCATTGACTTTGAAAATGTGTGTGATCTTGTGGTTACTAGAGAAGAGGAGAAAATATTTTGAACAGTCATAATGGAAAATAACTTGTCAATAAGGATAAGGTAGGATTGTCAAGCAACTGAGAGAGTCCCAAGGAGGTTATGTGCCATTGGTGTGGAGTGGCCAAAATCATCTTGGTTTTATGATGTTCTTGTGAGTTTTTACAGGTCAGGAATGGCAAAAGGTTAGATGAACAAAGGATTCTTTGGTAATGGCTAGTGAGACATTAACACAGGGAAAATGGCCCTAAGAAAAGGAAGGGAAGTAAAACCAGAATGAAGAAGATGTGCTGATAGATAAGGATTTGTCAGGGACCTGAAAGTAGTGATAATGGAAAAAAAAAAGAAGGACTTGTATTGAGAAAGTGAATGAGGCTAGAGAGTAAATTGTTCTAGGATCATTGATTTGAGGTGGAAAAGACATTAACAGTCATCAAGTCCAACCTTCTCTTTTTACTTATGAGAAAACAGGCAGAGGAGGTTAAGTGACTTGGTCCAGGTCACATAGCTGGTATCTGAAGCAGAATTCACACTCAGCTCTTCCTGATTCCAAATCTAACACTCTAACCACTAATCCATATACCTATCTAACTTTACCTTCAAAATACATGATGATGAAATTTATGCAATTCACAGAGTGGTGAAGCTTAAGGTATAAGCATGACTGTGTAGCTGTATTTTGTTATGTAGATGCAATGAAATAAAATGTATAGCACTTTGGAATTCTTAAAGTGCTATATAAATGCTTATTGTTATCATCATCACCATCATCATCATTACTATTGATGGGGCTTAAAGAAAGAAGTTATTGCAGTTAAGGATGTTGAGATATTATGTTCCTTGGTTATTAAAAGGAATATTAGCATGAATATTAATGTCTGTGAGGAAAAGGGCAGGGAATAGGATGAGAAATATCATATATGAGTACTAAAGTTATTTTTAGAAGTTTGGAGAGTGACTTTGATAGCAGTAGATGATAGAAAGCTAAGGTGAGGGAAGGGTGACACAAAGAGATTACTTTATATAATGAAATGGTGACCTCAAGTCACTGAGTCAGCCTGGCCTGATTGGACAGCTAGCATTGTTCTTCATAATCCTCTTTGATGAAAACTAAATTTTCCTATTTTTTTCCTTTTTGTTTATTTCTTTCAAAAGAAGAAATGTTTGACCTAGAAAGTAAACACAATGGATTGTATTTGGCATAGATTATAGGGGAAGTAAGGAAGATGACTCTTAAATAAAGTGAATTCCTCTCCAGATGATTGAATAATAATTAACCATCCCCAATTAGTGAAGATATAATTGCAAAGGTGAGATGAAATAAACTCCACACAATGCTCTTACAAAATGCACTTAAGCAAAGCCTTGTGGAGCATTCCCTCTTCATAACTGCATGTTCTAGGGTAATTTGGTTCCCCAAACAAAGCATTAACTTAAATTACCTGAATCAGATAAGACACAGTCATGGTCAAGGAATCCATCTTATAGACTTGACTACATTTAATAGTCCCATTCCTCACCTTGCTATAGTGAACTTGAAGCATAGTTTACTGAGGCGGTCCTCAGGACTGCCCATCCAGCAATTTAATTTTTAAAATCCAGTGCATTCAGTCAGAACTTCATTCAGTCTAGCTCTTTGTTGCTCTCTAGAAACAGCACATTAATTTTCTAGAGACTGGATTAAAAGCTTATTTTAGATTTTTTTTGTCCATGAACTGTGTGACCTTGCCAAGGTCATTAAGGTCCTTTAGTCTCAAGATCCTCAGATACTAAGTGGGGATAATATTACCCTTCAAATTTTCCTCACAGAGTTGTTGTAAGGATCAAATAAAAAAACTTAGAAATTGTGCCTTCTCTGTGGGATTTTCAGCTTTAGAAGGGATGGGAAGGGTAAATATTGCATGAATCTACTTCTTACAATGCACTCAAATCAAAACTGCCGAACCAGATGGCTCAATGTTACAATAAGGGCCATACATCCTTCTACTCCCCAATGAAGCAGAGAAATATAATGCATTTATAAAAAGGAAATAGTTCATATTAGGGTGACTGCATTAATCCTTCTTCAATAGTAAAGTTCATAATAGAAACTTGATTGAGAAAATGGTCTTGAAAATTGATTAATAAAAGTTACAAAAACTTGATCTTTACAGAAGAAATGAGCAAGGCTATAAATACATGAAGTTTCATGTCACCATAATAACTGAGAAAGATAGAAATTTTAATCTCAATTCTTATTTTTTTCTTTCATTTCTGGTTATATACAGTCCTGAAGGAGTCAGGTGGTGATTGGCCCACCTGCCATGCCCCTCCCCCCCACCATATGTATGATAGAAGAGGCAGGCAGGAGGAAGAGAAATTATAAGTTCCTCACAAAAATTCCAAAAGAAAGTGAGGGGGAACCCTGTCCCCACCCATTCAGGAGTCAGATCAATTGAACTGAATCTTCTCCAAAATATGAAATATTTCTTTCCACCTACATTTACATCCTCTACCAAAGCCAGCAGACTGATCCTCTGGGGGATGTGAAACTGGTTTTCCATCTTGAAGACTATATCAGTAGAGTTCAAGATCTCATGGGTCTCACTGAAACATCTCAAGTACAGAGGTCATAAAATTGTTTAATGCATTTCCTAATTTATCCACATTTGTTTCTTTCTACCATGGGTTCTATACCTTGAATCTGTGAACATAAATAAAAGTTTTTATGGATAACTTTATTTCAGTATAACCAGGTTCTTTTTTTGTAATCCTCTACACTTTATTTTATGAATTAAAAAAATTATTCTGAGATTGTAGTTAATCAGCTTTACCATGCTGCCAATGGTTTCTATGACAAAAAAGATTAAGAACCCTGATTTATTATCATAAATATTTCATATTCAAAAACATTCCACTTCTTTTGGCTGATTTCCCCAATAGTATTTTAAGATTTAGCATCCTACTCAGAACATAACTATTCTCCCTCTGAAGATTAGTAAAATTAATTTTCCTCACATCTATGGTGCATGCCAATCTATGCCGTTGTTTATTTTTTCTTTCATTACCCCAAATATTAAGAGGAAATACTCACTACCTCCCAAGGTCCTCACTTCTCTACCTCAATGGGCATTTCTTTCTTTTTGTCCTAACAAATTCTAGGATAATATAATGGTTTCCCTTGTCATTTCAACTTTTGAAAAGCATTTCACTTTTGGCATAGAGGTGTGTGTGTGTGTGTGTGTGTGTGTGTGTGTGTGTGTGTGTGCATTTCATGCCTCTCCTGCTAGTAAAAGAATAGTTCCTATCATATGCTTCAAATAAAATTTGATACTTATAATAGCTACCCGATGGCAAAGTTTTTAAAAATTAATTTAACATTCATCCATTAAGAAGTATTTATTATCTCCATATTCAAGAAATTATACTCATTGCTCTGGAAGATATAAAAAATCAATAAGACATGATCCATACCTTCAAGAAGGAGAGAAGAGAAATAACATATAGGTATAAGTGTAATAACAGGCAGTTATCAGTTGATTAATAAATCACAAAGTATCTATTTAGATGTCTGTTTGTTACAGGCACTCCGTTAGGTGTTGGGACTACAATGACAAAAATGAAACCATTTCACTTTTCAACAAATTTACATACTTTTATATAAGAAGAGAAGTCCTAAGCCAGCTGTTGTCATTAAGAAAGACTTCAACGTAGAGATATTTCAACTGGGCCTTGAAGGTTTTTGATATTCTATAAGATGAAAGAAGCAAACAAAGGTAAAAGTTCATTATTGAGAATTCTGTGGGATTTCTAATTTGTTTTATTATAAGGAAATTTTGTTTATATATTTCAAATTTAAGTAAGGTGTATACCTTCAGATAAGGCAAGTAAGGCAGAACTATGGAAATCAATGAAGCATGTCACTTTCCTTTTCATTTTCAGGATCTTGCCAAGTACTGATTCAGTCTTAGTACTTTTGGACTATGTCTGGAAAATCTAAATATCTAATATTGAGATATTTTAAGTTAGTAATTACTTGATGAATAAAAGATCAGAAAGGAGCTTGATCACAGTTCAGCTAAACTTCTCTCTACATGATACCTCCTTTCTGTTACTGTTTTTTTGAGATAATTATCATAACATAAGCATGGATTAGGGAAACTACTTGTAAAGGGTTATTCATTATGATAAATTTATTTTATACAAATAAAATAACACTGTTTCTTTGGAAAACCAACAGGACATAGAAATGGCTTTATTTTTATTTTTTTTTTCATTTAACAAATCATCAAATATTCTTTAGTCTGTGTCCAGTCCTAAGTTTATGCTCTTGAAGTTACAGAATAATCATGGACATCTAAGTATAAGAAACAGACTCCACTTTCAAGAAAAGCACAAACTAGTTTGGAACATAACATGGTAGCACCATCATAATCAACATTTCATATGAAGTATTCCTTTTGATATGTTATTGATACCACAATAACCCCATGATTTATGTACTGCAAGTATTATTATGCCCTTTTTATAGATGGGGAAATTGAGGTTTGAGTAAAATAAACATCCTTTTTTAGGAACTACCAGCTAATAAGCATCCTTTAGGCAGGATATAAACCCAGGTCCCTTGTCACTCCAAGTCATACTGCTTTTCATATGTAAAACCCATAATTTCATTCTCAATGGTATTTGTCATAATAGGCTTTTAATAAATATAACAAAATAGCATGTTTATATGTAAAACAAAGGGTTGCTTGCATGAATTTTTAAATACTTTAGTACAATTCATTATGAAGTACCTAGGTGATTATATTGAAGTCAATGAGAGTTGAATGTAAGGATGTTAAGGACAAGATTTTGTCCTATTATGTATGTAAATTATAAGCACAATGTCTAGAAGCCTTAACAACTGACATTGATATTTTGCTAACCTCTAAGAATATAAATTATTTAGTTGAAGTATGGACAAAAAATCAATTCGGTGTTTTCTAACATATTGAATTTCTTTCTGTGTTTAATCTGTATACTACCCAATAGTGTTCCCAGAGCCAAGCAGCCATCTTAGGAATTGTGATATTCAAAAGTCTTGAAGTTTAATGTTGCCCCAGTGGCAAAAGGACAGTTAATGATCAATTTTATGTTGTAAACTGTGTTAAATATTGACCTCGTATTGACTGCTTCAAAATGAAAATAACATGTAAAATCAGATAATTTGACAAATGATTGAAAACAGTTTTGTCTATTTCTTGACTGTCATCACTTTCTATTAATGTTTTTGCTAATAAACAAAAGATGAAATCATGATTTTATAAAAATTTATAAAAACATAAAAATGATAAATATAAAAGAATCTTTTAAACTCAAAATATGTATTATATAAACAGATTTTTCTCATACTAAAACACACATAATAAAGGTTAAAAAAATTCCTTTCCATCATTTTTTAAAAAATTTGAACTCCAAATATACTATAGCAATTTTCTATGTAGAATATTTTCTTACTACATTGACTATTTCATTTCTTTCTTTGGAACTAGTCTGGGTCAATTTGCACATTTAAATAAAGCACAACACTTACTAACCAAGGCTATTTACTTAAAAACTTTCAGAACTAAATAACTTTGCAGTATTGAACTAAAGATTGGGGACAACCCTACACAAGCTATACCTGAATATAAGCAAGATGTTATGTGGCTATCTGATCAGTCATCCTTAGAAGTCACGTAAATCATAATTAAAACCAAGTTACCTCCTACTTGGTTTGAATTGGCAAAGGGGAGGGATTCAGCTACCTTTCCTTCTTTCATTTGCCTTCAACCTGTTCTGCAGGTTTCTTGAAGTAGAGGGTACAGGTCACCTTTGATACAATGGATTGCTTGTAGCCTGAGGGGTTAGATAAACCATTTCTTTCATAAAGATATTAAGTAACCCCCAGGTAAAAGCAATCCACACTGTGGTAAAAGCTTACTACAGAGAGATCAAAGTAGATCAAAGCAGCCCACAAAGAAATGGAAAAAAAATCCAAAAAGGAGATAAAATTCTATTCAAAATGGAATTTTCTGGGGTCTCTAAAACTCCATGCCAGAATTCTTTGTTCCGTTCTGTCATTCGGTCTTGTCCAATTCTTCCTGACCCCTGGACACTAGCAGGCCAATATCATTCATGAAGTTTTCTTGGCAAAGACGCTGGAGTGATTTTCCATTGTCCTTCTCCAGTGGATTAAGGTAAAGAGAGGTTAAATGACTTGCCTAGGGTCACACAACTAATAAGTATCTGAGGCCAGATTTGAACTCAGGTGTTTCTGACTCCAGAGTTGTCTTTATAATACACCTCGACCAAAACACCCACAATGCATTCCAACTAGGCTCAAAGTTAATTCAAACCATGCCAGGTCAGACCCATACATCCTGGCTTACATAAGCTGCCATGGTTAGTGATGCAGAAATGTAGAGATTAATTTAAACCATCTAAATTCCACTAGTGTCCTGAACCACAATAATGTGGTACCCAACATGTCGTTGACTGAGTGGGTGGCTTTCTTTAATCAATAGACAGGATCCTTTAGATTCAGTCATGAAGACTGGATGGAAGAGGTAGTTTTTCCTGAATAGGGCAGAATGAATTTCCTTTAAAACCAACTCTTTCCTCTAAAATAGGAAAGCTAATCCCATTGATTGCAGAGCTGGCAGAACTTGAGATTTGGAAGATAAGAGATTTCTCCTCATCTTTAAATGAGAGCGTGATCAATAGACTGGTATTCTAACAAAAACAATACACAATAAGGAATATTTGACCAATCTGATTTGACTAGAAATGCTAATAGAGCTTTAAGACACAGGTCTTGTACTAAAGAAGCTGCTTCTTGCTTCTCTTTCTACTCTCTTCTCTACATGGTACCTAGTTGTAAGACTAATGGAATATAAGATCTTCTCCATCCATTAATAGGCCTATGTGACCACATTGTTCCCTTTTTTCCTTGGTATGGGGGCCATGTACCTGGGTCTAAAGGTACACATGTATTTCAACCACAGATGTCTTGCTGCTTTGAGCTCTGGCCGAGTTCATAGCTGTGATATGTCCTGAGTCACATAGAATCCATTTGGGGGTGCACTTGCCTAAGAGGAAGCTTGCTTATGGGGAGACTTGCTTGCAGGAAGGCTTACACACCTTTTGGTACTAAGCTAATTAGTCATGAGGGTTGTGATGCCTTCTGGCTCTGAGCCCAACAGTGTATACATATTCTGAGGTGAGATTTTGCTTTGGAGTTCATTCATGGGAAGAATGTCCACATGAGGTCTTTATGATTTGTTCAGATGAGACTCTGGGTAGCCATTGTTAAGGAGCCCCCCAGCTTTGTGAACTCAGATGTTGGAGCTCACTGTTTGGTGATCATATATCTATTACTTTGTTTAGACAGTTGCAGCCCTATCTATTGGATTCTTTCTAGGATACTCATTTCTTTCTACTTATCAGTGTTAAGCTAAAATTATTAACACCTTTGAAGCTGTCTTTCCTCTAGAAAAGCAGATCAAAGAAACTGTGCTAGCAGGCCCTCCTGGGTATGCTAGGGTACTTGCTAATACTCTAGTCAAGCAGAGTTATTTCTCTATCTTGTTCCTCATCCTTTCCTCTAGGACAAGGACATGCTTTGATTTTTCTTCCCTTCTCAGTTAATGACATCATAGTTCACTATGTTTAGGTGTTTATTTTTAATCCTTTGCCATCCTCAATTCAAGAATAATTGTACATCATATCCTTAGGATCACTTTAAAATTCTATTTTTCTTTACCTGGGAACTATTTTAACATACTTTATCTTTGCACTGAACTGTGATTTTATCCTGATATTCCATAATCTTGATCAATTTCAATTTATACTGGAGTTATGGTCATCACTAAGAATTCTCCCTTTAACCCATGTGACTGATAGAACATATTATATATTTACCTCTCTCAAGCAAAATTTCATTGTTATGGTGTTTAGTATCCTGTGAGATAAAAAGTTATGCACTAAATAATAGCACATTTAATGCATCCATTCATTTATTCAACAAGGATTTATTGGACAATTACTTCAAGTCAATTATCATGCTGGACACTGAGGATATAGCAAATAAAAATTAAAACCTTACCTCTAGGAGTTTACATTCTTTAAGCAAAAAACTACATAGACAAATATACACACATAAATACACACGCATATAGATATAGGTATATAGTGTAATACAAAGTAATATCTAGTGATTCTGCAGGACCCTAACAACTAGAACTATCAGGAAGACCTTTCAATGGAAACAGCACTTTAACTGAGCCATGAAAGCTAGTGATTCAAAATAGGAAATCAGCCAAGTGTCTAGTAAGCCCTTAATGTGTACCAGGTATTATGTTAAGCTATGAAGAGAAAAAAAGAAAAAAAAATAAAACATAGCTCCTGCCCTCAAGAAGTATACATTCTGGTCAAAATGTGACAGATAATATATACAAAAATAAGTATATACAAGATACATTCATTTCCTTATATAGAAGATAGAAAGAAATCTTCGTGGAGAAAATACTAACAGTTAGAAAGACTGGGAAAATTCTCCTGAAGAAATTGTCATTTGAGTTGAGATTGGAATGAAGATTCTAAGATGCAAAACAGAGGTAGGAAGACATTTTTGTTACAGGCCAGCCAGTGCAAAGAAGGAGAGACAAGAGGAGGTATGTATGTCATGTCTGAGAAAGACCAAGTAGCTTGGTGTAGCTGGACTGGAGAATGTGTAGAAGGTAAATAATCTGTAAGAAAATTTCAAAGGTAGGAAGAAACCAGACTAGGAAGAGATTTCAATGCCAAACAGAGGAGTTTATATTTGATCCTAGAGGTAAAAGAGAGCCATTAGGGTTTCTTGAATAGGGGGAGTTATATGGTCAACCCTACACTTTATGAACTTGATGGTGGTTCTGTGAAGGGAGAAAAGGAGAAGTGTCCAAGAAAGGTTTTGGAGACAGAAATGATAAGGTTTGGTCATTGATTGGCTGTGAGCTGTTAGAGTGAGGAGTTGAATGAAAGAGAGTGGTATCCACATTAGTGACAGGAAAGTTTAGAAGAAGCCTGCCTGTGGGCCAAAAGATGAGTCCTGTTTTGGACACATTGTGTACAATAATCCTATGGGTCATGCAGTTTTAAATATCAAGTCTAAATTTGTTAAGGCAGAACTGGAACTCAGGAGAGATAGAAGGGCTGAATATATAGACCCAAATTCATCTACATAGAAATGATAATTCTATGGGAATTGATGAAGTCACCAAGGGAACTGATGAAATCACTAAGAAAAAGCATAGGGAAGTGGCATAGCTGGAAATATGCTTTAATAATAAATTGGAAACTATATGTAGGACAGTTTATGAGAGTGATTAAGTGCAGGGAGACCAAATAGGAAGTTATGGCAGAAATATAAATGAAAGACGCTCACCTGGGTGGTGGCTTATGAGTGAAGAAAAGGGGGAAAATGAGATAAATATCACAGAAGTAGACAATGAAAGATGTCAATTAATTAATTAAGAGGAGTCAGAGACAAGAGTTATGGAGGATTCTGAGATTGCAACTTGGGTGATTAGAAAGACATTAGTTTCCTCAATAAGAGTAGAAAAGATTTTGGGGAGAAGTTGGGAAAGACAAGGATAGTGATACTGATTTGAATTTTTTATGTTTGACATACCTATAGGACATTATATACTCTAGTAGACAGTTTGTGATATGGGACTAGAGAATGAGAGAGAGTTGGTTTTGATTTATAAATATGGGAATCATCTACATAGTGATAATAATTGAACCCACGGAAATTCATGAGATTATCAAGAGAAAAAGGTACAGAGAAATAGGGTGGAACTATGGTCACTGTCCAATGTTGGGTACAGGACATCAGTGATCTGAGGGGTGAGGTGCCTGGGGGGGATTGAGGAGCAGACAGAGAAGAAAACTAAGAAGGTGTAAAGAAACCTAGGAAAATAACACTATTCAGGAAAAAAAGGTTAATCAGTAGTATCAGGAGAATGATGAATGAAAAAAAAGACATTGAAATTAGCCATTGCTAGACATAATAAAAGTTGTCAAATTGTCTAGTAGTGTTTGCCAGGGTTATGTGTTTGTCTCTTTGCTATTCAATATGCTTATCAGTGGCTTGGATAAAGTCATATATGGCATGTTGATCAAATTTGCAGATGCCATAAGATGGAGAGGGCTAGCCAAATGTTCAGTGGAAAATTAGGGATCCAAAAAGTAGTTCTTTAGGCTAGAATGAGAGACAGATCTTGTTAGATCTAATTGAATGGTGGTGAATGACAGGTAGAGAAGGTATGGCTAGGCAGTAGATGAAAGAGATCTGAAGGTTTTAGTAGATTGCAAATTCCATGAATTGGTAGCTTAAAATAGCAGCTAAAAAACGTCAATGCCATAGACACAAGAATCAAAGTAAAGTATATAATGATCTATTATACTCTAATCCAGTCATTCCACATCTAGATTTGGTACCATATACAAAATGCCACTGTTTTGGAATGACATTGACAAGCTGGAAAGTAACCAGAGGAAGGCAATCTTAAAAATACACACACACACACACACACACACACACACATGCACATGCACAAACACACACATGTATATACACATAAATTAACAAAGTCAAGTGCTGATTGCTTTGTGAAGCCATTAGCAATAGATCTGTATGTATTGATTAGGATATACAGTACCAGTAAGATTCAATAAGGTTTTGATACCAGGCATTAGCCAATTGCCATCCTAATCTAATGTTAGATTACTTGAAACCAAGTCAGAACTCACTGAAAATAGATCTTGTTTGCCTGTGCACTATTTAGCTTCTACCATACTCTAGCATCAATGATATTATTACATTTGTAAGGATAACTACTGAATTTTCAGGGGAGCTAGAGGAAAGTAGTGAATTAGCTGAAACTGACAAGGAGCAGATCCACATTGAAGGGGCAAAATAGGTGCTTTAACAACTCTTTTGTAGATTGGCTGCATTGAAGGCAGCACAAAGTTCTGTCTGCCTATCCATATTCAGAGAGTATTTTCTTTATTGCACCTTTTTCAGCCCTAATTTATTGTAAGGACCTTTCACAGAAAAAACATATATCATGGGCAGGTGTTATATTTGAACATTTCTTTTGTATTCCCCATAATTCTAAGCACAAAAGCACTCAGTGAATTCTTGATTACTTCATTCATTTCATTAGCTGTGCCCTAATATTTAGGGAGAAAAAGGGGAGAGAAGGGAGAGAGGGAGAGAGAGATAGAGAGAGAGAGAGAGAGAGAGAGAGAGAGAGAGAGAGAGATTTATTAAGCCTGTAGTATGTGCAAAGTACTGTACTTGCTAGTGTTATAAATAGAGAAGTAACTGCCCTCAAGGCACTCACCTTCTAATGGGGTGGGGGAGTGAACAACACTTAGGACAAAATTTGGAATACAGATAGATGTAAGGGTCCCACAGTCCTTAGGGTACACAAGCAAAACTCATCTTAATACTTCTTCTTTGGTGTAATTTCCACTGATAAAAATTATATCAATTTCCAATGTTGAGCCATTTGACGGTATCAAAGAGTGGTGGCAAGAATTTTCTTTTGACTCCTCAGTAGCTGTGACTATAGCACCTGCAGGAGCAGTTGTCAGGCTCTATCTCCATAATGCTTGCTTCCTTGCTTCCTGTCCTAGGACAACAGCTGTGTTCACTGGCCTATTAGCATTTCTATTCTCAAGGTTCTTGGTTTCAGGGTCCTGGGCTGTTTCCATCAGGATCTGAGGGAAGATGGTGGTCAAGGTAGTGGCAGTGGTATTTTGATTGGAAAGGCAAATGCTGCCTCTCGTCTCTCCCTCCCAGTGTTTTGCTGCTTTACCTAGGCTACCTTGTCTGCCCTGTGTGTGGCAATTGGTGGGGATTGCTGGCCCATTCTCCACAGGAGTTTCTTCACTGGATGATAGTTGTAAGGGAGAGACTAGAAGCAAGATTAATGGTTCAAGGGGATACTACAACTCCTGGGCTACTGTGCCCATATGCCTATCGATGGCAAGTTGTTCAGCAATTGGTGGTGGTGGTGGTGATGAAAATGGGTGTCCTCCCCACAATGAATTCTCCCCTCAATGGTAGTTACGGGAGCTGGGCTAAGAGCAGAATTGGTGGTTTGGGTGTACTGATGGCATTTCTCCAGCAGGGTCCAAGGAAAAATGGTAGTCAATATGGTGGTGATGACCTGATCTGCTTGGCACATTCTGCTCCTCATCTCTCTCCCAGGTTGCCCACCCTGGTATGGAGGGAAGATAGATTTTTATTTTGAATGAAAGGTCTGGCAACATCTTCCCCCAGTCAGAAGAGGCATGTCTGCCACTTGGGCTACCATTACTGACTCCACTTTTGAAGAGCAGTGAGAGTTACAGCTTTGACTGAATTCCACGCTCACTTCAGCATGCAAATTGTACCCTAGAGTGTAACTTTTCGTGCATTCTCAGCTGCATGAGCTGATTGCTTGTGATCTATAGCCAGAATAATTCTCCCAGAGGTGAGTGCCCTATAATAGGCTTTTAAATGTCAGATTTCACCCTTGGCACTGTATTGGCTAATGTTCATGGTTCTAAGAAATAAAAGATGGGGGAGCAGAGGGCAAGGGAAGCTGACTGCTTGAACTTTTGCGTTTATTTCTTCATGCTTCACACTGTGAATTCTGCAATTGATTCCACACTAAATAATATTACTGTCAGTCCTCTTTTATTTCTAAATTAGATCAATAGCATGATTAAAAAGTTGACAATTCATGTATGTTATGTCAGGTAGAACATAGGTCATTGGAAACATTTATATAAAATAATAAAAATGGCCAACATTTGTATAGCATTTTAAGGTGTGTATTTCAATATATATATATATGCATATATATATATATATATATATATATATGTCATCTCATTAACAATAACTGGGTGATATGTATACTAAATAGGAATGATGATATTGATAGTATCTTAACCCTGTTATTATTTTTCTCTACCTTGTTGGATCATTTTTGAAATCTCTTCATAGCACAAGTCACCACAAAACTCACATACATCTCAATCATCATCTATAATGCTGTTCATTCATATCTTTCTCCAGCTACCGCTGATTTAGCACCTTCTACATATGAGACACTTTATTGCACTCTGAAAAGGGGATACACAAATGAATAAAACAGTTTCTGACCTCCTGAAGCCTACATTCTACCAAGAGAGACATAGAAGTACCACAAAATTTACTGTGCTAACTGCTTTTTAACACTGTACAAACAAAGCATTATGGAATTAAACTAAAATGGCTTATTAAGTACTAAACACTGAAGCTACTCTGAAATGGTTTTTACAGACTGACATATGGGATACGATGTCTTTTTAAAAAGAGATATGATCTTACAAAATTCCAGTCCATACCAGAACTTAACTTTTAATACACACTTAAAAAGAACATAATATGGCTTTTGAAACTTAACATAAAATGATATAATCATATTGTCACTTATCTAAAGTCTTTCAACTGGAAACTCAAAGAACCAGCATCTTTTAACTAATAGTTGTTATTAAGATTTTCCTTAATCATTCTTTTAATGCTCAATGCAATTTAGTTATTAAGTGCATTTTATCATTTTCTAAGTGTTCAAAAATTGCTAGTCAATCTATGGAATATGTAGTAAATCTATATTAAATAACTGTTAATTGATACTGTAATCCTTGACTAGTCTTGACATTCCCTATGGGAAGTTATTAAATAGATGATATGATTCTAGATTTTTGGTCAATCAAAATGCCAAGGAAAAGAACAAGACAGGGAGTGCTTTCTGTTTGCCAAAAGTTTAAACTGACTCTACCAAATGTAAAGTGGGAAAGATGGTGGAAAGGCTAAGGGATGCTTGGTGCACTGAATCATTAATGACTTCAGTAACATGAGTTATGGGGATAATAAAAATCACTGTACTTGGCCTAAGACAGCTTCTTTTTCCAGGCCCTGTTAGTGGCATGGGATGTGAATTATTTGTGTCCTCCCAAATCACGCAATGCCTGTTTGAAGAGCTCTCTGAGGCCATCTAGTTTAACTCATGCCTAAATAAGCATTCATTCTACATACTATAGGATCTGAAGACCATAAAGCTAGATTTGGAAGGGACCTCAGAAGCCATTCTGCCGAACTTATACAGAAATAAAAATCTTCCCCATATCATCACTGACAAGTGATCCTTACCTGTGACCTACTGTGATAGTCCACTTAACTTTTGGCTTTAATATGGCATGTAAAGCCTTCCAAAATATGTACCCAAATCTCTCCCTGTGCCTCTTCACATGCCATATGTTTCATCCAAACTGGATTTTCCCCAAGATTTTACCTTCACTTTCTCAACACCCCAGCCCAACTCTTCATGCTTCTGAAGTATTCCTTTTCTCAGGCGTGTCTAACCAATCCTAACCAATCTACTAGAGGCAATGTATCCTAGGGAACATCTATTTCAAGCCCTCTTCATTTAAAATTGTGGAAATTAATGGATGAGGTATAAAATGACCACATCCAGATTTCAGGCCAAGGAAACAGGGGTGTATTGCCCAAACTCTCACTTCTCCCTCATTTCTTTTTTTTGGACAGTTTTTTATTTTATTTTACCAGAACACAAATACAAAATAGAAAAAGAACAGAAAAATATCATAAATTTAAATTGAATATTAAATATAAAGTAAGAAAGAAAAAAAACATGTCATGTGCATAGCAGACATAGGAGAGGATTCAAAATATGTAACAATAAATTTTCATTTCAAGAAAAGCTGTAGGATAAATTATACACCTTGTGTTGAGAATTTTCCATCTTTTCTTTGCCTCCTTGTGTTTCCTTTTGTTCTCTGCTGTGCACTTTTTAACTTTGTTCTTTTTTCCCTCCCCCCTCCCCCCAGAAGGCTACAATATAATTTAGATATGTTTCTTGATATATACATACACATACAGATATATACATACATTTATACATATATACATGTGTATATAGACATATACTTTACCAAAAATTATCTACTGCTGCCCTTTGGTTTTTTTTATATTTGTACATACCTTTTGTTTCCTATCCTCCCTGCCTCCTCTACTTTACTTATACCCACTATGTTGCCTTCATATTACTTGCCTACCCCACCCTCCTCCACCAACCACCCTGTCCTCCTATTACTTCCCTTCTCCCCTCTAAGGCTCCCTTCCCTATCCTCCCATTCCTATTGATCTGAACTCCCTTTACCTATTCCCTTATTCTCCCCTCTAAAAATCCCTCTCTTGCCCTAATCCTTCCCTTGTCCTCCCCCCCGCTCACTACACCCCTGCCATTTTATTTCTTCTAAATTAAGAAGACTTTTATACTCTTCTAAATATATATGTATTGTTCCCTCTTAAACCCATTCCCGATGAAAGTAGGTTACCAGAACTACCAGCCCTCCTCCCCCATCTAAATCCTCTGTATCCTTTCTTCTTCATGTACCTCTTTTGTATAAAATAGTTACTGTTTTCAGCTGTTTCTAAATGGTTTTACTTTCTAAATTCATGTCATAGTCAGGTTTATCCCACTGTTTCTTATGAGCTCAACAATTTTTATTAAGACTGTTAGATATACATTTTACATTTTACATTTTATATTATATAAAAGGTATGCAGTCTGTTCTTATGAATCCCTTATAATCAGTCTTTGGTATTTTGGTATGTACCTTATATTTCTCTTGGTTCTTGTATGTTGAATCCTCTATTAAGTTGGGGATTCTTTTTCACAAAGTCTTAAAAGTCTGAGGGTTTGTCGAATGTCCATTTTTTTCATTCAAAATTATACTGCAATTTGAAGGGTATGATATTGTGTTCCAAGACCTGTAGTCCTTTAATTTCTCTGCTGCTAGGTCTTGTGTAATTCTAATTGTGGCACCACCATACTTAAATTGTTTTAATCTTGATGCTTTTAATATTTTATCCTTGAGCTGGGGGTTTTGGAATTTGAATATGTTATTCCTATTGGTTTTCCTTATAGGACCTCTTTTAAGTGGTGTTCATTGGATTTTCTTGATTTCTACTTCCCTGCCTTGTTCTAATGCTTCAGGATAATTTTCTTTAATTATTTCTTGAATTATTGTATCAAGATTCTTTTTTTGATCATAACTTTCAGTTATTCCAATTATTTTTATATTTTCTCTTCTTGATCTATTCTCCAAATCCAAATTATAAGATGTTTCACTTTCTCTTCTATTTTTTCATTATTCATGTTTTAATTATTTCTAGATCTCTTATAATTTCACTGCCTTCACATTGCCCAATTGTAATTTTCAAGGTGACATTTTCATCCTTGAGATTCTGGATCTCCTCTAATTGGCTGACTTTCCTTTCATAACTTTCTTGTTTTTCTTGGATTATTATTTTTTTTTTAGTTTTTCCTCCATCTCTGTCATTTGATTTTTAAAGTCTTTTTTAAGATATATAAATTCTTTTTGAGCAAGTGACCATTTGACATTGCTCTTTGGGGGTTTCTTTACTTCAATATCCTCCTCCAAAGATGAACCCCGGTCACCTCTATTCCCATAATAGGTCTCTATGGTTGGATTCTTTCTTCTTTGCCTGTGCATTTGTGTGTGTGTGTGGGGGGGCGGTAATGACTTGATTATTATAATACCCCTAGCCCTGGGGTATGGGAAATTGTGCCTCTAGCCCCAAATCTTCAGTTCTTTCCTCTAGCCTGGAACCAAGCCAACCTTCAACCTCCTGTAAGTGCCCACAGCCAGGAACTTTCTGCCCCATTGCTTATGCACTCACCAGGTATGTGCTGGTTCCTTCTCACCCCCACTGCTCTTCTCAGCACAGCTGGGTCTGGCGTTCCTCATCAGCAGAGGTTCCCATAATCTTTCTGGGCTCAAACGCATGACTCCCCTCACTATCCTGGCACTCCAGCGGCTGGGGCCAAGGCAGCCTCCCAAACCAACTACCCCTGGGGGTTTGCTGCTAGTTATTTAAATGACTTGTCACTTGTTGAAATGGAACCTAGCCTGGGGACCAAACCTGGTCCTGGGGTTTTTCTTCAGATCTTCTCAAACTGTCTGAGGAAGATCCCAGTTGTGCCCCTATTTTTCTTTGTCTCCACCCACACTTTGTTCACCCTAAGGTGCTATTTTAACTCTTTTGTGGGTGAAAATCTTGCGAGCTTGGAATTTTCTGACTACTCTGCCACCTTCCCAGAATCCTCTCCCCTCATTTCAAATAATATCCCCAGGTGTCACCTTTGATGGCACATCTAGCACTTACACATAAGACCTCTGGGCTTGCAAATTTAGATAATGACAAGACTAAAACACATCCTGTTTGCCACAGTGACTGCTTTGTCTATATTTGATTTCTTGAGTCTGGCTCCTGTCTGGTTCTTGGAATCTTACTTATTGTATGCTTATTCCCCACCTTTTGCCCATCCCAGATCTGCCACTTGGTTTAATGAATCCCTCAAAAAGATAGCACCTTTAACAGTCAATACTTTCTAGGAATACCTTGGAAATGTAGCTATAATCTCACTGATAAAAAGAAAAAAAAAGATCTGAATTCTATACCTTAATATATATTTTATATACATATGTATTAAATATATAATGTTAGGTATTGGATAGATAGATACATGTCTGTCTTAATCATACACACACACACACACACACACACACACACACACACACACACACACACAATTTTTTGGTCTGTCAGATATGTGGCCTTTGGTTACTTATCCTCTCTAAGATTCAATTTCCTTAACTCTAAAATGGGAGTGGTTTTGCATTGCCTACCCCCTCACAGCTGATGTGGGGATCAAGTGAGATAATATATGTTGAACACTTTGTGACCTTGCAATACTGTAAAGCCAAAAGCTTTAAGTTATAAATAAGCTTATTAAGTCACTGTGGAGATAATGAGTTTGAAACCTGAAGCTCTGTTTTGGAAGTGGGAAGGGCTATGATGGGGCAGGGAGGAGAATATCGGGCCTCTCAAAGTTTGTTGCTAGAGATATATACTTAATAAAGCCAAGGGTTTGTAATGATTGAGGTGGATGGTGTTACCTGGAAGTGGCTTCACTTGTAGCCTTCTTTGGGAGTTCTTTGCCTTTTCTTCTCTAATTTGTATAGGAGAATAAAAATAATCTTTGGGTTAACAAAAGCAGAGTGGCCTCATATTCAAGTAGCCTTTCAGAGTTTTCTGAAAGGGAAACTCTTAGTATAGTTATAAAGGATTGTAGGCTGGCAATTTAAAAGTGGTCAGAAGAACTTTCTAACCCTAAATTGGCTGGAGGTGAGGTACAGAGACCTTGGTTGCAGTGGGTAGGAAAGGGAAGGTTAAAATCTCTAATGCTTGTACATGCTATGTGTTACATAACCTAACTGGAAGTCCTCTGTTCCAAGATAGTTTGGTCCCTGGGCTCAAAAGCCTCCTTCTGAAAAGGGAGAACAAAAACAAAAACAAAAAGCCCACCACTCCTATGAATCTGACTCAAGACATAACACTCTCTTAATCTGAGGGGTTGGGAGTAGGGAGGGAAGAACCTAAGGGGTTTTCACTCTTCTGACACTGGGTTTGTGAGAGTCAGTTTCAATAAAAAAAATTTGATACAAGTTTTTGAAATCTAAGTTAAAAGAGAGAATGGCGATGACCACTCTTCCCCATTTTGGAAACTGTTAGAACCCCAAATGAGAATTTCAGCTTGAACCAAAATCTGAAAACAGTGAATCTCCATAAACTCATGCCAGAAAGTATCATGAGTTACCTTACAAATGGGTAAGATCGCAGAATTTTGGCATGAGTCCAATGTGGCCATGCAAGACCAGAAGTGAGTAATGCTCAGCAGACATAAGTCATCTTGCAGACTTCGAAAACCATAAAAGATAAACAGGAAGCAGACCCAGCAAAAGAGGTGCCATGCCATCACCAGAAGACATTGGTTGCCACGTAGTATGGAAAGCCTAAGTTTGCTTTTCCACATGGGTGCCTGGACCACATACGTTTCAATTGTGTTGTGTTTCTTTCTGTATACTCTTTGCCTATATGTGTGAGACTATGCATATATTTCTCACGTGTGTTCGTTCTTTGTGGAGAGTGTGCTACAGGGTTATTGAGAAAATGTTCCATTAGTATTTTTCTTCCTATATAATTTGCTAAGCCAGGATGAGAGTAACCAACAGGCCTCAAACCTCTCAGTTAGTTAGGGAGATATGAAGCTTGTGAAGACTTCCCCTGGCAGAATTGGTGAATAAGAAGAATTTGTTCCAATGATCATGAAGCAGGCTGAGGCAGGGCATGGTGGAGTGCTTAGAACATGGTCAGACATCAAAGATATGAAGGACATCCACTGAAATCCCAGCTTGGGTCAGTTGTCCTGACTTCTGTCTTGCCACTGGACTTCAGTCACTCTGAAAGAGAGCAAGGTTGACAACTTTGCACAACTCTGCTTCACTTAAACCCAAGTCATGAGCAAATCAAGATGTCACCATTGTGATGTCATTGGCCCTCTTAAAAATCAAAGGATGACCAATAAAAATGAAATGCCCTATTTTTTAACTAATTGTGTCCACTAACTAGTTAAGAAAACTAACAAAGAAACATCTTTGGGGTCTTATGGTTTTGAGAACATACTGAATCAAAGAATAGCATATCTAAGGGCCCAACATTTGGGAGGGATATGGCCAAGGTACTACAAGTAATTAGGGTTTTACAACACTGAGTAAAGTTGCTCAGTATTGCTAGACTATACCATTCTAAATTTACTTTTATTAAAGAATAAAAAGAGTTCTCTTTTATTTGGGGTCATGGGACCTACCTCATACCTCCTTTAAAAGTTTTTCTTGGCTAACTGTGGCCATTTTGAACATTTTTCAGGTCAGGGGTTTTTGTGGTCTGTGGATACATTTCAGAGGATCTGTGAATGTTGGGAATATAAAACAAAAATTTATGTCTTTATTTTCATTAATCTCTAAGTGAAATTTAGCATTTTCTTAAAATTTAAATGTAAGCAACCAACATTATTCTGAAAAGTTCATCACTAGACTGCCAAAGAGATCTAAGAAACAAACCAAAAAAAAAGGTTAAAATGCTTCTGATTTATATCTTTTATATTATCATTCACTTGGTTCTTGCAAACTCATGTTGCACTCTGATTACCTGGAAATATTGTTTGTAAATATTTCTAAGGGCTCTGCACTCAGGAATGCCTCAGCTCCCCTGCAAAATTCCTAAGCTGCTGGAGGGTAGAATCCCCAGGCATCTCTATTAAGTTCTAGGCCCACATTCGGCATAAGATCAGGGACTCAATAAATTTCGTGGTGTGACTGAAAAGAAATGGTGGAGGAAGAAGTTCATGTATATTTAAAATTGAAGAGATTTTAAATTGCTTGAAAATGAGCACATATAACTTTATAAGTCAATATTGTAGATACTCTGGTGAATTTTCAAAGTAGAACTAGAACAGTATATTTAAATAGACATACTTAACAACTCCTCTTCAACCACTTCTTTTTTTTTCCTTTATAACATTGATGGAAAACTATTAGAATTATATAAAATATTATAGAGATATTTCAAACCCTAATAAAAGAATGTTTCTAGAATTAATTATCCCTCCCCCTACAGGAACTGGAAAATGTTAAATCCTGGTTCATGTAAGCTTTCATTAGTGATACATGATTTTATTAAAAGCTGGAAGTTGGGATTTCTAAAATGGCCCATTGATGTGATCTGAAAACCATTAAATGCATGACTAAGCCCTCAAAGATATATTTTAGTAGTTGACATTTTATATTCAAATTGCCTGCTACAAATAATATGGGGGAAGTATTAGAAAGATCATAAAATGTGCCTATTTTGTTTAAGGTCTTTTTTCACTATTGGGCAGGGAAAAATATTATTTAAAATTATGCTATATTTTCCATTTCATAGCTTGGGCCCTGTCTATAGGGGAATTCTCCCTTATGTCACAACTTGAGGCAAAACCATTATAAACACAGAATCCTGAGGTCTGCATGTCTCAAAAGAGAGCATTAAGAAAACATTTAACTTGGCTGGTCTTCGGGGAGCAGGCAGAAGGAGCAATCATAGGTAAGCTTAGGTGACTTGTCATAAAAATTTAGTTTCGATGAACTACAGCCTATTTTTTTTCTTCTTCTGAGTAATGTAATCTGTAACCATTCTGTGCTGCAGATATTGAAGATGAAAGTCTGGGTCTTATGTGCTCTAATAGAAAAGGCTCACAGAATCTATTTCATTCTCTGAAAGAGGACAAAGCACAAATAATCACAGTTTGCTGTCTGAAATATTGCTCTAACCTACATTTACAATATATGGTAGCTCAGTACTACAGGAAATGGTAACGCTATAGCCATCAAGTACCTAACTTGTGTGGTAGATACCTCAAAAAGGCATTCTGGGAGATTTCAGGACTTCCCAAGTGAGACTTTGCAAATTCAGTGTCAAAAGGAATCTGCCTTAAGACAAAATGTCATTGCAGACCAATTTAAGCTGTAACTGATGCTATCGGGGGAGGAGGGAAGGATCAGCTTTAAAAAGGGAGAGGGAAATTGCAGTATTTATTTATTTATCCTGTTATCTATCTACCTCTCTATTTATTTATTTTATTACAGGAGAAACAATTACTAAATAGGAGTGAACAACTAACAATCAAAAGGGGTTAGAAGAAGGAAAGGTTTAATCCACAAGGGTGAATACATTCAATTCCTGCAGACATTTTTCGAGTTAAAGATGAGCCCTTTTTAAAAGGCATTTTATATCTCAATCCTTCTTGAGATTCACCAGGACAAAAAAAAAAAATGGAAGAAAGACATTCCAAGCTTCAGAATAGAAGGAATAGGGTCAGTAGACAGAGAAATACAGCATAGGTGGAATGAGCAATTTCTGGTAACTAATTAGACGTGAGAGATGAGGGAGAATGAAAAGTCAGAGGCAACACCAAGGTTTCAAATATGAGTGGCAAAAATAGTAAATTCATAAGGTGGTTTGACATATTGATTGGACATCTGTGTGGGCAGTTTAAGCTATGGGCCTGGATCTTTAGAGAGCAAGTACCCTATGAAATTAATGATCATTTTAAATGAAACTTGTATACCAAGATTTACCATGACCCCAAACTCAGGAGAAGAAAGGGTTGAAGATTACATTCATTAACTATAATCACATTTATAATAAAATGATAATTTTCCTTCATGGTTTCCATTGTTAATCCTCGCCATTTGCTCCTCCCTTTTGGCCCAAATCATTTCCAGAGTAGCAGTTTGACACTGAACCCAGTTTCCTTGAATAATGACCAGGAAAGAACAAGGGCCTTCCAACTTTTTTTTCATTTAACTTTATTTTTTTTAATTAAGAAGCATTTGTTTTCTCTCTCTCCTACACCCCATCCAATCAAAAGGGGGAAAAACAAATCTTGTAAAATATATACATAGTTAAACAAAACAAATTCCCACATTGTCCCCAACTGATGAGAAGTCCCATATTAGCTTTTTGCCACTATAAAGAAAAAGAAGCAAAGAACAGAAATAAAGGAACTCACTAAGCAACCGAGTTTAAGGGGTAGCTCATATTATTGTAACAATGCCATCTCATTAATTATCACAATTAATGTCTTATAAATCTATATTAATCCTAGTGCTGATAATGCTTTCTACCTATGTGGTCCTTTTTTAAAAAGTCTTTCATAGATGCTTTAGATAAAAGTTATTAATTATTATAAGAAGCCATATCAGAGGCAACTTGATATAGTTCAAGGACTCTCAACCTGGTATCTGTGAACTTATTTTTAAAGAATTTTTTGATAACTATATTTAGTAAGATAATATTTGTTAAGTAGTTAGCATAGTCTTTGAAGGTGTTCAGTGTCATTCCATTCCCTTATTTAATGCTACATATTGTAATGTATTTTATGTGTCTAAAAACATAATTTTCAGAAGGGACGTATAGGCTTGACAAGACTACAAAAGTGATCCATGACACAAAATGATTAAGCTGTAGTTTAGTGAATGGGGGGATGGATTTGGGTTTTGACTATGTGATCCTCAGTTCCTCAATAATTTATTTAATTTCCCAATAGGTCAGGCAACTCTTGAAGAGAGAATTAGAAAGAAAGTGCCTATGTGCATTTGCAGAGAAAGTTCATCTCCTCCCCCCATGAAATAGCAGGATTAATAATAATGAAGAAGCTTATTTATCCCTCAGAATTAAGTAGAAGAAAATTTCCTTCTCATAATTAGGGGTAAAGAAAAATATTTGAGAAGATTCAATAAAGTAGGTCATCTGTGACAACATACTTAGGAAATTTAGTCCATTTTATGTCCTTCTTATGGGACTTTGCTTGAGAACATCTATTTAATAATGCCAAGAAAACAGAAATTCAGCTCAGAATATTATATACTAAGCTCAATTAAACATGAGCTTGTTTGTTGATTTTCATGTTACAAGTTATTCTCGTTATTTGTATGCAAGGAATGTAATGGGATTTTAATTATCAAACTCTAAAATGTTCAAATATGATCCCGCCTGGAAATAATTGGAACTCTGGACAGTATGCTATGATTTTAAATTACTTCTGCATGTCAAATTTATTATAAACCAATCAGCTTGGAATAGATTCATACAACAGTCAAAAATTGTACATGTTTGCAAGGGAAAAAGCTCAGCCAAGTATGAGCTCTAACCTCTTCTTCTCCTGAGTCTTGGAAACTTGCTAAAACTTTGAATGCAAGTATTTTGTTTGCTTATTTTTTTTTTTTGACAATCACAGTTCCATAAATCTCACAAGGCACTGCATCTTAGACCCCATGTTGTCTAATCTGTGTTACTTAGTAGATACATTCAAGAGCCAATCCCCTTCCCCTCTCTGCAGGGGAAATTTTCCCTCTTTCTTATCCATTGTGAGTAGTGAATCTAATCTAATTATCCAGTAATCTTTTATTAATCACCTTATATGTGCTAGGTATTATGCTAAGCACTGTAGATAGACTTAATAAAAAGAAAGACAATCCCTGACCTCAAGAGGCTTATAATCTGAGGAGTAAGACAACAGACAACAACAAAGAAGGCAGGAAAAAGGGAGTGGATAGGACACAAAGAGGGACATGGTATAGTGGCTCTACCCTCCAGCCCACCAATAGGAGGGGAGTGAAGCCTGAGGGAGGTAGTGCTAATAAAGCTTAAGTTAACAGTATAACCCTGAGTTTAGAAGTGATGAGAGGCGTATTTTGTTTGGCAGAGCAGCAGGGGGAAAGTGGAACGACAATAGTGTCACACTTTGGCAATCAGCCTGTCACCCAAGGATGAAAACTCTTCCATTCAATGATCATGTATTAATTGCATACTCTGTGCAAGGCATTATGTTGGGTTCTGCAGATACAGGGGGTGGTGGTGGTGATGGTGGGGTACAAATTGGAGCACATACGCCAAAAATGACAAAAAAATGAGAAAGAGGTAGAGATATCAGGGAAGGCTTCGAAGAGTAGGTTGCACCTGAGTTGAACCTTGAGTGGACACAACCATTCCAAGAAGTGGAGGTAAGGCAAAAATATATACTAGCCATAGAAGCAGGGGTGGGCAACCTGTGGCGTTGGTCTACATGTGGCCCCTCAAGTGCAGCCCTTTGACTAAAGATTCACATGTGGCCACATGATCCCTCAAGGCTGCAGGTTCCCCACCCTTGGGCTAGGAGTATGCCCTATGCGAATGCCCACCATCTGGGGATGGAGTATGGAATTCAGGTGACAACTAATAGTATAGTTTAGCTGGAATGGAGAGCTTATGAAGGAAAATACCATGAAATAAGGTTGGAAAAGTTGGTGGGATCTGTATTGTGGAGCGTCAGACTGAAAGATTTGCATTGTATCCTAGAGACAATGCTTGTGATTTCTGAAATGGCCTGCATAAGCATAATGGGAATGATTCTTGCCACCTAAGATTGGTCAGCATCATAACATGGTAAAAAGGGCGACGTCATTTGAGTCAAAAGGCCTGGATTCAAATCTTAGTCCCAACACTTACTAGAGGCTTCACGTCTTTGGGTCCCAGTTTCTTTACCTGAAAAATATACATAATAACTCAATTTGGTATGTCACATTTTTGTTCCATTGTTCAGTCATGTCCAACTCTTTGTGACCCCATGGATCAAAGCATGCCAGGCTCTTCTATCCACCATCTTCAGAAGTCTGTCCAAATTCATTTGCATTGTTTCCATGACACTATCTATCCATTGCTGTCCCTTTTTTCTTTTGACTCCAAACTTTCCTAACCTCCTGGTCTTTTCCAATGAGTCCTGTCTTCTCATTATTAGGCAAAAGTATGTTAGCTTCAACATTTGACCCTCCAGTGAATAGCCAGAATTAATTTCTTCAAATATTGACTGATTTGATCTTCTTGCTGTCCAAAGGACTCTCAAAAGTCCTTTCCAACACCAAAAGTTCAAGTGTTGATTCTATGGTGTTCAGTTTTCCTTATAATCCAACTCTCACAACCATACATTACTACGGCAAAAAGCCATAGCTTTGAAGATATATGGACCTTTGCAAGCAAGGTGATGTCTCTGCTTTTTAGTATGCTGTCTAGATTTGCCATAGCTTTCCTTCTAAAGAGCAAGTATCTTCTAATTTTATGGCTACAGTAGCTGTCTGCAGTGATCTTTGATCCTGAAAATAAAAAATCTGACACTGCTTCCATTTCTTCTCCCTCTATTTGCCAGGAAGTGATGGGACCGGTTGCTAAGATCTTATTGTTTTTAGGTTAAGCTTCAAGCTAGCTTTTATACCCTTCTCTTTCACCATCATCAAGAGGATACTTAATTCTTCACTTTAAACATCATAGTGGTATCATCTGCATATCTGAGACTGTTGATATTTCTTCTGGCAAAATTAATTCCAGCTTTTGATTCATCTAGTCTGGAAGTTTGCATGATATATTCTGCAGATGAATTAAATAAGGTGACAATAGACAGCCTTTTCCAATCTTAAACAATCCTCTTAGACCACATACAGGTTCTTCAGGAGAGAATTAAGATGATTTGGTATTCCCATCTCTTTGAGGACTTGCCACATTTTATTGTGATCCACACAGTCAAAGACTTTAGTATAGTCAGTGAAGCAAAATAGATGTTTTTCTGTAACTCTTGCTTTCTTCATAATCCAGCAATTTTGGCAATTTGATCTCTAGTTTCTCTGCTTCTTCAAAAAATGGCTGTTCTTCTAGTAAATCTCAGGTCATATGTTGCTGAAGCCTAGCTTGCATAATCTGAAACATAAACTTGCTGGTCTGTGAAATGGGTGCAATTGGTCAGTGATTTGAATCCTCTTTGTCATTCTCCTTCTTTAGGATTGGGATGTAAACTGATCTTTTCCAATCTGGTGGCCACTGTTAAGTTTTCCAAATTTGCTGGCATATTAAGTACAACACTTTAACAGCATAATCTTTTTAGGATTTCCAATAGCTCAGCTAGAATTCTATAACTTCCACTAGCCTCATTGTTAACAGTGCTTCCTAAGGCCCACTTGACTTCATTCTCCAGGATGTGTTGCTCTAGATCAATAACCACACCATCATGATAATCAGTGATATTAAGATTTTTTTTTGCTTAGTTCTTTTGTATATTCCTGCCTCCTCTTCTTTTTATTTTTGTTCTTTTCATTTCAAGTTTATTAAAACTTCAGCAGTACAAATTATTCAGGTTGTAGAATATCAAAAGATCAAACTTAATGAAGTCTGCATTAAAAAAAAACAATCCCAAAAACAAAAAAAGAAGAGGAAAACAACGATAGAAAAGAGATGTTCTTCAGCACATCTTTAAACGTAAAGAGAAAAATGAAAATACAAAGTTCAAGGCCCTCACTCATCCACTTTTGTCTTCATCAGTTCCAGGACTGGACTCATGATCAGATTTTTTATCTTTACCACATGTATGGTCTCTTTCTTGACTCTTTGATTTTTGGCTGATTTCTTTTTCTAATGAGAATCTGCTCTTCTTCCTTATTTCGCATGTAGAGGATTTTAATTCTCTGTCTTTACTATTTTGTTTTTGTGAATTTGAACTCTGATATGGGTCAGCTTTTTTCTCTTTAATGCTGTTGCCACTACTGTTATCATGGTTTCTTGAGTGCCTTTTTTCACTCTCAAGGTTCTCTCTTTTGTGTGAACTCTTTGTTCCTTGGTTTTTACTTTTTTCTTTATTTCTGCTTTGACTTTCCTCTTTCCCTGAACTCCTCAATTTTCTCCTCCTTCTCCTATCTTTACTTCTAGATTTTTCTAGTGTTCCATTCCTTTCTTTGCTCCTTGATATCTCTCTTCTCCAGATTCCCTCTCTTTGTTCCTATAGTACTCCTTGCTCCTACTACAGTCTTGGTCTTTGCTCCTAGATCTGGCTTTTCTTCCTTTGTCCCTGCTTCTGCTTCCATCCCTTGTCTGGCCATTGGGGCTTTGTTTTCCTTTGGTCACCTCCTGTTCTCTACTCTTTGACTTCGCCCTTTTATCCTTGTCCTTACTTCTGCTATATTCGTGTTCATTGTTTTCTGACCCTGCTCACTTAGACCTCTCTTTACTTCTGCTCTTTACTCATTCTTTGCCGTGAGAATCAGAATATTTCTCTTTTTCTTTTACTTTTCATGATGTCTTTCTTTGTTTCTTTTTTTAAATTTATTTAATATTTTTAGTTTTCACCATTGATTTTCACAAGAGTTTAATGACAAATTTTCTCCCCATTTCTACCCTCCCCCCTCCAAGATGGAATGTGTTCTGATTGCCCCATTCCGCAGTCAGCCCTCTGTTCCATCACCCCACTCCCCCACCATCCCCCTTTCCTTTACTTTCTGGTAGGGCAAGATAAATTTCTATGCCCCATTGCCTATATATCTTATTTCCTAGGTGCATGCAAAAACTTGTCTTTTTTGTTTTTGAATGTCTGTGTTTAAAACTTTGAGTTCCAAATTCTCTCCCCTTTTCCTTCCCCACTTACCCTCCCTAAGAAGACAAGCAATTCAACATGTGCCACATGTGTATCATTATGCAAAACCCTTCCACAATACTCATGTTGTTAAAGACTAACTATATTTTGCTCCTTCCTGTCCTATCCCCCTTTATTCAATTTTCTCCCTTGACCCTGTCCCTTTTTGAAAGTATTTGTTTTTGATTACCTCCTCCCCCTGTCTGCCCTCCCTTCTATCATTCCCCCTTTTTTATCTCCTCCCTCCTTCTTTCCTGTGGGATAAGATACCCAATTGAGTGTGTATGTTATTCCTTCCTCAGTTCAAATCCAATGAGAGCAAGATTCACTCATTCCCCTCACCTGCCCCCTCTTCCCTTCCTACAGAACTGCTTTTTCTTGCCACTGTTATGTTAGATAATTTACCCCATTCTATCTCTCCCTTTCTCAATATATTCTTCTCTCATCCCTTAATTTAATTTAATATTTTTAGATTTTCATCCCTTTTTTAGCTATCATTCCTTCATATTCAACTCACTCTGTGCCTTCTGTCTATATGTGTATATGTATGTATATGTATGTAAATGTATGTATGTATATTCCCTTCAGCTACCCTAATACTGAGAAAGATTCCGTGAATTATACACATCATCTTTCCATGTAGAAATGTAAACAAAACAGTTCAACTTTAGTAAGTCCCTTATGATTTCTCTTTCTCATTTACCTTTTCGTGCTTCTCTTGATTCTCGTATTTGAAAGTCAAATTTTCTATTCAGCTCTGGTCTTTTCACTGACAAAGCTTGAAAGTCCTCTATTTTATTGAAAATCCATATTTTGCCTTGGAGTACGATACTCATTTTTGCTGGGTAGGTGATTCTTGGTTTTAGTGCTAGCTCCATTGACCTCCGGAATATCATATTCCAAGCCCTTGGATCCCTTAATGTAGATGCTGCTGGATCTTGTATTATCCTGATTGTTTTTCCACAATACTCAAATTGTTTCTTTCTGGCTGCTTGCAGTATTTTCTCCTTGATCTGGGAGCTCTGGAATTTGGTGACAATATTCCTGGGAGATTTCTTTTTGGGATCTATTTGAGGAGGGGATCGATGGATTCTTTCAATTTCTATTTTACCCTGTGACTCTAGAATATCAGGGCAGTTCTCCTTGATAATTTCTTGAAAGATGATATCTAGGCTCTTTTTCTGATCATGGTTTTCAGGTAGTCCAATAATTTTTAAATGATCTCTCCTGGATCTATTTTCCAGGTCAGTGGTTTTTCCAATGAGATATTTCACATTGTTTTCTACTTTTTCATTCCTTTGGTTCTGTTTTATAATATCTTGATTTCTCAACAAGTCACTAGCTTCCACTTGCTCCAATCTAATTTTTAAGGTAGTATTTTCTTCAGTGGTCTTTTGGACCTCCTTTTCCATTTGGCCAATTCTGCCTTTCCAGGCATTCTTCTCCTCATTGGCTTTTTGGAGTTCTTTTGCCATTTGAGTTAGTCTATGTTTTAAGGTGTTTTCTTCAGTATTTTTTTCAGTATTTTTTATGTCTTCTTTAGCAAGTCATTAATTTGTTTTTCATGTTTTTCTTGTATCACTCTCATTTCTCTTCCCATTTTTTCTCTACTTCTCTAACTTGCTTTTCCAAATCCTTTTTGAGCCCTTCCATGGCCTGAGACCAGTTCATGTTTTTCTTGGAGGTTTTTGATGTAGGCTTTTTGACTTTGTTGACTTCTTCTGGCTCTATGTTTTGGTCTTCCTTGTCACCAAAGAAAGATTCCAAAGTCTGAGTGTGAATCTGAGTCTGTTTTCCCTGCCTGGCCATGTTCCCAGCCCACTTACTTGACCCTTGAGTTTTTTGTGGGGGTACGACTGCTTGTAGAGTAGAGAGTACTTTGTCCCAAGCTTGAGCGACTGTGCTGTTGTTTTCAGAGCTATTTCTGCACAGCAAGCTCTGCCACCCCAGCACTACTCCTCCTCCAAGAACCACCAACCTGGACTGGACCGGTTGGAGGAAATAAGTGGCAGATCTGAGGGAGAGTCTTTCTTTGCTTCTTGATGTCATTCTCTTTTCTTTGTGCCTGTTATGTTTTGAATCTCTTTCTTTACTTTTTGACTTCCTGCTTTCACTTCTGCTTTTAGATTTGAACATTTTCTTTGCTTTGCTTTTATTATATTTGTCCTCTTTATCTGATTTTCTCCTTGTGTCCCTATCTTTCCTGTTGAATTTGTGATCTTTAGTTTTCTTTTCCTTTTCACCTTTTCTATTTGAACTTTCTGATACATGTCTATCTGTGTTCAGATATTTTTCTTTCTTTTCCTCTTGATGGACTTTTTTGATTTTCTTTTTTATTTTCATTTAATTCACTCTTATCTCCTTTGATCCACCTTTCACCACCCAACACCCTCATTCTTTGAGCTCTCTGCATCTCTTGTCTCCAATGTGGTTGAGTTTCACTACACCTGAAATGATCCTGTGATCTGGATCTGGAAGGTGTTCGATAGCACCTTGGTCCTCTTCATTTAATTTTCCTTTCATATCTGGTGACTCAAAGTCACCTTTGTTATGAAGAGGACTGGGAGTTAGATGGATTACACTCTCTTTCTTTTTCCCTTTCTCTATTCTTTCTCTCTTTCTCATATACTTTAAGAGGACTTTTTCTCATTAGGAATCTGCTTTCAGGAATAGGAGGGATCTCTTCTGGTCAGACAGTTGACTTTGGTGGTGCTTCAGGGCTTTCATCTTCACTCTCAGTAGAGGAATTTTTCCTGCTTTTCTTTTTCTTCTTCTTTTCCTTCTTATGTTTTTGAGACTTTCAGTGTTTCTTTTTTTGGATTTTTCTTCAGAAGCACTTTCTGAATCAGAAGAAGAATCAGAAAGAAGACTGAGAATCACTTGAACTATCTGAATCACTGTATCAGGATGATGACTTAGGTCTTTTCTTTTCTTCCTTCTTGGCAAGATAATACACAGGTAGGACCAGACAGCCAGTTTTCTTCAGGAGTCTTTTTGTTTTCTTTGGATTTGGGAATTAGCTCCCTACAGCTAAGTATTTGTACTTCAGCATATGGTTAGCTGGATGCATCTGTTTTATGGTATTCAGTCTCTTTCACAACCTTTGCCACCTCTTCTTAATCTCTTTTGCTTCTGTTAAGTCCCTAGCATTTTTGTCTTTTCTCAGGCCCATATTTCCATGAAACATTCTCTTGATATCCCTAATTTACTGTTTCAACAATAATCCAGGTAGCAGCTGCTGTGAGGTTGTAAACCAACAACAACCAGTTCACAAAGCGCTGCAAGCCCAGGTCCTTTTCGTCTGCTTTACTAAGGAAAGCAATGTTAAGGGGTAAACAATCTTACTTTAATCCAGCATACAAATATCATTTACTGAGCTCAGGGGAAAAAACCAGCACCCTGAATTACAGACCAAATACAATTCGTGGTTATCAACATCTAGGTATTCAGCCAGGGAGCTCATTATAATGGCTGGCCCAGAGTCACATGTCAGTCCTGCTGTGGCTCAGAGCTCCAAGAGAGAAGGCTAACCTCTATGCTTATATATCTTGTTCAGGGCCCTGAGGGCCCTGACCTTACCCAGACTGGGCGTGGAGAAGTTCCCCACCCCCCCAATATCACATCAGATACAAATCAATGGCTCCCAATTGTCTCAGTGCTGAGAAATACAAAACATCCCACTTTATCTCTCCCCCATTTCAGACAAAGGCCAGAATCATTTAAGGTCAACAGCAAAAAGTCCTACCTTGATTACTATTACATTTACTTAAAGATGTCTCTTGTCTTTCCTATTCTGTTGTTTTCTTCTATTTATTTGTATTGCTCATTATAAAAAGCCTTCTTATCTCTCCTTGCTATTCTCTAGAATTTTGCATTTATTTGGGTATATCTTTATTTTTCCTTCTTTCTTCCCTTTCCTTCTTTCCTCTCCTATTTGTAAAGCCTTGTTAGACAACGATTTTACTTTCTTGCTCTTCTTTCTCATTGGAATATTTTTTGTTGCTGCCTCCTGTACAATTTTGTGAACCTCTTTTTGTAAGTTCTTCAGGCATTCTGTCCACTATATCTAGTCCCTTAAATCTATTCATCATCTAGATTTCATATTCGTAAAGTATATCATTTAGGTCATACCTTTATGGTCTGATAGTTTTATCTCCTTTCTTCAATTTGTCTGAATTTTGCAACAAAAAGCTCATCATCTGAGTCACAGTTAGCTCCAGATCTTTTTCTTAACTGAATATATGGAGCTTCTATCCTTTGGCTGCAAATTATATAATCAGTTTTATTTCTATATTGACCATCTGGTGATGTCCCTGTGTAGAATTGCCTTTTGCGTTGTTGAAAAAGAGCATTTGCTATGACCAACAAATTATCTCGCCAAAACTCTATTAGTTTCTGCCCTGCTTCATTTTGTACTTCAAAGCAAACCTTGCCTGTTATTCCAATTATATTTTGGTTTCCTGCTTTAGTATTTCAACACCCTATGATGAATGTGATGTTTTTTGTTATTATTTCTAGAAGTTGTAGGTCTTCATAGAATTGATCAACTTTGTTCTCTTCGGCATCAGTCGTTGGAGCATAGACCCATATTACCATAGTGCTGAAAAGTTTGCCTTGGAATCGAACAGATCTCATTCTGTCATTTTTGAGATTATATCCAGTACTGATTTTCTCACCCTTTCATTGACTATGAGGGCCACGGCTTTTCTTCTAAAGGATTTTGGCCCACAGTCTTATATCTAGTGACCACTTATCCATCTTATCCATTTAAGTTCATTGATACCCATGATGTCAATGTTTAATCTCTCTCTCCTGTTTGACCACATCCAGCTTACATTCATAGATCTTACATTCCAGGTTCCTGGGCAATATTGATCTTTCCAGCATGAGACTTTCCTTTCATCACCAGACGTATCCACAGTTTCTTTTAGCTTTGGCTCAACTGTTTCATTAATGCTAGAGCTATTTGTAGTTGTTCTCTACTGTTCTCTGTTAGCATATTGGATACCTTTCAACCAGTGGGCCTGCAATGGCAAGCAAAGTGGAATGTTTGCTGTTTTTTTTTCTTTTGGAGTGCTTCTCAGCACTAAGGCAATCAAGGGCCCTTGATTGAGTCTTTGATTGAATCAAGAGTCTTTGATGAGCTGCTTAAGTCACTGGAAAGCCCAAGTCATATGAGTTTGAGTCACATGGTTGTGATACTGTCTGACCCTAAAGAAGTGCATATATACCCCGAGGTTAGTGTTTTTCTGGGGGCTCACTCATTGAAAAGTGTTCATGTGAAGATTCTGGGTAGCCATTAAGGAGGCCCCCCACCACCAACTTTGAAAACCCAGATGTTGGTGTTTATCTCTCTGGTAACTATGTATGTATTGCTATGGTCAGACAGAAGCTTGTCTGTTGATTTGTGTTATTTTCTCTGTTTATAATTTCTGTTTGTATTTGCTCTGAAGTTCAGGGTTCTGATTTTTCCCCCTGAACTAAGTGAGTGATATATGTATCTTTAATTAGAGTAAGATTCTTAACCCCTTAAAGTTGCTTTCCTTAGAAAAGAAGATCAAAGAACCTGTGCTAGCAGCCTTCCTTTGTGCTGGTGTTATTGGCCTTACACTTCCACAGCAGCTGCAAGCAGCATTGTAGTTACAGGACCTCATCTTCCAATGTATTCTTTTTATCATTTTAGTACTGTCCATGGGTTTTTCTTAGTAAAGACACAGAGTTATTTTTCATTTTCTTTTCCAGTGGATCATCTTTCATCAGAACTCTCCACTACGACCTGTCTGTCTTGGGTAAGCCAGCACAGCATAGCTCATAGTTTCATTTAGTTACACAAGCTCCTTTGCCACGACAAGGCAGTGATTCAGGAGGAGTGATATGTTATAGGGTTATTGAAAGGAAAGAACTTAGTAAACTTAAAAGATCACATGAGTAGCAATTGTTGCTATCATTATTGTTATTTTCTTATATCTCAAGCATTTAACATTGTAGTTTGTTCATAGTAAGATATTAACAAATGTTTTTCATTCATTCATTCATTCATTCATTTATTCTTCCCTCCTAGTTTTGCTTTCTAGATTCAAGTAAATTAAGTGTGATTCTTTTCCCAATGAGAGAATTTAAAATACTTGATGATAGTCATGTCGTCTGAATTTATTTTTTCTTCAGCCTAAAAACATTAAGTTTTGTCAACCTTTTCTTATGAAGCTTCACTTTCATTACCCTCACCATCCTGGTTTAACAGCTTTAGACGTGTGCTTCTTTATCATTATCGTTCCAAACACATAGCACCCAAACCTGAATGTGGATGGCTCAAGAATAGCGACAATTAGACAACAATTTTGCTCTCTTGCTTTTCTTTTCCATTGGAATGTTTTTTGTTGCTGCCTCTTGTACGATATCATGAACCTCTGTCCATAAGTTCTTCAAATATTGTATCTACCACATCTAATTCCTTAAATCTATTCATTATCATTATATAGATGAGTGAGGGGAATCATCCTCAAAATAGAGTTCCTATAGATGGTGAATTTAACAAACCAGAACTACTCAAGTCAATTCTGGTAGTTCAAATTCAAGTTTAAAATGAAATGAGACACTTTTAGATCATTTAATAATTAACAAAATGAGCTTTAGTTAGCCATAGCAGATAACAGATGTTCAGTAAGGATACTGTATTGATTCAATTGGTCATAGCTTTCCTAACTTTGTGTCAATCATGGTGGTTTGCTGGTCAGAAGCCTGAAGAAGGAGATAGCTCCCTTTGCCCTGACTTTTTATGCTTAGGTCACTAGGGTTCTCTGTCAATGATCTGAAGATGGTTTCAATGCCTTTTAAGGAAAAAAAAAACATCTAGCCTGCCTAAAGTAAGGTCAGAAGTTATTTTTTCTAATGTGATAGGCCAATAGTATAATTCTAAATGAAAAACTACCCAAAACTGAGTTCCCAGTGCATGCATATGCTGGGTTCTGTTATTTCTTTAGGCAAAATGATGTTAACAACTTGTTACTTTCTACTTTGTAAGACATTATTTTAATTTGTGCCTTAAACCTTGATAAGTTGAAGATCATTATTAAAATTTATTTCAGTCTTGATTTCTTCAAGTAAAAAAGTAGAAATAATATTAAATATTTGGTCTCTTAATCCACTAATCAGCTACAGGAACTTCCTAGGAAGCCTTTTCATGTATCTCTTTGAAGACAATGAGGGTACATGGTAGTTGTGTTCAAATATTTAAAGGACTCTCATATCTAAGAAGGATTAAACTTAAACCATTTGGCCCCAGAGGGCAGAATCACAGCAATGGGTGCAAACTGCAAAATGAAAAATTTAGGTTTGATGCTGGGAAAATTTCCCAGCAATTAGATGGAATAGACTTAAGAGGTCATGGGTTCCCTTTGGTTAGAGGTCATGTAGCCGAGGCAAAATGACCGTTGGTTCGTTACATTATTGTGAAGATTCCTTTTAGTTATCTAATAGACTAGATGACTCTTCAGTTCCATTCTAACCCTAAAATGCTATAATTCTGGGATCCTAAATAAATATGTTGAGAAAATGATTGTCTCTGAAAAGTATACTTTTGTAAAGATTTGTAGGTTTAGTTTCTTTACGAGGAAATTGAGCTACTGATTGTTACATTTTAAAGTTCAGAAGCTTAGAACTTCTTAGATGAGGAAGATTACAGAGAAGACTTATAGTAGAACACAGCAATTCCAAAGCCCATATGCTCTCAGGAACAGAACTTCAGAGAATAAGAAATCTCATTACAAGTCAGATGAGTTTCTTTGTGTGTATAAATAACAAAATCAACTCTTTTGAAACGTGCACTTCAGAATGTGCCTGCAAAGCTTGGGTACTACAGATTAGTGTTCAAATGGTTGGGTATAGTTCATTTAGTTTCATACTTATCCAATGATCACAAGTGGATAATTAGAACGAAGGAAATTTGACAGCCCATATGATAGCTGAGATGAAATTTACTGGATTGTGTCTGAGTGGGAAGTAGAAGACTAGATAATCTATTTGGGGTTAGTTTAGGGAATTTCTGGTTTATCCATCCAAATTTTCACTTATAAGATATAAAATCACCATTGTTCCTAAGTGGTTTGCAAATATGAACCAGTCATCTTTTTAAGAGAGAAGAATGAAGATACAGGGAAAAGTGCATTCACTAATATACATTTGGTGTGGTGTGGTGTAAGTGTATGTAGGGTGGCCCTCATATTGATGAATGTGCATACTTGAGTCTCTAATCCAAACTCACTCTCAGATCTACTGTCATTAGTATATGGGGAGAACAAGAGGTTGTGAAGACCTCATCTCTGGAGACTTCATGGAGAAGTTAGGTAACACTTTGCACTGAATAACTCAATGCTCAACTTGTGTGTCTGGATACTAAACACGATCCCTTTTAGCTCTTGAATTCTATGATTCCATTATTGAATGTATGGGATAGGAACAGTGGAACAGTTGGAAAGAAATACTAATATGTCATCATCTGTGAAATGTGTCACTACTAGTGATGGGCAAAAAATAAAAGTATGAACGATGGAATTTATTTGCATTTAAGGGAACCGAAATGTTGAAGAGTTAAAAAATTTCAAGACTGTGGTAGATAATTGTCTCGTCACTGATCCAAGTTATAGTGTCATAGGTTTAAATCTGGAAGGGGCCTTGTGAACAAAGTCTTCACTGATGGATAGAGAAACTCGGGCCCGGAGATATTCAGTGGCTTGTTTACATTAGGTAAATTAAGAAGTCAGAAGTTATATAGGTAGTAAGTAACGGAACTGGAATTCAGGTCAAGGTCCTCTGACTAAATCTAGTGTTCCTTCCACTACCACATTATCTCACCTTGACAAACAACTGATAAACTAAAAAAAATATTTGCCCATTTTATATATAAATGTCATTTTATACCATTTATACTATTAATTTACCATTTAAATCTCCTCATGGTTACTTTAAAAACTCTCCTAGTTTTACTTACCCTTTGTCCTTTTTAGTATGCTCAAGTTGGGGATACTTTTTTGCTCTATTATCTTACTTTCTCCATATACATGTGTATGTATGTATGTGTGTATGTATATATATATATATATATATATAATGTATGTGTATATATATACATATATATGTATATATATACCTACATCTTGTATATTATATATGTATAGGACATGTATGTATCACTTTGCAAGCACTAAGAAAGTCAGTATTTCCATGATTGTGTGTGCATTTGTGAGTGTGTACATGTGTGTGCGTGTATGTGTTTGTCTCTATGCGTATCTCTTTATGTCTCTCTCAGTCTATCTATCAGTCTATAAAAAGAGAGAGACAAAGACAGAGAGAACTAGAAAGGACCACATAGGTCATCTGGCCCAATGTCATTACTTTATAGTTAAGGACACTGACAAGTACCGAGGTAAAGAGACTTGTCAGACAGCACAGCCAAATCATAGTGAAACTTGGGAGTGAAACCCAGGTCTCTAACTTGTTCTTTCCATCTCATCAATCAGCCTGTCTGTGTAACTACTTTTGGTTCACTTCCTTTCATGGACTCCTGGGGCTGCCTAGGTAGTCAACAGTTGCAGGCACCTGGAGGCAGCCTTCTCCTTTGCTCTGCCTTTACCCCTTTTCCCTACTCCTGGGACACAAAACCCATTTGTCCTGGAAGAAAGCTTGGACAATCTTGGAGTCATAAATTCTATCCTTCCACTGAGATTGTGGACCATCACAACATACCACCATCCTAAATTCCTCTAGGCCACACCATCAGCCCACAGGAAAGGAAATCTAATCTTCTGATAAGAGCCCCAAGAACTTGCAACCTAACATGCAGCACAGTTCTCATGTATGTGTTGTATCTCCTAATTTGAGTGTGAATTCCTTCAGAACAGGGACTGTCTTCTTCATCTTTTTTAAAATTTTTCTTTCCTTTTATATTCCCAGTCCTTGACACCTACTGAACAATAAATACATTTAATTTTTTTATTCTTTCATTCATAATTTCTTTTAAATATCTTTTATGAATATTTTTTGTTTTTTTATCACTAATATTTCTGCAAATATCCACTGATTTTCCCAGTACTCTCAAGGTCATTCTATCCCTTTAAATAAAAAATAACAATTAAGAAAAATACATACTACATTGATAATTTCTGGTAAGGTATACAACATTTGGCCATCATAGTCTCTCTCTCCTCTATTTTGAGGAGAATGGCATATTTCCTTTTTTATTCTACTAGATCATTTCTGTTTTTTCAATTCCTCAGATTTTGTCTTCCTATAAATTTCCTTTTTTAAACTTAAATAACAAATTGGTTTACTAGTTCAAATATCAAGCAATGTGGCCTTTAAATTAAGATATTTGGGAACTACACCAGTTAATAATGAATGCTGATGTCTCCCCAACCATTTTAAAGCACAATGTAAGACATAGAAGCTTCTTTTATAGAGCTTTATTTGGAATTAAAAAAGATAAAATGAATTTATAAATTGTATTTCTCCTGACATCAAGATTTGACTGACTAAAATAATATTTCATGAAAGTGGAATTTAATTGGTCTGCATTAACTGAAAACAGGTGAAATTTCATTAAGTATAACATGTAAAATGTGCTACACGGTCTCTGATAAAATCAGATAAGATCTCATTTTGATTAAGTGTCTAGTTATATTGCTATCTAATTTACATCTAGACCAAATTTAATGTGTTAATAATATTGAAGTCAAGTCAGGTGAGAATGCATGCTAAATAATCTAATCTAAGTAATCATTTTGTCAGTTTCAGGTCTGATGCATGCATTTTGAAATTATACTCAAAGCTTGAAGGAAATACTGAAACTCTGCAATGTGGATTCCCAAAGAAATTATAGAACAAAGTGACTACTTTGTGAGATGTCATTTTGTTATGGAAAATGTGACTGTGATCTGCTGCTGGTGGTCTATAACATAGTGTATTAAAAGGAGAAAACTATCTATGCTAGTTAAGTGGATGGAAATATTTAAATGAAGATATTTAGAAGAGCACAGCATCAAAAATAATGAATGTGTTAAGAATAGCACATGATTATGTATGGATTTAGGGAGTAGAATTTTGAAAGCACAAGGTTACAGAAGAAAAAATAGCACAAAGTTCTGTAGGAAGAAAAAAAAATGTAAGTTTGTGTGATTTGCATGCATGTGTGTGTTTATACTTTCAGGCTTAGTGGTCCTATGTTAACTACTTCCTTACTGAAGAAAATTTAGCCCATTTTTATTGCACGTGAGGTATAGCCAATATTGTGGTGTATTTGGGATTAAAGTAAAGGGAAAAATCACAAAATCAGAGAAATTTTAACTGTTTTAGATTTTGAAGCTCACTTGGCTACCCAAAGACCCAAACAGTATTATGTTCATCAGATAATTAATAGAAATAGGTTACTCATACATGGAGAAAAAAAAAAACTTTTTATTTCCCACATTATTCCAAAAACATGGATAACATTTTAACTTTAGTAATTTATAAACTCCTCCAGAGCAATTTTTAAATATTTATCTTTGTTTTCACAGAGCCTTGCATACCTTAAGAGGTTAATAATGCTTCTAGAATTGCATTGGATTGAATAGAATAGAGTTAAATGGAAATGTATTTTGTTCCCACTTTTATTCAAGGCTGTGTGTACCAGTTTAAGAAGAGCTACAAGAGAGGGATAAAAAGAATATTTTGGATTGTAACGTGGCAACAAACATCTCAAAAATGGATTGTATGACCTGAGTGCTATTGATTTTCCTGATAGGATTATTTCACTTTATAGAACCAAACTATCTCAAATATGGATCTTTGTGTAATTAGACAAATCACAAGTATAGAATTAGTCATTATATTTGTTTAACAAACATTAATCATGAGAATACTGAAAAAAAATTCCCCTGTTTGCAAAGAGTCATCTACAAATCATTTATGCTAGTTCAACAAAATACCTGTAGTAATTCACATTTTTATGGGACTTTAATGTTTACAATTGGATTTTCTACATCATGGCTACATTTGTATTCAGAGTAGACACAGACAATCAACTTTTTCCTCTAAAGCAACTTCAGTTCTGTGAATTATTAGTCAGTGAAATAAAATATAATAAAAGAGAAAAAATGGAAATTGTTGCAACATATTTATATAGAACACTTCAGTCTTCATTAAGTGTCTTTAATACTACAATCTTATGAGATAGGTAATGTAAAAATTGCTATCCTCATTTTTCAAATCAGGAAACTCATGCTCAGAGAGTGTCAGTAAGTTCAAATGTTCACACAGCTCTTATTTAGTTTTAAAGCCAAAACAAGAACCAATTTCTCCAATATAGGGTTCTTTATGCATTGGCAAACTTTAGCACTGTTAAGTAAACCTTAAGCCTCGTGACTTTTTCTTTTATATAATTATATCTTACTGGGCAGATAGGTGGCACAGTGGATAGAATACCAGCTTGAAGTCAAGAAGACTAATCTTCATGAATACAAATCAGGCCTCAGACACTAACTGTGCAACGCTGGGCAAGTCACTTAACCCTGTTTACCTCAGTTTCCTCATCTGTAAAGTGAGCTAGAGAAGGAAATGGCAAACCCCTCTAGTATTTTTGCCAAGAAAAGCCCAAATGAGGTCAGAGATTGTAGGACATGATTGAAAAATTTATCAACTAAAAGGCTTGGCTAATGAAGTCTACTTGGCTATAGTGGTTCTAACAATCAGAAGGTTAAGCTAAGCAACCTTAAGATGGACATTTGTTTGGTGGTGATTTTGTAGCCATCCTTCAGGTCTTCCATATGGAAACAATGCCTGAGGAAGTTATATTTGGGGACCTTGATGCAGAGAGTCTCAATAGTTCTGGCCCAAGTGCTGATGGCATTGGCATCATTGGTCTCCATGTTCTTCAGTTTTTCTTGTTATAATGAGCAAAGCACGTGCTTATTGGCATCAACCCTTTTGAGAAGATTGTATATTTGGGACCTGGATTTCTTGTTGCCATTTCTGTAACATTTGTGGAATTGGTTGTGTGATATGTTTTTTTTTTCTTTTTTTCCCCCTTATTTTATTATGAACTAGAGAATCATCAAAAAACACTTTGAGGATTTACATAAACAAAAAATATGAGAAAATTAGGATTATGCATGAAAACTATGAATCCTCTACAGGCAGATTGTTCCAAATATATATATATATATACATATATATATATATATACACACACACACACTTATGTGTGTATGCATGCATACATGCAATTTAGTGTGGTAGTGTACTCATTGTTTTATTATCTTCTTTCCCTTCTGAACCCTTCTCTCTTCTCTTCTGTATACTTTTATTAATATGTCATTTATACTCTTTTCTATTATATCTTCCATTTGTAGCAGTTTTTCTATTGTCTATTCTTATTCCTACCTATTCCCTAACTCTTCACCATCAACTATTAACCCTCAAATGAAAATTCTCACTAATAATAAAAGTAACAGCATAATAAATCAAAATAGACTTGTGTTGTAAGTATTATAACAAAAAAGTATATTTCATTCTCCACTTATGGTCCATTATCTCTTTACCAAGAGGTTGGAGGAATGTTTCCTCAATAGTCTTCCAGAATTATGACTGAGGATAATAAGAGATCTTAGGTTTTAAACAGTGTTTTCTTTTACAAAGTTTTGGTCATGGTATAAACAGTTCTCTTGATTTTGCTTATTTCACTCTTTTTCAGCTGATACCAATCTTCCCTGATCTCTTGCAACTTAGTACTATTCCACTATATTCTTATACTGTCATTTGGTAAGCCATTCCTCAATTGATGGGAAATTAGGGCCTTGTGGACCCAATCTGTTACATTATTCAACTTTTCTATTTTTATATATTACCAAGTTGTTTTTAATGATTATTATTTTCTATATTTCTGATTATTGTGATTAATTTTTAAAATTTTGTCCCTATTTTAGATTCACATCCATTTCATTGATCTGTTATTTCTCTCTTATATTAATAAATGTGTATGGAGATATCCCTTTATTCCCTCCAAAAATAATAATGCTACTTTGGTTGAATCCCAATACTTTTGGTAAATTTTCTGGTTATTTCAATTGTCAATGAAAACATCTATTGTTTCTAGGATTTCTTCTCTGATTCCATCAATTCTTTAGAATTAAGCTATTTAGGCTTTATTTTATAAGAAGCCTTTTTTTAACTTTTTCTTATTATATATTTTATGTTTACACTGTAGTCAAGAAAGGATATATTTAATATTCCTGCCCTTCACTCTTTTATGATTTGGGCTTTAAAAACAAACTAGAACTTTGTTAATTTTTATAAATATACAATGTGCCACTAAGAAATGTGTATCTATACCTTTCTTTTCTCAGTGCATAATTGCCCAAGGTCTATCTAATCCAACTTTTTAAGAATTCTTTTCAATCCTTAACTACTTTCTTATTTATCTTTTTTTATTGGGTTAGTCTTGGTCTGAAAGGGGCACACAGAGGGCCCCAAATAGTATAGTTTTTCTGTCTATTTTTCACTATAAAATTCCCTATCAAGTCTTACAGAAATTCCATTTAGTCTATATATTATATATTAATATCATTTCTTTATTCATTGAATTTTAAAGTATAACACAGTTTTCTGATTATTGCTTTTAACTATGCCAGTTTTTTACTGTTATCTCATCTGTTGCTACACCTCCTTTTTGAATTCTCTCAAAGCATTAAACAAAATCTGATCTAGTTCCTTGGTTAACTCTGTGAATCTTTATGTTTAAATGTGCTTCTTTTAAGCAACATATTCTTGGATTCTCCTTTCTAGCCCATTATGCTACCATATTCCATCTTAGAAGATAATTCCTCCCAGTCATGTTCACTGTTACTATTAATTATACATTCCTTCCATGATGTCACATCATATTTTTTCTTCTTTTACTCACAGTCCTAACATTAAAAAAAGAAAGAGAAATAATCTGAGTTTCTATCTCATACCCATTAGATTGGCAAAACTGACAAAAAGGGAAAATGAAATATTGGAGTGCCTGGAGTAAAACAGGCACATTAATCCATTTCTGGTAGAGCTGTGAATTGGTCTTGCCCTTCTGGAAACAATTTGGAACTATGCCCTGAAAGTCCATAAACTGTGCATACCACTTGATGCAGCAGTATTATTAGTAGGCCTAAATACCAAAGAGATCAAGGAAAGAGGAAAAGGACACACATACTAGATCATTTATAATAATTTTTTTTTTGTAGTGGCAAAGAACTAGAAACTATGAGGGAGGGAGAAAATCCATCAATTTGGGAATGTCAGAATAAATTATGGTACACAATGTGATGGAATACTATTACAACATAAGAAAACGGGAAAAGGGAGTATGTGGTTGGTGCCTTCCTCCCTACACAGTAAACTATGGTGGCCAATTCTGTTTCAAGTTATGTTTGGCCACACCAGGGTTGGCATCTGGCTTCAGGAAGCTAATTATTATTACTAGCACTGGCTTGTGACTCATTCTTTAAGGAGTCCCATCATCCATAGGAAGCCTTTCCCAGTGTTCCTTCATCTTAGTGCTTTCCTTCGATACTACTTCCATTTTAATCTGTCCATATCTTGTTTGTACATAATTATCGAAAGTCTATAGAGGCATTTTGTTGATTTCATTGTTATATTTTTGGACAGTCTACAGGCACCATTCCAGAAATTTGAACCACTTCCATTTGAATTGTCTTAGAGAGATTCTGAAGATTACCTGTCAAGATAAGGTATGGGGCACTGAGGTCCTTTCTCGAGCTGAATAACCAAGCATTCAAACTCTGTGACAGAGAGCACAACTCAAATGGGCTGGCCCTGTGACCCAAATGCCAAACACCTATATGGAGACCAGAAGAAACAGTATGAGGACATTCTCAAGGTCTCTCTGAACTTTAGTATTGATTGTGAGGCATAGGAAACAGTGGCACAGGACTGCCCAGCATGGCATACCTACTATGTGCTATGAGCAAAACAGAATAGCAGTGTCACAAAAAAAACAAGAGAGGCCCTATTATGGACTCATCTTCATTCTAAATATTCAGACTACTTGTACTCTACCTGTGGGAGAGCTATTTAACATTGTATTGGACAGTTGAATACATTGTATCTTGACCCCAACATCATCATGTTATTGGTTTGTATTGTTTGCATGTTGTATACCCTTAGATTGTGAACTCCTTGAGAGTAGGTAATGGGTTTGTTTGTTTGATTTGTTAGGTTGTTTGTTTATTAATTAATTAATTAATTTAGTTAGTTAGTTAGTTAGTTATATTTGCCTCCTTTCTTTGCATCCCCAGTGCTTAGCACAATGTCTGGCATAAAGTATGTGCTTAATAATTACTTATACTTGTACTTAATAATTACTATTCACAGAACTGGCTTGATTTGTCTATTTTCTGGAGTTCATTCTCCCCTCCTCCCCCTGTCCCTACCTCACTTTCACACTTACTGGAATTCCTTCTGGTTTCCCTAGTTGTAGCAACAATTTGGCTAGCAGTTGTTGTGGGGGTGAAAGACCACCACAAGCCCAACAACAAGGATGCTGCCAGCACAGGTTCTTTTATTTGTTTCACTAAGGACGGTACCATTAAGGGGTTAACAATCTTACTTTAATCCAATATATACATATAAACTCACTTAGTTCAGGAGGAAAACCAGAGCTTCAGAGCAAATACAAATTACAAACATACACAATATAAACATCCCGATCACAATTCATAGTTACCAGGAAAGCATCAACATCTGGGTTCACAAGCTGGAGGCTCTTAACTACAGCTTCCCAGACTCTCCATATCAACATTCCTCCAAGAGTGAGAGCCCCAAACATATAACTCTGTTCTCTCTTTTTATAAAGCCTTAGCCATCCTCTGATGGACCAGAACTTAGGCACATACTATTGGCTCTGGTCTTAGCAACTCCATTTAGGGCCCTGGGGGCTTTCCATCTCTTTCAAACTAGCGAACTAATTTGCTAACCAGCCTGGGGCTTTGCACCTAGTAAGACTCAATCAAAGACACTTAATTAATTTACTAAAATAGTAAAAAAAAAAAAGCCCCACCTTAATTACCAATACACTAGTATAACCCTTTCACCACCTTTCAGCTGGTGCTGGTTACCTTTATTTGGACAACTTTTTGTTCGGAGGCAGTTCCAAAGTACATGTAAAAGCCTATTTCTTGTTTTTTTTTCTTCAAATTTCTTTATTATTAGCCCTTTGGGACCATTTTCATCTGTTTGCTGGAGTTTAAGTGGGAGAGTTCCAATTTTCTCTGGCTTATTGAAATGCCACCTTAACCAGAGATTGAACTGGGCATTTTTCAATGTTATTTATTTGTTTGTTTGTTCTGCCACACATCCCATGACTTTTAAGTGAATGAGAAGTAAAACATCTATGCACATATACATGTAACTGTATGTATACCACATATTGCATATATATATATATATATATATATATATATATATCCATGCATATATACATCCATCCATTCATATATATACACGTGTGTGTGTGTGTGTGTGTGTGTGTGTGTGTGTGTGTGGCTAAAGAGCTGACCTCAGAGTTGGGAAGAATTCTGTTTCTGCCATACAGAGATTGTGTGTCTCTGGACAATGCATGCAATGTCTCAGTGTATCTCACAGTTCCCAAATACTAAAAGTAGCAGGGAATGTGATGAACTTTATTATTAATAGATGAAATTCTTCATCAGAACTTATAATTTCATCGCATACTAATGAAATAACATGCCCAATTATTTGGTTATTTCTTCTGTTTAGAGAGATGAAATACCAACACATTTATTACATATATTTACAGATATGTTCATACAATGTGTGTGCATATATGTGCATACATATATGCATGTAAATAGGAAATTTTTGCTTTATTTTTCTTTTCTTTTGTCCAAACATCTATATTCTGGGTTCCTGTAGTTTTAAAATCTGAGAGATATGTTGGCATGTATGTTGTTAGAACTTTCACTGATTGTGAAATGTTGCACTTGTTGGAAATAATAGCCTGAGACTGTGTTAACCTAATATTAAAATTCTAGTATGAGCTTCTTATATAACAAGCAGCATGAATTGGCATAAACATAACACAAAACCAAAGAAAATTGCAATCTAGATTAAGTTTTGAATTAGGTGTACACCAAGGATTAACTAAACATAGCAGGGGAATCAAACATTATTATACTTGGAATTCATCAGTAATCCCTGTGCTACAAAGTATGGTGAGGCATATAATAATCTAAAAAACTCAAAATATTAACAATCTGTTGAAAAGATCACACAACCTCCTATGGTTTCCTTAATGAGTTTCCAAACTGGCACAAGATTCATTAATAAATATGTCCAATAGGGTCAAGGGTATATCTTTCGGAAGTTATGCTAGAAACCTCCCACCATATTGCCATTGACCCCTTAATATGAACTGCTTTTTGGCTTCAAATAGTCAGCTAGTTCTGAATTGACTTAGAAGATGTTATTGCTTTCTTTATTTAGCTTATATTTTGGAGTTTAATTTCATTATTACCTGCTGTTCCCTGACTTTTGATCCCATTCCAGTCCTTTGTTCTCTTGTTTTCTTAATTTCCAGTTGTATAGTTTGAGAAGTTCTAAAAAGAGCACATTATTTAATGTTGACCATATAGTCCTCTGAGCCATTTAGTGAAAAGGTAAACATTCATTTGACAAATAGATGGGTGGATGACAGAAGGATAGATAGATATTAGAAATAATTAGGCATGAGTTGATGGACTAACAGGTGAAAAGTTATGAGGATTGTTAATATCATAATAAGTTTGAATACATTTGTTGGATTTATGATTGAAGCTAAATAAATGGATATGTTCCAAGTTTTGGTTTCTTGCCAAAGCTTCAACTGAGGTAGAATTACCCAATCAGACTTAATCAACATGTCAGGATTTTTATGGCAAACAACAACTTAGAGTCAGTGTCTTAGCATACTTTTAGAGAAGCTGCAATGCCTCATCAATCTATGGTGTGGAGATGTTAATTAGTGGCTCATGGACATGATATATCATCTTCCTCTGCAGAAGTGAGGACTTAATGGGACAGAGTGTAGAATAATACACTATGCAAACACATGGGAACAAACCAAGGAGATCAATATGAATAGAATCTAAAATCACTACTAGAAAAATGAATGGATAATCATTATTAACATGTTTGAGGGTGGCTCACTTAGGAACAATAGAAAACTAAAGGGAATATTTCTATAACTAAGTACATCAAATTTCTCTATAAAGGTTATCATAGTATAAATAAAATTATGCTAAAATCAGCTGAATTCAGATTAAATATAACTAATCATCTAGAGAACTGCTGTTGAAATGCACCTCCCCTGTCTGTGTGGAACAGGGGACACTAGGGATATTAAATGCTATATACATTGGTAGTTGCATTGTGTTAGTTAGTTTTGCTAATTGTTTTCCTTAGTTACAAAGGAAGAGTCTGGTCTGGGAGGCAGTATTGGGTATTAGAAAATGATTGTGGCATGAAAACAAAAGGAATCAACAATAAAGTCACAACAACAACAAAGACAATATCAACAATAGCATTTATCCAGAGCTTAGTGTGTGCTGGGAAGTGTGTTAAGCATTTTACATGTATTATGTTATTTGATCCTGTATTAGGAGGGCAGAGTTTATAATCTCAAAGAGGATCATAAACATGTCTGAAAGGTTCGGAACCGCCGGATATAAGAAACTCTCAAAGTAGAAGGCAGAAGAATCAAAACATATATTTAGGCTCCACAGTAACCAACCCATGAACCAGCAACCCCATTTTGATATATTGATCAAAAGCTTCCAGGCCCAATAAGTACGCCTTGAAAGAGTAACCAGGAGGCTACAGAGAAGCATGATTGTGTAAAGCAAAATCATGCTTCCCCCTCTATGGTAAAAAGATTACCCACTGGCCTGAAGTCTTTGTTCAGCTTCCTCCTGTAGGTCAGCTCTGCTACTGGCAGCTCCTGCTGTGGCTGTGGCTGCGGCTGTGGCTGTAGCTGTAGCTGTGGCTGTAGCAGTCTCTGGCTCCAACGGGAGCTGCTTTTAACCATCCAGCTTCTGCGGGGGTGTAAGGTACGCCAGGGAAAGCACAGGTTCTTTCAATCTGCTTAAGCAAGGTGAAGGGGTTGACCGGGAAAGCACAGGTTCTTTCCATCAGCTTAAGCAAGGGAAGCAAGGTGAAGGGGCCGACAAGCTTACTCCAGTCCAACATACAAACAGCATTCAGTTCAGGGGAAAAAGCCAAACTAGTCAAGGCCACTTGTTGACTAAGTGCTAAGGAGCCCATTTTTGGTTGCCAATACACTCCACCCCTTGTTATAGGATACATAATCTAATCAGCCATGTATCCTAGAACATACATTGTGATCCAATTACAAAGGAAACTAAAACATATCATTCATTATAAAGCAAAACATATCATTTGGTGACATTCCTAAATATTGGTTTACGATTCAAATGTGATCCACCCCTAGGTCCCAGCAAGATAATCTCTTCAATCAATCATCCCCAAAATAATTATTAATAATTCAAATGTCCACCCCTAAATCCTTGTATCCATTACATAGGATCAATAATATCATAATAATAAAACAACATAGCAAAGATAACACAAAATAAGTAAACATAGAACACTATCATCATTCCCACCCCCCTTGAATGATTGGGGCTCAAAATCTTGGGGTAAGGGGTGAAGGTCTCATTTTCCATAGCTTCTTCATGCTGAAATTGGATGTAGAGATGGCCCTGCCCCCAAAAGTCCCATTCCAGAGGTCAGTTCTTTAACGAGCTGGCAGGAATTCCAAGAATGCTATGTGCTTAGGCAGTCACCAGAAAGTTCAGGGTGCTTAAGCCTAAAGGAAAGAGAACTAGCAACAACATTAGCCAAAACAAAGGACAAAAAGAGTAGACAAGTATGGACTATTATTCTTCAAATAAAATCATCTCAAGTTTGGTTGAGATTTCAGTTATGCAAAGATCCAACATCAGAGCCAAACTCAGGTGGGAAATGTTTCTTTTCAAAAGGAACATAATGAGGAAGCCAAGAGGATCCCACCCTAGATAGAGACTAAGATTGTCCTCTCAGCCTTTCCCCAGATGTACAAGGAAACACAATGGGAAAATTAAACTAAGAGGATCCCATCCTAGATAGAGACTAGGATTGTCCTCCCAGCCTTTCCCCAGATGTACAAGTTTTCATCCGTTAATCACACAAGGTCACCTTCCCTCTGAGCGGCTTGTGGGCTTGGAGGAGCAGTTCTTATTTCCCTATTTCTCCTGTTATCAAGTCCTTTATCTCTATACATTCTATATAATTCATTGGTTGGAATTCCATCTATCATTTCAAAACCTACCCCTGCTCTCAATAGAGCAGTAAACATTTCTTTCCTTGTTACTCTCCTTTGGCGCCAAGTTTGCTGGTTATTCACCCTTCTCTCTCGAGGAGATCTATCTCTTCCCCAGTCACCTAAGTCATGTAACTGTAAAATCTTATTTATCACTGTTGTAAGACGGCTCCCTACTTCTCCAAGTAATAAATTCAAAATTAGTTGTTTATAAGCAGGGGGAGCTGTCCTAATTATTAAATTCCTATGAGGCAGTCCCATTGGATCATTGTAATATTTGTCTGCGGTTCCTATCATAATGGCAGTCTTCATCACCTCCTCCTTTAGTCTCATGATACAATCTCTAAGTGAATACCAGGGTCTGTGCTCAGTGGGCCACACAGAATCAGTAGCATATCTCTTATTGCATCCCACAGCGGCTAACGCCAACAGAGTAGTCCTGCTATCACCATCTCCTTGCTGATGATGTTCCCTAAAAGCTTGTTGAACTAGAGGATCATGGCTGATACCTATGAATCTCATGCAGTCTGTCCTATCTACTGATATTCCACTGGCCCCTTGATCACTGAGTCTTACCATCCAAGATATCAATGGTTCTCCTATTCTTTGGCTGAATCTACTCAAAATATCTGTGACCTCTTGCGGTGAGAAATCTTCCTGAATTTCCCTTGTAACTGAATCTTCACCTCGGGTTTCTGTCTTCCTCCTTTGTATGGGTCGAGCCCTTGTCTGATCATTTAACCATCTCCTATTCTCTGTGTGAGGGACATCCTGAACTCCAGTAGTGTTTTGTGCCTCAGCCCCTAACATTGTCTCATTTTCCCCCCACTCACTTCCTCTGCCACCATGGCTAGTACGAAGCAAGCAGTCAGGCTCTTTCTGGGCTGGGTTGAAATGCACTCTGGGCTTTTTTGGTCTCCTGTTGCTCTTAGCCACATTAATAGAAAAGTTCTCATTTGAGTCAGTTTGGTCTCCTGCTATCTGAGATTCCCCTTCTTGTTGTGGGGTAGGAGTGCCCCCATGTCTTTCACTTAATCTCAATCTTTTGTATACTAGCCGGTAGGCTGATAACACTATCCAGCTTTGCCTAGATAGTGATGCCCCTGACTGAATCCCAACTTCTTGTAAACACTTTTCTAAATCCCTAGGATCTCCTCTCCGTAGCCTTGGTTCCCAGTTTTCACAGGGTCCAGCTTTTTTAGCAAATTCTTTTGCTAGGGAGGAATAAAATGGATCCTCCCATCCTGGGATATTCATCTCTTCCTCTGGAATTGTTCTGCTTCTAAATAGAGATCTTATACCTAGCGATCCCATACTCGTCGCCAAATGTATTAGGAGGGCAGAGTTTATAATCTCAAAGAGGATCATAAACAGAACCTTTCAGACATGTTTATGATCCTCTTTGAGATTATAAACTCTGCCCTCCTAATACAGATCCTCATAGGTGTTATTATCTCCATTTCAAAGTTGAAGAAAAGGAGGCAAACAAAAGTTAAATAATCTGGCTAGTCACAAAATGTGACAGGCTAGATCTGACCTCTGGTCTTCCTGACTCTAGGTCCAGTGCTCTGGACAGTGCACTGTGATAACAAGAAGCCAATAAAGCTTAAAAAAAAAACAAATCAGACCAGTAGACTAAAAAAAAAAATGACAACTTACATACTGTATCATTCAGTGGTTGGATTCAAATAAATTAACAACTGGTTCTCCACTGAGCAGAGATGTCACCACTGCCACTGATGCGGTGGGTGCAGGCCCTGCCCCCAGTAACCAGTTTGCCAAACTCAACTTAAAATTAGGTACTGGTTCTGCTGAACTGGTGCAAACCAGATGTATCCCACTTCTAGTACTGTTCATTTCAACAGATTATTTGGAGTTGGAATGAGGAATTTTTTATTAGAATTCCTCTAACTGTGGGTTTCCTGCCTCATCCTGAGGCCATGCTCTCTACCATACAGTTTATATTCCTTAGTTCATAAGACTAGTATCTGCGTACAATTCCAAGAAAAGTTAAAATAACTTGGTAAAAGAACAAAGGTATTGTAAGTTCTGATGAAATGATGGCATATTGTACATCTCACGCCTTTATTTGAGCAATATTGGAATTTTCCTTATAATATAAGGTTTCAACTCCCTACTCAGGAATTTTTCAAGGGAGTTGTTATCATGTAATAGAGCAAAAAATACTTAGTGATTCTTTGATTTTCCTGTGCAGGCCTACATCTCATAAAGTTAATATGCTATCAATTAACACAGAGTTAGATTTCATTATTTAAATGAATCTGATCTTTGTTCAAACATGATATAATTATGCTGCTCCACATGTTACTCGTGTCATCAGGGTCCATCATTGGGCCTCTTGTCCATTTCCAAAGCACCGTAAAAGGTACTCCTGGGAGCTGTTTTCTCAGCTTCTGAAGGATAGTTTTCATTTAAGCTTTTCAGCTATTGGTTTAGTGTTCTCCAAGCAACTGCTCTTCATTCCACATAAATAGAAATGAGCCATGGAGAAAACAAGGGAAAACTAGTGGCACATGTTTTAATTGTCATCCAAAATTAAAAGACAGAACAACAAGTGAGGAAAAGTAATGATGTCTGAATCATGGTATCAGTATCCCTTGAATCAGATAGAGAGAGAGAGAGAGAGAGAGAGAGAGAGAGAGAGAGAGAGAGAGAGAGAACAAGAGAGAGAGAGAGAGAGAGAGAACAAGAGAGAGAGAGAGAGAGAGGGAGAGAGAGAACAAGAGAGAGAGAGAGAGAGAGAGAGAGAGGAAGAGAAGAGAAGAGAGAATTAGTTAAGCTACCCACTCAGGTAAAAATCAGTGCCTCTCTAACATAAATCTTCAAAGATCATATGGATTCAGAACTGGAAGGAATCTCAGCTGTTGTCTAGTCCATCCACCTCATTTTACAGGTAATGATTCTGAGGCCCTGATAGCGTAAATTTATTTGCCAAAGGTCACGGACATAGTAAGTATCAGAGGCAGGATTTGAGCCAAGAACCTCTGAGCTAGAGCAGGTGATTTTAACTTTTTTATGTTCTGTCCTCTGGTAGTCTGAGGAAGCCTATGGAACCATTTTTACATTAGTGTTTTATAAAGAAATGAAATAATACATACAAAACCAATTATATTGAAACGTATTTATTTAAAACCAAAATAAAAACAAGTTTATGGACTACAAATTAAGAACTCTTGGACTAGGGTCAAGCCTCTTTCAATTTTACCACACTGACTTCTTGGTCAAGGGAAATAGCTCTTCTAAAACAAAGGGTTGCTGTAATGGTTATTCCTTACCATCTCTCTCCTGATTTATCCAACAGTTTCTCCAGAATTTGCAGCTATTGGCCAAAAAGGACAGAGGTGAATAAAAGGGAGACCCAAACACCAGAAACATTATATTCGTCTCAGCATTCCCCTTCTCTTTTTCTTTCATACCCACTTTGAATCTCAGTGAGCCTTTCCATCCAGAATTCTCTAGTACATCTTGTTTCAAGTATTTCTATAATCTGACTCCTCTGCCTTGCTCTCCCATGCCTATAAAAATTTCACACATATTCTACCATCATTCAGTTCTTCCTTAAGAAACCTTTTTATGATGTTCATGTTGAAATGTTTCTTGAAATCATTACTCATGGAACTCTCTAGATGATGTGATGGAGTGAATGCTGTTGAATTGATGGGCCATTGTATATTCCAAAGAGAATTAGAAGAATTGGATTCAAATCCCCTTAATTGCTTATTACCTGTATTACCAGAAATGATCTGTTTAAATAGAAAATCTTAGTTTCCTCAGCCTTGAAATAGGAGCAGTAATAATCACGGGATCATGTTGATTCTAGATATGAAACTGAAAAATACCTTATAGGCCATTTAGTCCTACCTCCTTGCTCGATAGAAGAGGAAACTGAATTTTAAAGATGTGATTTGCCAAAGGTTGCAGAAGTAGTAAGAGTCAGAAGAGAGATTTGAACCCAGGTTATCCAACTTCCAAGGCTACTGTTTCTTTTTCTCTCAAGCAGCAGGACAATCTTGAGTAGCAGGAAGCAGCTTGTGCTGAGCTGGATAAGTTAAGTCAACACAACTACATTGACCATCATCTCTTTTTGGACCTTAACGGAGATAGGAAAATACCCTGAAGTGAAGGGCATTGTGAATGGCAATGCTTTCAGGCAAGTACCCTCAGTCATCATCCAGGCGGCATCCCATATGGAGATGTAGTCTGGCAGCTTCTCCTGCAGGTGCTTCAGGCAAATCTATTAAAGATTCAGGAAGGAAAGTTATTTTCACAAAATCTTTGGCACTGTCAAATGGTGCAACATCTAAAATTGATGTGATTTTATAAGTGGAAATAACATTAATGTAAAGGCATTATCATTTGCTTTGCTGTTGTACCCTAAGGACCATGGAACTTTTCCATCTTACTCGTGGCTTTACATTCTATATGTGTGGTATCCCCTATTATTATGTGAACCTCTTGAAAGCAGGGAATATTTTTCATTTTATATTCCTAGTGCTTAACATCTACTTCTTCATTCATTTATTCATTCATTCATTCATTCAAGCATAACACATTACTTCATTGTACTATCTATCTCATATAGCTACTACGAAGATCAATGGAAATGGTGTATTGTAAGTCCTGCATAGCTGCTTAATGCTATATGAATATTATTTTTTAGACCCAGGTGTTGTATAAGGAACTCCTAGTAAGTAGAACTGCCTCTTATTAATGTGTTTGTGTAACTGCTTTGCAGTTTATAACCTTAGAGAGTTACTTCATGACTGTTAGAGGGTAGATTTGCTCAGAATTCCAAAGCCAGTTTATATGAGAGGTGGAATTTGAACTCAGTTCTTGTCTGGCTATTAAGTTCGTTCTTTGTCCATTATGCCATGCTGCTTCTCCAGGATGTAATAGGTCTGAGAAAATACAGTATAAATGGAAGAGTCATTGTTTATTATTTGTTTTTGATTTTTGAAGAGGACCAATGACATCATGGGTGATATGCATCTGTGGGTGAATTGGATTTAAGAGAGGCAGAGTTGCACAGTTGTCAGCCTCACTCTCTCTTCCAGAGTCATCCAAGCCCAATGGGAAAATGAAAGTTAGGAGAACTGGTGATGGTCTTGGATTCAGTGGATGACATTGGTGTCTTCACTGTCTGACCAAGTTCTAAGTGCTCCACAGCAACTGCTTCATGGCTGTTGGAACAAATTGTTCTCATCCACCATTCCACTGTGGAAGGTCTTCAAATGCTTAGATTAGACAACCCCCTAAACTCACCAATGGGTTTGGGACCCATCAGTTACACTCAGTCTGGTTTAGCCTGTCTACTAAGATGGTTTCACCAGAGTGTGGCTGCTGCATGTGCTATACAGCTCCTTGGAGCCACATGTGAGAACTGGGTGAATCAGGTGGACACCAAAGGTGGATGAGCAGTGCTGAAAAGGGCTTAGCAAGCCCTCATACCAGAGATTACTCCTGAACAGGTACTTGTACACGCTGAATGGAATAACAGATGCTGGCAAAATGACCTCTTACCATTTAGGCTATTTTCTGTTTCCACTAGAGAGAATCTTTGGATATCATCCCAAGCTATGCCAGTATTTATGAGAGTCCATGCTACTGTGAACTGTATTATAATAAGGCTGCATTGTACATGCTTCTATAATCTTTACTATTTTTCCACCTTTTTACAAGATGCATTTTTCAAATAATTCTATAGATGTTTTATTCCCACTTGGATATTAAGTTTATTTATCTAGTATGCTAAATTTTCCACATAAGTAAATCCTTCCATCTATTTAATCATGATGTTTCTCTGCTTTAGATTTTCTCCAAATATACCTACAGGTGATATGTGAAATTGACTTTTAAAAATTACCATTTGTGCCAGGAAAGCATTATCAGTGTGAAGGCTATTGAAAGAAGGAAACCTGGGGAGCAAAGCTGTATAATGAATGTTTCTTCTGCTGCTTCTTTTGGACTCCATAAAAGTTTTATCATCACTGTTATTGTCCAGCTTTCAGATAAGTATCACTATGAAAATAATCTTATTTGAATTTCCATTTGTAGCAAAACTTCCTTAGATTGTACTTCTAAAAAGAGATAAAAAATAAATCAGTGCCATTTGTTTATAAATTAAAATATATGATCAACTTGATCTCTACAGGAGAAAACAGTGATGATGTTTCATATGAATTAGTTCAGTGAAGTGAGCTATTCTTCTATCCTTATTTAATAGCCTTAGAAGAAAGCTGTAAGATTTATTTTGTTTTCTTTGATGTAGTAATTCTTGTATAACAACTCATGAATGCTTTTATGATATTAATCTATATATGGCAGTATGAATAAAAAGGTTTTAGAGTCAAAAAAATTATTATCATCTTCAAAAAGGAAAGGATAATTAACCCTAAGCTGAGAATGTTCTAACATCATCAATTGAATTATCCAATAACCTTACATGAATTGTCCAAGTTCTGTTTACTTAGATGCATCTCTCAAAATAGGACATCAAAAAGATCTAAAAGAAAAACAATTGGCCTCAAGGACTAAAGAATAAACAGAATCATGATGAATTTCTTTGCTAGGCTTAGTAGGAAATCCTGGCAGCATTTTAATGTGCAAACATCCCTAAAAGAAACACAACACAGATTCATATCCAAGGCATTTGGTTGAGAACTGAAGAATTAATGTACAATCATTAAAACTGCCAGTCATTGGTGGACTTAAGATAATTGATAGCTTTTGGCCAAGTAATATTCATAATTACTGAAGAAAATCTGCTTCATGTCATCCATCTCCCATATTGATCCTGAAGCAACTTTCATCATGACATTAGGTTTTGACTTTTATTCCCTGGAACATGTTTTCATGAGTTCCGGCAAGTGGTGGTTGTTGTAAACACAAGGAGGCAAATCTGGCCTGATAGTTCTGGAATCCATTAAGGGAGGGGGTAAGAGTTTAATGAAACAGACATAAAAATATAGTGGTTCTTTGTTAAGGGGAACAGTGAATCAATAAAGGGATGTAGATTTGTGAGTTTCTATGGAAAAAATATCCCTATCAATTGAAAAGTCCACTCTGGAGAAGTAAGATTTCAGATGCAGGCCACCTAGAATAGCTAATAGATAAATGATCATTTTCCAAAGAGGTATTATTGCAGAAGAAACGGTTCCCTAATAATTGTCTGAGGTAGTTCCTTTATTCTTGAGATCCTGTGTTATTACAGGTATCACCTATATGCATATATTAGTGGCGTGGGGAGAGGTGATTGCAGGAATGCTAAGGAAAAAGTGAAACTACTTTTCTCATGCTAAAGTGTGGCTTTAGTTTTGATTTTTTTTTTATTTATACTCATGAAAATCAAGTGCTGAGTGTCAGTCTTGTCTATTTTTTTTTCCCCAGGGAGATACAAACAGGAAATTTCCATTAGTGCGGTTGCTGGTAGTGAATTGTTATTTTGTTTTATATGAGAGAGATTACTTTGGAAAATTGCCTACCATGTTAATCAAATTTAGGTTCAACTGGTGGTTGTGGACCTAAGGACTTTGTTCTGAGGTGTTTCCTTTCTTTAAGTACTGTAGTAATTGTTGTTTTATAGTCATTTTTCAGTTGTGTCTGACTTTTTGTGACTCCTTTGGCAAAGACACTGGAGTGCTTTGCCATTTCCTTCTCCAGCTCATTTTACAGATGAGGGAACTAAGGCAAACAGAGTTAAGTAACTTACTCAAGGTCACACAGCTAGTAAATGTCTGAGGCCAGGCTTGAAATCAGGAACAGGAGTCTTTCTGACTCCAGGCTGCTACTCTATCCACCGTACCACCCAGATACCTCAATGTGGTAATTAGCAGTATTCCTATTTCATTTATGCTTAGTTGGTTTTAAGATCACTATTTCTTAATTTTTTTTGTTTTAGGTATTTCATATTTTTGTAAGTTAATATCCATTACTTTTAAATTTTCAGCTTTGGAGTCAGACAATTGAGTATTGGATTTTCTGATAATTACTTACATTCCTTTTGTGTTCGTTGTAGATTCATCTTATTCAGTTTTTATTTTTACTAATTTGATTTTCCTCTCTCACTTTTAAAAATAAAATGAGATCCCAGTTCATTTTTATCATTACTAAAGTTTTATTTTCAAATTTATGTATTTCTCTTCTGATTTTTAGATGTCTTTCATTTGTACTAGTTTTCAGCTTGTGAATTTGCTGATTTCCTTGTGCGTGCTCAGATCATTAAATCTGTAGTTTTCGATTTATTACATGTTTTCAGCAATACACTTTTCCCATTGATAACTATTCCCTTGTGTTTAATATATTATTTTATTGTTACTAATTTCCTTTACATAATTATTTATGCCATTTATTCTTTGGCTTACTCATTGCTTAGGATTTAGCTATTTAGTCCCCATTATGACTATATGTTTTTCTTGTCTTTCCTGTATTAGTTACAATTTTATTGACATATGGTTTATAAAGGATGTGCTACCTCTTAAGTTTTATTTATTACTTCTTTGGTCCCTAGACCATTATAAATTTTGTATAATGGAACTACATTTTGAGTGAAAATAGTTATATGCTTTAATATTCCTATATGGAAGCTATAATAAATATTTCACATTTTCTAACTGATAGTTTATTTTTTTAAATTTTTCAATTACATTTATCTGTCTCTGACAACGGAACACTAATGAATCCTGCAATTATTTTGTTACTGTCTCTGGTTATTTTGTTAGTTTTCTTTTTGCCCCTTCAATTACTTTTTCTTTTAAAAATGTATATGCTCTGCTATTTTATACATATTTATTAAAATGATAATCTTCCATTTTCTATGGTACCTTTAAGCACACCTCATAAAACAAATACATATTTCACACTGAAAGGTGTGTCTGGCATTGTGCTAAGTGCTGGAAATATAAAGATAAAAATGATACTGACCTCTTTAAATTCTTTTTAAAATTATTTCCTTCCCTCCTTCCCTCCCTCCCTCCCTCCCTTCCTTCCTTCCTTCCTTCCTTCCTCTTCTTATTTTTCTCCCTCTTCTGCAGAGGATATTATTGATTAAAGTCAGTAGAGCAGAGATTTGGAAAAAAAGTGTGAAACACAGAACATGACGATTTCCCTTCCAGCCTTTTGAATTTGGGCATGTAGGTAAAAAAAGAATTAGTATTATGAAAGGTTGTAAAGCTGTAAAGTCTGGAGGGGGGAGGGAAGCAGTTTTAGTTTAATGATAGGGTGTAAAAGGCATCAAAAATAAGATGATATAAAAGATGAATGACTGAGGTGACATAAGTGGTAGTTGGTAGCAACAGGATGGATTTTGTGCCTAGTGCTTTACAACTGGAAAATCCCCAGGGCATACATGTGCAGCAAGTGGGGAAATTACCTCGGGTTGGGGAGTTGGTGTTAGCTAGGGAAAAGAAAAATAATGAATAGAAAGATGGTTAGTGGAGGAGATAATACTTTGTTTTAAAGTGTTTGTGTGGCTGTTGTTCCATACGACAATGTAGTAGAAATATTTTGGTATTGGAAGACTTGAGTATGAATTCTAGCTGTTCTATTTATTGCTTTGTGGCTTTGGACAAGCTGATCCTTTCAGTTTTGATTTCCTCATCCATAAAATAAAGTGATTGAACTCTTGTTTTCTAAGGTTCCTTTCAAATCTAGACCATGTGATCCTAGGTGAAAAAATCATCCTTAAATTCTTACAATGTCTCACTTTAAGTTTGCTATTTGCTGAGGAAGTGGAATAAAGGCAGGGAGCCAGATGGAAGCTTCTGCAGTCTATTGGGTTGTGGCCCTCTACAAAGGAGGACTGCTTGAACTCAGGTTTCTTCACAGTATAGGTCAGGGGAAAAAAAGAAGCCATCTTTGCTGAAACCTTGCAAGTAAATGCTGGATGTATTTGTATGCAACATTATTCTATGATAGGATTATGTTCTGAACCTAATATATTCTATCAGAAACAAAATGCTTGACCTTTGAAAAACATACTATACGCTCAGCAACCTGATTGTTTTGTCCTCACAGAATTCAGTTTCAATACTGCCATTGAATACAGATTGATGGAAATGTATGCTGTACATTTTTTCCTTTGAAACTTTTCAAAGAATTCTCACTTTTAAAAGATTGAAATATTTCTGATCATTGGATTCTTCATCCCAGTTGTGATGTGAATATAACTTATGTTTGATAACAATGACTTTTGTCAGTATACTATAAAGGAAGGGAGGGGAAAAAAGAGTTAACTCATAAAGTTAATGAAATAATTTCTGGAGAGCAAAGCAAATGATAAATGTCCATTTCTGAACTCATCATCTTTTTTATTGCATGCTAGCATGACTGAATTATTTAGGATGGAATTTGCTTTTCTGTCTATTGCCTTATGGTGTTTCATTTACTTTCTGTTGCAAAATTGCTTGCTCTGTTAGGACTATTTATCATTGTTTCTTGAAAAAAAAGTTTGGGGGTATCACTAAAAAGTACTCAGTTACATGTTGTGTAATAGAACAGTTCACTAAGATTGCTTCGAAGTTCATGGGAACATAAGAACAAACTATAACCAAAAAAAAATACTCACTAGTAGGTGGATTTCAGTGTTGAGATTATAGAATGGTGCTATTGATTTAGTTTTCTTTTATAAATATGTTTTTAAAATTGATATCCTTTATTTTAAAATTGTCTACTCTGCTCTCTACCCCCTGCTCTGAATCTTTCACTTTTTCCTCATAGCCATTGCTTATACCAATATTAAAAAATAAAAAATAGAAATTATTTTATTAGTTTCCTTAAAGAACCAGCTTTTGTTTTATTTATAATTTCTGTAGTTTTTGCTTACACTTTATATATTTCTTCTCTAATTTTTAATATCTCCTCTTTTGTGCTTATTTTATATGTATTAATTGGCTGACTTTCTAATTTCTTTAAATGAATATTTAGTTCATTAATCCTCTCCTTATCTGTTTTGTTAATGTATGGTTATAGGTATATAATTTTTCTTCTGAGGATTGCATTAGCTGCATCCTAGAAACTTTGGTACATTATTTTGTTATTGCCATTTTTTTCCAAAATTAATAATTTTTTTAATGATTTGTTCTTTGACCAGCTAATTATTTAGGGTTCCATTTGGGTCTGTGTCTTTTGTCGCGCTCCCTGTACTTATCACCATTTTTATTGCATTGAGGCCAGTAAAGGATTTGTTTAGTATTTCTGCCTTTTTTACAATATCTCTGTTCCATAATAAATGATTAGGTTTTTTTTTTCTTAAGTCCCACAGGGTACTGAGAAATATTCTTTAGTTTTGTTTACATTTCTGAGATTGAATTATTTAAAATTCTCTGTTGTTCTATTAGTTTGGAGTTTTTATTGTTCAAAGGCCATCTTCAGTTTCTTTTGTATACTCAATTTTTTGGCATATACTTGTATATAGTAGGTTCAGAAAATTATTTTTATAATTTTTATAATTTATAAATTTTATAATTTAAAATTTTTATAATCTTCCTCATTTTTATTTCATTTATTTAATTTTCTTCCCTCTTTTTAATCTACTTGGCCAAGGTTTTGTCAGTTTTGTTAGTCTTTTCAAAGAATTAGCATTTGGTTATATTCATTAGTTCTATAGTCTTTTTGGTTTCCAATTAGTCAAGTTCTATAATTTTCAAGATTTCCATTTGTGTGACTATAGTGAGTGTGTTTATTTCTTGGGTTTATTTTAACTGTATACTCAGTGTATATCCTCAATGTATAACCCTTTCTATCCAGAGGGCTTCTTTTGCACCCCAGAAATTTTGGTATGTAGCCTCATAATTTTCCTTGTATTTTTAGTAATATTTTATTTTTCTCCAATTAGATGTAAAACAATTTTTAAAATTCTTGTAAAAAACTTTGTTCCAAAAATCTCCCTCCATCCCTGAGACAGTTAACAATCTGATATATGTTATACATGTGCAATCATGTAAAATATATTACTGTATTCATGATGTGGGGAAAAAAAAAAAACCTCTAACCTCCACACATACTTCCCCAAAAAAGAAGGAAAAAAGTGAAAACTACAGTGTATTTCTATCCATATTCAGACTCCGTGAGTTCTTTCTCTGGAGATGGATAGCATTTTTCAAATTTTTCATCATGAGTCCTTTTTGGTTGTCTTAGATCATTGTATTGCTGAGAACAGCTAAGTCATTCACAGTTGTTTATGGTACCATATTGTTGTTATTGTATACAGTGCTCTGGTTCTGCTCACTCTACTCAGCATCAGTTCATTTAAATCTTTCCAGTTTTTTTTAATCATCCTACTCATTGTTTCTTACAACACAGTAGTATTCCATTTCAATCACATACCACAACTTGTTCATCCATTCCTCAATTGATGGGCATCTCTTCAACTTACAATTCTTAGCCACCACACACACAAAAAAAGAATTTCTGTAAACACCCTTATAAAAATATGTCCTCCTCCCACACCTTTTTTTTTTCTCTTTGGGATACAGACCTAGTATCAAAGGATATGCACAGTTTTGTAACCCTCCAGGCATAGTTTCAAATTACCTCCAAAATGTTTAGACCACTTCACATAGATCACAGAGATGATGAAGTTGACACATGCATTGCCTGAGATATCTCAGTATTTGGTAGATTCCAAAGGAAAGTGTAGGAGAAAAGAGTTATTAGACAGCCTACCAAATTGAAGGTCTACACAATATTTGTGCTGACTTAATTGTTACATATCTGTGAAACCTGGACAGTATTGTATACCAGTGCCATACCAAGAAACTGTATTGCTTCCATTTGAATTGTCTTTGAAATATTCTGAAGGTCACCTGGTAATCTAAGGTACTGGATGCCAAGCCCCTTTCTTGAGGTGAACTGAGAAGCATTCGAAATCTGTTGCAGAGATAGCAATGCCAATGGGCTAGTCATGTTGTTTGAATGTCAAATATATATATATATATATATATATGTGTGTGTGTGTGTGTGTGTGTGTGTGTGTGTGTGTATGTGTGTGTGTATGTATATGTATATATATATACATATATGTGTGTATACATACATATATATATATATATATATATATATATATATATATACATATATATATATATATTCCTAAAAGACTATTTTACAGAGAAATTACAATGCAAGAACTCAAATGGAGGTCAGAAGAAGCAATAAAAAGATATTCTTTAGGTTTCTCTGAAGAATTTTTGAATTGATTAGGAGAAGTGGGAAACATTGGCTCAGGATCACCCAGCATGGTGTGCCCACATCAAAGAAGGCACTGTGCTCTATGAGCAAAACAGAATTGAAGTAGCTCAAAAGAAACATGAGATGTGTAAATTTAGAGCCATCTCCATCCCAAATATTCGTATGGACTATGTGTGTTTGACCTGTGGTAGAGCCTTCTGAGCATGTATTGGTCTGATCAGTCAGAATCAGACATACTGTACCTTGGCCCCGACAATGTTAGCAATGTCATTTTTGTCCTCTTTGAGAACAAAGGACAACAACCAATCATCAGTTCACAACTATATCAACAATGCATTAGTGTCCCAATTTTCCCACATCCCTTCCAACATTTATCATTTTCCTTTTCTGTCATATTAGCCAATCTGATAGGTATGAGGTGGTACCTCAGAGTTGTTTTAATTGGCATTTCTCTAATCAATAGAAATTTTTTTCATATGACTTATAGATAGCTTTGATGTCTTAATCTGAAAATTGCCTGCTCATATCCTTTGACTTTATCATTTGGGGAATGACTTGTATTCTTATAAATTTGACTCAGTTTGAAAGCAAAGGCCTTTAACAGAGACACTTGCTGTAAAAATTATTTCCCAGCTATCCGCTTCCCTTCTAATCTTGGTTGCATTGATTTTGTTTGTGCAAACCCCTTTTAATTTAGCATAATAAAAATTGTCCATTTAACATCTCACAATATTCTCTATCTCTTGTTTGGTCAGCAATTCTTCCTTTCTCCACTGATCTGACAAGTAAACTGGTTCATTGCCCCCTGATTTGCTTATGGCATCATCCTTTATGTCTCAATCACGTACCTATTTTAACCTTAAATTGGTATATGTTGTGAGATGCTGGTCTATACCTGGTTTCTGTCATACCGTTTTCCAATTTTCCCAGAAGTTTTTTGTCAAATAGTGATCCTTTGGGATTCTGCTCTTTTGGGGCTGGAAGCAATATTGTTCTTCAAGGTCCATGATCTTTTGGGATGAGAAGTGTTACTGATCCTCAGGGCTTCCACTCCCTCCTAACTGAAAGTGAGCCTCTCTACCCTTAAACTATGACCCAGAAATAGGCATTGGAGTTACCAAACACTGTCTGAGCCTGCATCTAATGCTAGGACATGGGTAAATTTTATCTCTTTCTGACCAGTTTCCAGGGTCTCCTTCCTTGTCTGGCTTGACAGCTTCTGAAGCTGTAGCTGCTTCTGCCACCTCTGCCTGGTCCTACCAGTGGTGTTTCATCCATGTGGCTCTGGACCAGCTTCCATTCCTATTTCACAGATCTCTTTCTCCAGCCATCTATGTTTTCTTATGATGGAGGAATGTCTCACCCTGACCTTTATTGACTCTGTCACCCCAGAATTTAATTTGAGGCTTTATTTTAAAGTTGTTTGGAGGAGAATATTGGGAGAGCTCTGCTGGGTACTTTCTCTACTCTACCATCCTGACTCCACCCCAGAAGTCATTTTCATTGTATTTCACAATATTGTTTGTTCTTTGAACCACTTATTATTCAGAATTTATTAGTTTTAATTTAGGTTTATATCTTTCTGACACTGAGTTCATTCTTTTCTTCACTAATCCACAATGCCTCAGCTACCAATTAAAATAATGTTCTTCTTTATTGTAATCCAAAAGGCCATAGAATTAAACAAACAATATGATTTGTTTTCTGCCTAGAGTCTTAGTTGCTTAAGTGTCATGTAAACATTCCTTTAGCCAGCTTAGGATGAATACTTCTAAGTTGAAATGCCACAAATTTCCCTTACAGCACCAATGCAGGGAGAGCATAATGAAAATATATGTATAGGAATAGCCTTGATACTCTAAGGTAAGGGGTGGGAGGGATGGAAACTTGTGGAAATTCCCATTCAAACCACTTTTTGTCCCCAGAAAGTGAGTCTAGCTACATCTCCTTTTCAGAGTTTTGGGGTACTCCTTTTGTGAAAGTGGAGTTATCGTTCTAATTCCATTGATTGGAGCCCTCATTTTGCTCTATTCTCCCTAATAGTAATCAGCAGTTATTGTTGTTGTCCCTCCCCAACCCCCCAACACAATATTCTTTAGTGAAAGGACATATGCTAAGAAGATATAGGAAGAAGAGACTAAAAATATTTCTCCTCTAACCAGGGATATACTCTCTACTATATTACTTCATTCCCTGTAGTCTTTGGTACGGTGGGCTCAAACAAAGTGGTTGCTACAATGCATTTGCCCTACCAAGCTAACTTCCAAATGTGGCATAACTAATGCATGAATTACTCCCTTTTAGCTGCTACTGATCAAGTGCTACCCTCCCTGAGCAAGTCACTTCCTACAAACACAGCATTTGTCCAACTTTGACATGGACTACCGCTCCTGGAACTTTAGTCACAACTTACTCTTTTCAGTCAGGATACTGGCAGCTCTCCAGGCTTGATTGCCAGTAAACTCCATTATGAGTTTCTGACCTTTCAAAATGCACAAATTTGCATCTATCTCTAGTACTCCTTCCTTCACCTAAAAGCAGAATAGAATGAACACAAAGAGATGAAGAAATGTGGGTACCATGTTCAGAGCCATGTTTTGGTCAGTATCATAAAATTGGCAGTTGACAATAGGCCTCTGTAACTACTGCTACTACCTCTCTTCCAGTCTGGGAGCTTATAGCAGAAATTGCCTCACTTAAACACAATCAAGAAATAGAGAAAACTTGACTTGCCCATAATGGAATCTTTTTTTTTTATGTGCCTCATTTCAGACTTTGCAGCCAAACCAAAGACCTTTGCCTTGCCATGACCTGAGTATATGGGGAATACCTCAACATTATCTGAAGTGTAAAGCTCTGTCCTTCCATTACATGTCACCATGAAATTCCAGAATCATCCTCACCAAACAAACATGCCCCCAGGATTGAACCATCATTGCTCTATTCCCTGTTACCCCAATGATAATACACATATGCATATACATACATATATGAATGTAGAAAATATGTACATACAGATACAGTTATATATGAACACATATGCATATACACGGGAGACTTGTATACACATGGGTATGCATACATACACGTAAACAAAGGTGTGTATATGTACATATGAATGAATGATACAGGGGTGGGGGTGGACGGTATGTACAGTATAGAAGGACATATGGCTTAAAAGTGTCAATGAATCAACAAAGGAGTCAGAAATGACAGGAAATTCTCAAGTAGACAACATAATCTGTCGTTACCCTTGTAACTTTTTTTTAGGTTCCCTAGATTTTAGATTCCTAACTAGGTTCAGCCACGTTTTGGCTCTTATCCTTTCTCCTTGAAGCTATTGTTTCCCTTTGAAGAAATGTGTTCATGTAAATATCCTTTCTTTGAAAAAGCTCAGCATTTATTTGATAGATTAATGTAGAAAACTGCCAGTGTGGATTTCCTTCTTCCCTTGCCTTATGGCCCAAGAGGATGCTTTTAGAGGGCTTTCTTACAGTGCCAGAAATACATTTAAGAACTTTACATTTAAGGAAGTTTGGGCAATGATTTCCTCTCTTTGACTGCTCTCATTCATCTAAATTCTTGACAGCTATTGTATTGCTTATTTGTAATGCACCACCTTACCTTAGACTCTGGCCCAAACCACTATGACCCCTCCATGTACTTTTTATCATGGCAGGAATCCAGCCAAACTGATCCCTCGTGTTTAATTTGTCATGTCTACATTGGTGACTGAAAAGATAGGGCACAAGTCTAGAATCACAGAAAGAACTTTAGCCAATAAGAGAAAAGTAACTTTTTTTAGGTCTTTGATATTTTTTTTCAAATACATGTAAAAGCAATTTTTAACATTAGCTTTTGTTTTAATTTTGAGTTCCAAATTCTCTCCTTTCCTCTGTCTCCACCCTTCTCCTTGTGATGGTAAGCAATTGGCTATAGGTTATACCTTTGCACTCATGCAAAACATTTCATATTAGTTATGTTGTAAAAGAAACACAGACCAAAAAATGAAGAAAGTAAAATGAAAAATTGTACGCTTCCATCTGCATTCACACTCTATTGTTTTCTTTTTTCCTCTGGAGGTTGATAGCATTTTTTCTTCATAAGTCCTTTGGAATTTTCTTTGTCTCTATATTACTGAGAATAGCTAAGAGGTTCACAGTTGGTCATTGTGCAGTATTGCTAATACTTTGTAAAATGTTCTCCTGGTGTGCTCACTTCCCTTAGAATCAGTTCACATGAGTTAAAAAGTCATTTTTACAACAATTTAGAATATGAAAAATACTTAATATTTAATTTGGAATATACAATCTAGAAAGGATATGATTCAGAGAAGTGAAAATATAAGGTCACAAAGGGTCAGGCAGTCAGTTCCTTATCCTTCTCTGTCATGTCACTTCTATACTAGATTTGACTTATAAGAAACTTATTTTTTTCCTAAGTACTGTGTTGAGGCAAAAGGAAAACAGTTTTTGCTTTCAAGGAACTTATATTCTTCAGGAATTCGAAGTCTCCTATAAGCAGAAATCTTTTCCATTCTGGGTCAGGGTTAAAAGTATGGTTGTTTTGGTGACTTGTTCATTCTCTGAGGACCTACAAAGAGTCAAGGGTGGTATCACAGAGTAGTTACTCTAATTTTGGAACTTCCAAAGCAAATATGGCCTTTCCTGGAATGGAAGGGAAAGTTAAATTAGTGTATATTTTTCTTTAATGGTTGAATTTAAATTGAACTAGTTGCTCATAAAACCTTGAGAGGTGAGTATTATTATCTGCACATGATGAATCTAATGTTCAAACTGTTAATAGGTAATATTTACATAGTCCTTTAAAGTTCGTGAAGCACTTTACAAATACTGTCTCATTTTTTCCTTAACCCTGAAACGTAGGTACTATTATCATCCTGATTTTACAGATGATAAAACAGAGAAAGATAGAGAATAAATAGTGCCTGGAGTGACACAGCTAATAGGTTTCTAAGGCCAGATTTGAGCTCAGGTCTTCCTGATTCCAGGTCTAATGCTTTGTCTACTGTATCACCTAGGTGCTCACAACTTCAAAGGTGGTAAATCACAGATCAGGATTCAAACTCAGATCTTCCAACTCCACATTTAATATTCTTTCTTTTTTGCCTCATTTCCTTCTAACAATATAAATTCCTTAGTTTCATTTTGATGATAAAGGATTATAACAAGGTCAGTAAAAATTTTCTGTCTCATGATGGTTTTCTTTCCCACATCTTAAATCTCATTTCTGTACTTGTGTATCACAGGTCTTCTGTTCTGGTATTTTCTGAATGCTATCACTATCTGATATTCATGGTCTAATGGCTCAGGAAAAGGACAGAGATTAGGAAGATAAGCAAGAAGAGAATGGTAAGTGACCCCTTTGTAGAAGGATCAATGAGAGATGCTGAATGAGCCCAAAGGATCCCAACCAGGACCAAGGGAGAGCAGGACACTTAGGAAGGTGATCCATAACTTAGATATTTATGAAAATTAGTGAATTAATGAATTGAAATGAGTAGATATAATCTTCCAGAATACCTAAAAGGTTCTTTATTTGTTGCATGGTATTATTGGACTTAGTGTGGCAGAAAGGACAGAAGGAATAAAGAAAGACCCCAGGAGCACTAGCTTCCTGGAGCCCTAGAAGAGTTGTAACACTTTACACTTCCACTATGCTCCCTCCACAGTCTAGCTGCATGGCATTATTAGTATCTCTTAATATACTATTAATGTGATTTTTCAAGACACTGGGACACTGAAATGAAGAATAAAAGTAAAGTGACCTCAGGAAGACAAAACCATGATGCTACATATCCAGAATAAAAAAGGAATAATTTGGAGGTGGAATCAGGGTGGGTGAGTAAGAGGAAGGATCAAACCTTACTATACACCTCCTTGGAATATGGGCTGAGATGAGAGGGGATGTGCATTCTTTTTGTATTTTTTACTGTGTAAACAAAACCTGGTTTATATTTGCTATCTTGTAAGGATGAGGACTACAAGGGAGCCTCATATCTATTCTTTGCAGTTATGATAAATTTTATAATTTTTATAAAGTACTTCCAGATAAATCTCTTATATTCCATAAAGTCATACTCCAAATCTTCCTCATGTTGTTCAGAGAAGACTTTGTATTCTTTTTGGCTAAGCTAGCTAAGTACAAACTCCAGAAATTTCGACAAAGAACAAAAAGCACCAAGTATGTGAAAAGAATGGACTGTGGCAATTTTGTTTGATTCAGCAGTCATTTATTAAGAACTGTTAACCAAAAATATCACAAGTCCATTAGACATGTGTTGAAACTGGATTTATTCCAAGACAAATGAACATGCATGTGGAACTCCTGTTGTTGTGGTTTATCCTTTGTTCTCAAAGAGGACCATGACATCAGAGAGGTGATGCCATGACGTGCAAGTGAATTGGATCGAAGTGAGGGAGGGCAGTGCAAAATCACCCACCTTACTTTCTCTTCTGGAGCCATCTGGCAGCAGGGTCAAGCTATAGATTAAGATGACTGGTGATGTCCTGGATGCAGTGGGAGACCTTGGCATTTTTAAATTAAGGTTTTATACCAAGTACGGAGGAGTTCATGATCCAGACAGAAACTTGAATATTTATAAGTTACAAAAAGAGTTACAAACTCATAGGAGGAATGGAGGGCAATCCTCTCCCAAATGGGAGTGATGTGGGAGGAGGAAGGGAGCAGAAAAGAGGGTGAATGGGAGTAAGTAGGATGGCAAAAGCAGCGTTCTTTTCCCTTGGGAACCACTAGGCTATGAAGATATGATTGTCTGCTTATCTACAAGGGTACCAGCTGCACAAACAGTTTCTCAGTTTGGTGCAAACTGACAGGTGCCTTTCTTATAGCTATTTGACTTTCAAGGACACACTGAGAGTCCAACTAAAGGTATAAATAACAAATTATGTTGGCTCGGGGGAGGATTTCAATTCTTGATTCATTCAGAGCCTCCTGCATAGCCCAAGTCTAGTGTTTCTGGAAAATACGGTAGCTCAAGAAGACAGGTTAAGTTGGCTTCAGGCCAACAGAACCTACTAAGTATCAGCTACTGGACTAATAGCTGAGCGGAGGGGTGGGGAAGGACAGGAAAAAAATAATCCCTACCTTCAGTGAGCTTACATTCTATTGGAGAGAAACAATACGCACATGGATAAGTAAATATAAAGCATCAGATAGAATAGAACAGGACTGAACCTATGATTTCCTTGTTATAGAGAATTCTTAACGAGGAAATGGCCACCAGTACAGCTCTGACCCTGCTTTGCAATGTAGAGTTAAAGAGAGTTGTGTGGGAACACTGAAGAGATTTAGAGACTTGCCCAGGGTCACACAGCCAATATGTGGCAGAGGTGGGTCTTGAACCCATTTTATGTGACAGGCTGTTCATGAGCTGGATCTTGAAGTGAGGTAGGAATCCTTGATGTAGAAGTGAAGACAGAGAGTACTTGAAGCATCTCTATCACCCTGTGTGTGCAAAAGCACACAAGCAATGAAAAGTTATGTACAGAATCCAACAAACAGGCCAGTTGATGGGAACATATAAAGGGTGAAAATGGATAATGTGAAATCAGTCTGAAAAGATAGCTTGGAGCCAGGTTGTGATGGGTTCTAACTGCCAAACAGAAAAGTGTTTACTTTATTCTAGAAGAAGAAAAGGAACTACTGACGCTATTTTTTTTTTGAGGTGGGACAATGAGATGGTCAGACGTGCTTTAAGAATAACAATTCAGCAATCGAGGATGAATTAGAGAGGAGAGACTAAAAGTAGGGAGACAGGCCAATTAGTGGGCTTTTACAATATTATAGTGAATTTATAAAAGGGGATAAATGCACAAGATATTGTGGAGGTACGGTAAGACCAAAAGAGAAGTATAAGCCCAAACTGCTAGAGAAATTTAAAGAGGAAAAATGTTTTCTTCGTCATTACAGTACAAGGACATCTAGGTCTATGTTCCAGCCATGCTTTACTTCACTCTCCAATATACCTCTAATAGCTAGCATTTCTATAGAGATTACTATGTGTCAGGTTCTGTGCTAAGTACTTTATAATTATTATCAAATTTGATCTTTGCAACAATCTTGGGAAATAGATGCTATTTTTATCTCCATTTTACAGATGAGGAAACTGAGGCAAACAAAAGTTTAGTCACTTGCCTAAGGTCAAACATATATTCAGTATCTGAGGCCAGATTTTAATTCATGTCTTCCTTCTCATCATCAACCACCATGCTTCCTGTGTATCTCCTGTCCTCTGTCCCCCACCCCTACTTCTCTTTTCAGTTTTGGAATTATAATTGAATCATTGCTCCTGGAAAGAGTGAGCCAATCTGTTCCCCTAAACTGCATTCACAATTCCAGTGACTTTCCAAACCAAAATATCCCTCCCAGGCCAAGCACTCCTTTCTTTGCTCTGTCTTCCCCAGTAGAATATTGGTTCATTAAGGACTGGGCCTGTTTTTGTTTTGAAATTTATATCCTCAATGCTTAGCATAATTCTTGAAACACAGTGAGTGATTAATAAGTATTTTCACCTCATTCCTCCATTTAAAAAAATTGAGAATCAATGTGATAAATGGAAATGGAGCTTGTTTTAGAACAGAAAGAATAGGTTTCAAATTCTGGTTCCACCACCTTCTATATATCTTACCCTAGGAAAGTCACTTTAATGCTAAGGACCTCAGTTTCATCTCTTAATTAAGGAGGTTGGATTGGATGGCCATCTAAGATCCCTTGCAGCTATAAATGTGTTGTGCTATGAGGTGAAATTGGCAAGAATTGACAATTAATTGGCTGTGGATGTTGAGGGAGTGTCGGGAGTCAAGGAAAGCTCTGATGTTGCAAACCTGAATTATTGGAAAAATGGTGGTGCTCTTGGCAGAAAATGGAAATTTGAAGAAAAGATAGATTTGGAGGTGGATGTTAATGAGTTCAGTTTTGGTCATGCTGTATGAGTTTTCCTGGGTTTGATCATAATCTCTATGCAGATGATTCCTATATTGATACAGCTGGTCCAAATCTCTCTCCTGAACTCCAGTCTTCCATCACCAGCTGACTGCTGGATATTTCAGATTAGATAACCTGCAGTGATCTGAAATTTAACATGTCCAAAACAGAAACTGAACATCTATGAAAACATGGTATACCATCGACCTTTCAGTCCCTCAGGTTCACCAGCTTGGAACACTCCTCATTCTCCCTTAGTCGAAGTATCAGATCAGATGTCAAGTCTTGTCAATTTGACACACAAATACCATTCTGATTTGGCACCTTCTTTGCATTCATATAACCACCAGCCTAATTCAGGCTCTTCTTATTTCTTAACCACACTACTGCAATGACCTCCATCACCTCAAATTCCTCCTTTCTCCAATCTATCTTTAACAGTTGCCAAAATAATTTTCCTACAGCATTGATTTGGCCATTTTACTCATTAAACTCCATGAATTACCTATTATGTTTAAAATCAAATACATTCTCTTCAGCTTGACATTTAAAATCATTCACAACCCCGCTCCAACTTAACTTGCCAATCTTTTTAGATATTATTACTCAGCACATATTCTATGTTCTAATCAAAATGGCTTTCTTTCTGCTCCTCATACCCAATATGGATGGCTCTGTGCCTTTGAAAAGGTTCTCCTGTCTGGAATGCTCTTCTTCCTCTTTGCTTCTTAGAATCTGTAGTTTCCTCCAAAGCTGATCTTAAGTGATAATTTCTATATGAAACCATTCCTGATTGCTCAATTTCTGGTTCCTCTCCCCAAATTAGCTAGTATTTTCAAAATATATATCTTATTTATAGAAGCCCATATCTTTTGCCCTGATAGAAGACAATTTCCTTGAGGGCAAGAGCTATTTCATCTTTGTCTTTGTATCCTTAGCATTTCACAAAGTTGTACAACTACCTCATAGTGCTGTTGTGAGGATCATATGGGATTACATGAGACAACAATAGCAAAGCAATTAGCAATATGCCTGGCACATGGTAGATGCCTAATAAATGCTTATTCCCTTCTTCCCTTCAGAGTTGGTGTTCAATAAATGTTTATTAGTTGATCCATTTAGATGTCTATGATGACTTTCCAGGTGGAAACGTAAGGGAAAAAAGTTAATGATTTCCAAGACGAGGTGACAAGAGAGATGATGATGATATTTTGATTTACAAATTATTTTCTTTGAGTTTACAATTGAACTCATATTAGTTAATGATGGGTCCAAATGAGGAAGGGTAGAGAGAGAAGGTTGAGAATAATGCCCTGGGGTATATGCAAAAATATAGAGAAGGACATGTATGCTGATCTAGCAAAAAAGAGACTGAAAAGGAATAGTCATAAAGGCAGAAAGAACACCATGGAGAAATAGAAACAGTGGAAAAGAAAGGAACAAGGATAAAGGGCATAATCGACAGTGTCAGATTTTACAGAGTTCAGGACCTGAGAAAAAGACAATTGGATTTAGCCATAAAGAGAATGTTGGTCATTTTACAGATGGCAGTTTCAGTAACATCTAAAATTAATTAGTAGTACCTGAATTTAGATTGAAAAGTGTCTGAGAAGTGAGGAGATGTTAGAAATTGGAAATAACGTATGCACAGAACTTTCCTTTACACTTTCCTCCACTCCATTTGGCTGTGAAAGAGAGGAGATATAAAATTCTAGTTTGAGGCTATAGCAGGGTCAAATTCAGGGTATTTTTAGTTCAAAGGACAGCTGAGTAGCTTTATATGCATTAGATAAGGGTCTAGTGAATCAGCCTCACTAAGCTTACAATAGCTCATCACTATAAGCCTGGCTACTAGGTGACACATTTGTTTAGCCACAGAAGTTCAGGAAGACCATATGCTGAAGGATGCTAAATGATAGAACTGTTATGGTCTACATAGAAAGCAAACATATCCATGGCCCTGAAATCATGGATCCTTGAAGTGCTGAAATAACCCACTTAGAAGCTACACCAAAGAATACTCGTATGTGTGTGTATGTGTCTGTGTATGTTTATTGTTACCTTGGTTAGAGAGTAAGCTCCTTAAAGGCAAAGACTTTTTCTTTTTATTGTATCTCTAATACCTGAAAGGCAATGTTGCATAGTGTGTAGAGAACTAGCCTCAGATCCAGGAATACTGGATTTGTGTCATGCCACTTGTACTTGCTGGCTGGCTGTGTGATACTGGGCATTAACTTCTTATGCTATTGTCTCTTAAGAGTTTGTTTGCAGAGAAGTTATTAACCTACTTTGATGTTGGCATTGGGATTTTACCTAGGAGTTCTTATAATAATAAAATCACTGGTCCAGTCCTTATTCCCAATCAAATCCATAGTTCCTGGAATAAAGTATATGCTTACCAAATGCTTATCTATTGATCGACTGAAAGAAACATCCTTGTTTGAACTAACATGCTATCCACAAATAGTGTTAGAGTGATTTACAGCTCCATGCATTTTGAAAGTCATAGGAGCACTGAAGACTTTTGAGATTTTGCTAGTAAACTTTGAAAGAATTAGGCTCCTTTCCAAATCAATTTTACACTAACATTTGCTTATCCTTAGTTTTCACCATCTCAGATGTTTTATTTTTGTTTCTTTGTCACATTACATTTTTAGCATTGATTCCCTGATATTCTTCTCCTTGAAGGTGACCAATAGGACAATGGAGGTACCATTGATATACATAGTGAGTCTGTGGTTTATTTTGAGTTAAGAACCACGTACATACGACTCATGTGGCATGAAATATAATACTCAGGAGTTGTTTAATTAGAAAAGTTGAGCCAATTATGGAGCAAGAGTTATAAGATAAATACATATACATATATACGTACACTTATATATGTGCACATATACATATATGTATACATATATAAACATATATAAACATACATACATACATACATATATGTATGTATGTATGTATATATATATATATATATGAAACATGTCATAAAGATAACATATCTAGCACCATTACCTATGAAATGTTAAGAAGAAACAGCAACGAAACCAGAGAACTACTTCTGGTATATTAAAAGGCATCATTGTTCAGGGGAAAGAGTGAGTACCTTATGTGGAGTCAGAGGACCTGGATTCAAATTCTGACTGACAATTTCTGTGTCATTGGGTGAGTCTCTTAACCTTCTAAACCTTACTTTCCTTATCTGTAAAATTAAAGGAGCAGCTAGTTGGTGCCATAGTGCACAAAGAACCAGGCCTAGATTGCTCTTCCTGAGTTCAAATCTACCCTCAGACATTTATTGGCTGTATGACCCTAGGCAAGTCACTTAATGTTTTTTGCATCAGTTTCCTCATCTATAAAATGAATTGGAAAAGGAAATGACAAACTGTTCTAGTGTCTTTGCCAAGAAAACTCCAACTGGGGTCATGAAGAGTAGGATACGACTGAAAAATGACACCAAAAAAAATTAAAAGGATTGAACTCGATGACTCTGAGTTCCCTTTGAGCTATTCATTCATCAATTTCCTCACTTGAAAAATGAAGATATTGGAATAAATGGATTTAAATGTCCATTCCTGCTATAAATCTTTAATCTATCATAATGATATGATCTAGCTTGATGTTATAATAGAGTTCCAGACTTGCAGCAAGCAACCGATTTAGAATTCTGCCTCAGATGCTTAATATGTGACTTTAAGTCTTTTCTCCTTTTATTTCCTTATTTGTACAATAGGAATAATGATACCTACTTCCAAAGGTTCTTATGAGGAACAATTGAGATGACAAATTTAAAGCATTTTGCAAACCCTAAAGTTCTAAAAAATTCTTAGCTATTTTTCTATGACCTATTTATTGCTCATTTCACCATTTATTATTATTATTATATTATTATTATTATTATTATTAATCTTAATCTTATTCCAATGCTTCCCTCTTCCTCTAGGTGTAAAATTTTCTTCTGCTTCATTGCCTTATTATCTTGTGGATGATCTATGGAAAAATATGAACAAAAATAAGTTATGATGAAAATGCATGAATGGCAGTCTGCACTGAATGGGGAACACATATCAAGGACATCATAGATCCATTGACACTTTGATTGAAAATTACAAATATGGTCACAATTAAAAGTGATGGTAATAAACAAAACACAAAAATAATTTACTACAATTTTGAGAAAAAGTCAGTCAGTAAAAGACTTTATTCTATACATTTGTAACTAGATTAGTCAGGGATAAGCATCATTTGGCACATAAAAATATGTTTCTGTGGGGCAAGTGGGCTTTTGAATATGAGCCTTATTTCATAGTTGCTCTGAGTCTACAGAAATCCTTCATCATCCCAGGTACACAGCTAATAAGCCACTGGTCCTGGAGGCAGTTTATTTCATTTTAGAAGTGAGAAAAGTAACTTACTTAACTCTGGCCTATCATTGGCCTTAGAGGTCTAAGATAAGGAGTTCTTTCATTGGGTCTTGTAGAAGAGCTAGAACAAAGGAAGGCAAACACAGGGATTAGATATGCCTTCCAGTTTACACTAGACATGGAGCCATTTTCTAAAGTGGTATTATTTATGTCAATAAAGGTAAAATACAGTGCACCCCTCTTTCTGCCACCAGACATGATTTTTCTGCTATTAAAAGAGTCTGCTCTCAGTTCTATCAAGAGTATACTCAATGTGGTAAGCAATCAACTTTACACTCAAGGGCTTCAAAGTTTTGCCTGGACTACACTGCAGGCTAATTGTTTGACACAGGACCACTTAATTAATAATCTGTCAATGCTTCAATTTCCTCATCTTTAAAATTGGCACAACAATACCAATGTACTTCATGGACTCCTGTGAGTAATCACTAATGAATATTTATAGAGTTCTAGCAGTCACTCTTTATAAATTTCAAATGAACCAACCTTTGCAATAAGTGTGTTACTTAATTGCTTTTCTGAACCCACTATATTTCCACTTCCTTCTGTATTGTCCCTAGAATGACATAGGTACTCAATAGATGTCCTTGACTAACTCTTTAGAAAGTTTCTGCTTTGGTTCCATCCTCTACTTTTAGCATAGGAGGTACCATGCTTAGAAAAGTGCCTGCTTCATACAATGTTTAATAAATGTTTGCTCATAGGCTCATATAATTAGAGATATAAAGGACCTTAAAAGTCATCGAGGTTGACTGCTGGTAGAAATGCATGACTCTGGCTTGTCCAAACTCCTATCCAATGACTATAAGGTCTTTTGAATCTCAGAGACCCCAAAATTGTTGGCTCACCTCCAGGGTCTGAGTTGGGAAAACCACCACTACCACTCCTTCTCCTCCTTTCTTCCCATCCTTGAGCATTTCATGAGAGGCAAGAAGAGACAAAAGGAGAGGAAAAACAAGGGGGGGGGGGGAGCAGAAATAGTGGAAGATAAAATGGAGGTAATGGGAAATGGAAGTGGGGAAGGGATACCTTTGAGTAGTATAAAGGTGCTTAAAAGGAGAAGTCAAATTAAGTAGCCAAAGGAAAGGCTGAGTTTTTTTACCCAACCTATACCCTAAGGGATGTGTTAGGAAATTTCTACTATAATCCTATAAATGTGGCTTAATTTCTTCTGTGAAAAGTTTAGATTCTTAATTGCCAAGCTTGGTACTACTTTACTGCTAAAAGCTCTTAATCTTCAGCCGGTAAGTTATTATTTATTTTTGTTTTGGTTTCATTTATTTACTTTATTTCTTTGTTTCATTGTTGCAATTATTATTTTCCATATGAGAACACATCATTTTTTTTAGTTCATTCAAAAGACAAGATATCAGTACTGATTTTGTCATTTACCAACTATGTAATCATGGACAACATCTTCAAAGGTTTGGATGATAAATAGAAAGAGCTGAAAGGGACCTTAGAGTTTATCAAATCCATCACATAGGAAAACTGAGGGCCAGAGAGATTAAAGGCAATAAGCATTTATATGTTACCTATTATGTACCAGACACTATGCTACATGCTTTTCAAATATGATCTCATTTGATCCCCACAGCAATCTTGTGACGTAGGTGTTATTATTATCTCCAGTTTTACAGTTGAGGGAATTGAGTCAAGGAGAAGTTAAGTGACTTGCCCAGGCTCAAACAGATAGTATCTGAGGCTGAATTTGAACTCAATTCTTCTCGACTCTAAGACTCAGTGCTTTATCTTAGCTGCCTCAGTGATTGGCCCAAGATCACACATGTAGTAAAAAGTAGATTTGAGACTAGAATTCAAGTCGTAGCATCGTAGACTTAGAGCTGGAAAGGACCTGAGAGCTCATTAATTCCAAACCCCTCAGTTTACAGATGAAGAAACACAGAGAGGTTTGGTAATTTGCAAATCATTACTGGAATCAATTGGCTAAAGCTAGATTTGAACCTTGATCTTCCTGAATAATAGTGCAGTGCTTTAATAACTATACTATAGGTCCTTAAACTGTGAGCTAAGATCCCTTTCCACTGCTTTCCAAATCATAAAATTTCTAAGATTCAGTATTGCTTTATGTATGTCCTAGGACAGACACCAGATTTTCAGGCCCTTTCTTGTTCTTTTCCTCCTTCTCTGATTCTAATGCCTTCCCTCTGAGATTAGTTTCTAGCTAAGCTGGAAATATCTTGTAGACAGATAGTTGTTCCCATGTTGTCTCTCTATAGAGAACATGAGCTCCTTGAGGGCATGCTTGTGTTTTTGCCCTTCTTTATCTCTTCAAATGACTTACACATCTCAAGGACTTAATGAATGAATGATGAATGATTGGCTTATGAACAATACTTCTGTTCTGTTCTGTTCTGTTCTTTTCCCCACAAACCTGATAGGCTATTCATATAATTTATATATTTTTTTCTATTTTTATATGGCCCCCTTTAATATCTTTTCATTTTTTTAAATTTTCCTTGGAGTAAAATGAAGTCTATCTGATTAACTATATTAAGAGCCACATGGGAATTGGGAATCCTTATACCTTTGGGGAGAAAAGACATAAAGCTGGCAAGGGAGCAATGAGTCAAAGAGAGAAATTGATGCTATGGGATAAGGTCCCAGGTTTGAACCTGGCGCATTTGAACACAGAGACAATGAGGATCAGTGGTCAAGGAATTAAAATATGAATAAAATAGTATCTTAAGACACTGTGGATGAGGATTTGGGAATGAACAAAGGGCTCATCATCATAACTAGTGCCCAGTCCTTTCAATGACACCATGACATATTTATTAAAACTGAGTGAATTTGGGAAACCAAGAAGTTTCCATTGGAAATTTTGTGTCTTTTTCTTTAAACTACTTGTTACTAGGTTAAAAAAATAGAATTCTCCAAGGAATACAAGAGGAACAAGGATTTTCCACTAAATTGAAATATTGAGTCTGAGAATTACATTTTAATCTTCATTCTACTCTTAACCAGAAACTTATTTAATTGTGAAAGTTTCTTCTCATATTTTTTGCTATTGTTTCTTTGTAACTATAGGACAGCTAAATTGTACTAATAGAATACCAAATAATTCCCAAGACTATGCAACATATGAAAATACTGTGCCACTGTGGAATTCTGCAATTATATTTAGCTTTGTTGTGAGTCTACACTTAAAGCTTATGTGTGTATGTATATATTCTGAATTAATAAGTCAGTAAGAAGTTAAGTACCGGAGCAGCTAGGTGGTGTGATGGATAGGACATTGGCCCTGGAGTCAGGAGGACCTGAGTTCAAATATGACCTTAGACACTTACTAGATGTGTGACCCTAGGCAAGTCACTTAACTCTGATTGCCTAAAAAAAGAATTTATTAAGTACCTACTGAATGTCATTTACTGTTCTATGGATAGGTACTTACATGAATAGTGACTTATTCAAAAAGTTATCATTATATTCTTATACTTACTAACTTTGTGATCATGGGCCAATCATTTAGCCTTTCTATCCCTCAGCTCATCAAATATGTTGTTATAGTTAAGATTCTTATTTTCATTGGGGAGAGATTGTTAGAGGCAGTTCCACATACTGATACTGATACTCAACTAAGCCAACAAACAAAAAAACAATTCCAGTGTCTAACACATCATCACACACATAGTACATCCTTATTAAATGTTTGTTGAATTCCATTAGGCTAAATCAATATGGATCCCTAGGGGATAACTAATAGCAATGACTTGAAGTTACAGGGACACAGATGGCATCTTGATATGAAGAACTGCTAATATTTAGAGCTACCTCAATATAAAAATCTTTGGTAGGCAATGATCTCCCTGTCACTGGAAGTATTCAAGTGGATCACAATAAGCCTACAGTTGGAAGGGAGCTCAGATGTCAACAAGTCTAACACACTAAATTTTATAAACTAGGAAACAAAGGCTAGTTGTTTTGCCCATGGTCATAACTTCACAGGGTTCTTTTGCTGTCCCATACTGGATGGCTAGCCTTGCTGTGGAATATATTATAGGAAAGTCATGCTTCCAGATAGAACAGATAATATCGAAGTTCACTTAGAGCTATATAATTCTGTGGCTGAGCAATGTTGGATAACCAATTTAGATTCATATAACCTGAAAGTAGATGCTAGAATTTTATGATGTGTTACGACAATAAGGTTAACATTCGAGGGTTTATTAGAAAATTGTATAAACTAGGTATATTGCTGGGCAAATCTAGGGTAGTGAGAATCATAGGACTAAGACAAGGAAAGGGCATTATCATATGGTTGCAAACCATAATTTGAAAAAGTGAGAGAAGTATGACCAGACAGGTTAAATAACTTTTCAAATGTCATACACACAGTAAGTGGCATAGGTTAGAACTTGAACTCAGATTCTCTGGAGCAAGATCTAGCACTTTTCCACCTATACTACAGTACAAAGTGAGGCCTGACTGTCATTGCTATCTTTTCCATTATCTCCTTTCTGGCACAGAGAATTCTCCTGCCCACTTGAGCCAAGTGGATAGAAAGAAATATCTCAGCTGATGCTGAGAGACACGAAAGAAGACACCCCCAGCCCGTGGCTGTCCATCCTGCTGACAAGTGTGAATGGGCAAGATTCCCAACCATTCTTAACCTTGACAGGCTATTCCTGTCAAACTAGGGAGTGACATCAAGCTAGGTTGACAGCAGTCATTAGCCAGAGGGTAGGACCCATCCAGTGCAGCCACATATAGTCTGTCACAGATTCTTGAGGAGAAATTAGGGTGGGACAAGCATGAATGTGCACCTAAACTATTTCAGTTATTAAAATATAATCAATAGAGCAAGCTGGTTTTCACCCCTTGAGTAAAAATGTCTGCTAATCAGTCACTCAAGCAAGCAACAGGCATTTATTAAGTGCTTACTCTGTGCCAGACACCGTGCTATACCTTGGAGATACAACAGAGGTAGAAACAGAAACCACCCTCAAGTAGCTTATATTTTAATAAGTTAGACAACATGCAAATACGGAGGTACATATAAGATAAAGTAGGTAAAAAGTAACCTTGAGGAGAGGGACCCAAATGCAAAAAGATGTATTTTTAGACAGGAAAGCTCTAAGCTGTTGGTGAGAGCTGACTATGAATACACATATCCAAAAACTCTTATTGGATTGTTATGATATATGACTAATTTATTGCAAAGAAAACTGTTGGGTTTTCATTTTTTTCTGTGGCAAAGTCAAAAACTATTGTCCTTCTGAAATGAGTAACTGTAGTTGAATGTTTTTGATAATAGAAAATATATGTTTAGACATTAAAGTCATAATTTGTCTTTGTTTTCTACAAATTTTGCTCATGGGCAGCAAAAAACAGTGGCAATCCCACAATAACATCAAAACAACAGCCTTAAGTGGAAGCTGAAAAATGCTGATAAGATGCAGTAATTTATTGCTTTGAACACCAACCAGAGTAGAGATTGATCCTTTTGTCCACTATCTTTTAGTTACAGAAAGATCTCTGAGGCCAAAATGAAATGCTTCAGGTTAACAATGCAATAGATTTCGTTGATTTTTTTTTTATGATGGGAGAGCAAATTATTCATGAGCTTGATTCCACATTTGCATTTGTTCCTTTAGCTGGGATATGAAATTCCTATATCCTAAGCACTTCAGACATGAATCTGTGACCCTTTATAACAAGTCTCTGACTCAACACAAAAATCTAAATTACCAAAGAACATGCTTTTAGAATAGGTCTGTGATTCAATTATAATTTATTTATGCCTTCACTTCCTTTCTAACTGGCCTTACTGCAGGATAGTATTCATTCCAAGTGACACCATTGAACTGCTGTTCATGCATGGAGAAACTAAATGATCTCAAACACAAAATACTCAAGGTGATTCAGATTCTTTTTATTTATAATTTCTATTTTTTACGACAGATGAGATTTTGCTTTGCAAAACTGCTGAAGAAAATGGAAAAAAAATTAACAAAGCAATATTTTAAGCAGGACCAGATAGTTTCCATTTGTTTCTGTTGAATAGTTACAGGATTAGACAAATGCCAAAGGAAGACCTCTGGGCCAGTGATTTGCATGTTTATAACTTATGGCTCAGAACATATCTTATCATTTATTTTCATCCTTTAATTGATTATTTTTTCACACATCCTTATAGTTTCAACTTTAGATTTTCCTAATCATCTTTGAATTTAGAGAAAATTTAAAATTTGTTCATTTACTTTCCCCCTTTCTCATGGAGTTTTAAATAGCTCACATAGCAAAAGGATGGGAATGATATATGTGGTACTGTTGTTCTGACAAAGGCCAGTTCTGGAAATGCTCCAATCCAAACAGAGTATAATTATTTTCCTGGTGAGCTTATTTAGATAGTACTTTATTTTTCTGAATACAGGAAACCCATTGCCCCCAAATCTAGCTTTTCTGAAAACCTGAATGTGGTCTCTACTCAGTGTTTATTTGGTTGAGGAGAGAGGATGAGAGAGGGGGAAGAAGGGAGACAGATGGTAACCTAGTATGGCATAGCGAATGGAATGCTGGGCTTAGAGTTTGGAAGAATTGGGGTTCCATCTTACCCTTTTCCCTAACAACTACTAGCTGTGTGATAATAGGTAACTCACTTAACCCCTCAGTGCCTAAGGAAGTTCTCTAAGACTATAAGTTATATACTTATATAACTTTCTTATAACAATATAAGTTATATACTGTAAGTATATGATGCTGAGCTGCATGAGAGGATTTCTACAGATGGAATTTCTACAAAGAAAATTCCCCACATATCCATTCATACATGTTATTTACAAAGAAATTTTATTTTTAACTTTAAAATGAGTCAGCCTATATTGAGACTAAATGTAGCGATCTGTCAGAATAATCTCTGCTTGATAAGAGAAATACCTGACCATGTCTGTCCTTTCTTCAAACATTTTCAATGGTTCCCTCAAGAATAAAATAGAAATTCCTCAGGCAATTATTTATAACCCTTCACAAATCTGTTTCTAATTTGTTTTGGAATTCCATATTACTTGACTTTTCTACATTCCAACCAAAATGACCTATCACCTTTGAACTTACCATTTTATCTCCTATCTCTGTGCTTCTAACTAGTCTAACTAGTCCATCTCTCATGTCCTAATGCACATCTTCTTGCCTCCAGCTCTCCTAGCCATAGCTTCTTTCTAGCTTCATCTCAGTCACCACATCCTATGTGAAACTTTTCCTGATCCTTTCATTCTAGTGTTTTCTACCTTCCTAAAATCCCTTGCATTTACTTACCTGCATGATTGCCATAAACCCACAGCATAATGTAAGGTAAGTAAAGGCAAGGAGAGTTACTTTTTTGTCTTTTTATCCCTAGCACTTAACATGATGCCTTACATATAATAGATAATAAATGTATAATGGAATTGAATTAAACATGAGTGTATGTTTTCATTTGCCTCATTTAAGGAAGGTTAAATTAATTGCTGACATTATCCAGGATTTGAAATTTTAAGACAGATAATAAAGATAAGTGCTATCTTCAGAGGGGAAATTATGAATGATCAATGATCAATGAATGATTGTACCATTTCTCTTACCCCCAGCTGAACTAATCAGAATATATCTACTGCTGTAGTGCTGCTAATATCTAGCAAGATACAAGTTCTTGTATGCACTTACAAGCCAAGAAAAAAGGATAACCTATTCTCAGCAGGAATTTAAAATTAAACCAACATTTATTACATTTCTACTCTTTTGGTTCCAAGAGAGATTTTTTATTTTGCATGGGAGGGGAGGGAAGGTCTGGAACATAATTTCGTCAGTGTAGAGAATGCATATCAGAAACTGATCTGTAACATAGAGCCTTAGAGGAATGTCTGTAACACAGAGTCTCAGAGGTTTACCTGGGGCAGTAAGAGTCTTGTCCGTGATCATGTCACTGCTATGTGTCAAGGGTAGAACTTGGAATCTTTCTCTCCAAGGCCAGAACCCTGCTGACTACACCATCTCTTGTAGGGGGAGATATGGAGATCAAATAAGATATGTCCTTGTTGTTATGGAACTAACAATATAATAAGTGGGTATGATGGTAATATACTTTTTTTTGTGTTCAGTCATTTTAGTCACGTCCAGATCTTTGTGACCCTACTTGAGGTTTTCTTGGTAACATACCAGATTAATGTGCTATTTCCTTCCCCAGCTCATTTTACAGAGGAGAAAACTGAGGCAAATAGGGTGAAGTAACATAGCTAATAAATGTCTAAGGTCAGATTTGAACTCAGAAAGATGAATCTTCCTGACTCTAAGGCCAGCACTCTATCCACTGCACACCAAGCTGCCCCACATGCTAATACACATAAAGTTATAATACAAGATAATATTTGTTCATCAAAATGTTAAAAAAAAAGGTATAGATTAAGTCCAAGGATGAAAGGTGGTTATTACCTAGAGGTTGAGAGGGCAAGTTTCCTGAGGAAGATGATGTATGTTCTAGACCATGAAGGAGATATAGGATTTTTATATTTATCAGGAAAGTAGGGGCTAGAGATAAGGACTGATATTTTTGGCACAAGATGCATGTGATACCAATCAGTGATTAATAATCTTTCCCCACCCATTCAATAGGCCTCAGGTGAGGCCAGTTAAGGGAAGCTTGATTATAGGTTTGTTTGTAGGCAAGCCTATACCCTTTACTTACTAGGCACTAAGCCTCAGACCTACACCCTTTCACTGATTGGTCATGAAGCCCTCAGGCCCTAAAAGGAGTATATATACCTGGAAGGTAGCCATTGTAAAGTTGGAATTCAGAATTCATCCCAAGGAGAAGAAGAAAGAACTCTGAGATGACAGAGCAGCAAAGAGAGTGTGGAGCAGAGAGTAGAAACCAGGGAGCTTCGAAGACCAGATAACTGAGGGGGGAGAGAATGCAGGCAAGCAGACATTGGGATTCTGAGTGTTTATGGGGAGGCCCCAGCAGGGGGGAAGGTTATGGGATGACTTGATTACTTGCTGTAATATTGTGTTATAATCTCCTTGTTGTTACATTTTGGTGGATTTACTGGATTTGGAATACAATTATTGCTATTTCAAATTGAGGTTATTGGTTCTGGGATTTGATCCTCTGGTGTCTAAAGAAATATTATGCTTCACCTGCCTTCTACCTAGAGAATCTCTTATACTTTGTGATTCTAAACTATAAAGGCATGTTCATGATCATCTTCGAGGTCAGGAATCTTGCCTTACTGATACAATGCAGAGCTAAACAAGTGTAGGAAATGCACGAGTGAGAGTTACAGTGTAGTACTTTGCCTAATAGCTAAGGCACATAAATAAGAACAGTAGAAAACAAAGCTGGACAGGTAGAAGAGTGCCAGCATAATGCATGTACTGCACATGTAAAATGTGTATGTCCACATGAGATATCTAAGTGGTATAAGCAAGTGGCTAGAAAGGAAGCACACAAAGATACAGTCATAAATAATCTGGAATCGGTGTATTCCTTTTTAAGGGAGATGAATTTCTGCTGTAAGGGGATTTCTTATTATGAGGGCTAGATTTTCTACTCTTCTATGAAAAAGGAGTAATGGAATGGAATTGTATCTTTCTGCCCTTCTAAATATTGCTGGTGTAGGAGCCTGAGTAATTGACAACAACAAAAAATCACTCTCCTGAACATTATCTCTTAAGTGGGGAAATATACCTCAATATGATTCCTTTTGGCTTGGCCTTTTCCTGTCAAACACTGATTACACAAAAGCCAATTACAAATGGTGAGATAGATAGATAGATAGACAGATAGATAGATAAATAGATAGGTAGGTAGGTAAATGGGTGGATCATTTATTATGTACTTCATATATGCCAGGCACTATGCTAAGAGCTGAGAATATAAATAAATCAAAGGAAAAACAACCCCTTCCCTCAAGTAATTTGCATTCAAATAGGGGAAGACAACACACAATGGGAGCTGGAAAGCAACAGAGAAAGGGTAAAGGAAGGTGGAAGAGCAGTAGGTGCCAGAGACCAACATAGGATGAGCCAGATGTGAAGTGTGCATTAATAGTGATTAGTTAATGAAACTATTTATCCAAGAAGAGAAGAAACAGAAAATCACAGACATTAGAGTATACCATAAAATACAAAAAAAGTGAATGAACTCTCCCTCTTGGAGCTGTATATCAGCCCAACAAAGAGACAGACCCAAATCTCACCCAATGGGAGAAATTGCCTAATGTTTCTGGGGAGGTAAAATGGAAATGAGGGATGTGCTGAGGAGCTGGTTTCCTTTCCATGTCTATAAAAATGTCTTTCTCTTGCTCCTACATGTAGTTAGTTCAGAAAAGTCTAGCACCACAAGTGTTTCTCTTGAAGAAGGAACAAAGAATGCCTCTCCATTCTAAGTCTTACGCCAGTTGTGTTCCTCATGCAGGTATGCAGGGTCAAGTCATCATTCTCTCTACCATTTAGTAGAACCTCATACAAAATAGTCCAATTTTGGCTGAAAACCTGCATGACAGCTGCTTATAGAGGGCTTTAAGTGCCGATCTAAGGAATGGACAACATGGAGTCCTTGAAGGGCAGGGGAGTGATATTAACAAATCTTCCTCTAAATTTTACATCTGACAGTGGTATTAAGGATGAATTAAGAAAGAAGTGAAAAAAAAACTATTAGAAAACTTATTTTTTCCCTTTTAGATACTATCAGATTACAGATTTAGAGGTGGAAGGGACCCTCAGCCATGTCCTTTGTTTTCTTGATTGAATTGAGATTCAGAGATTTTAAGTGATTTTCCCAAAATAACCCAACCAGTAAAAAACAAACAAAAACAGACATAGGATTTGAACCCAAGTCTTCTGACTCCAAAGCCAGCACCTGTTCCACTGTGATCCACTGGTTATCACATAGCACCATTCTTCCATGTTGAAAACAATATTAATGAGCATGAAAAAGCTGGGAGGCCATCTCTATGGCACAGTTTGGAAGTAACGACAACACTAGACCAAACTGAAGGGCCAGATAATGAGCCGAGTGCTTGGCAGAAGAGTAAATGGCTTTTGTTAAGTCAGTGTCTAACGGGTAGAGTAATAAGACCTTCTTCAGATGGCACAGGGAGCACAGGAAGAGCATTTTCTGTGAGGGCCCAGTACAGTGCCAAGCAGTATAGTCAGAGGAACAATATAGTTGTAAAAAATGCCAAAGGGATTGAGCAAATAGATGCTATTATTGGATTTTTCCCTTTGCTCAATGGCATGTTTTCACTTACTGAAAAGATACCATGGAGGCCATTAACTCATGGAACATATTTTAAAATAGTCATAATAAATCTCCAGCTAGCATTTAATCATTTTCCCTCTGTTTGCCTTAATCCACTAGAGAAAGAAATGAGAAACCATTCCAGTGTCTTTGCCAAGAAAACCCCATGGTCAGTATGAGTTGGACACAACTGAATGACTGAACAACAGCAACATTTGGTATTATCCTTTATTAGGAAAGCTTTTCCTAGTCTCTAGACCCCCAATAAGTCTTAACGTTTGTAGATAAACCACTTGGGTCCCCGTAGGGAGAGGACATCACACTGTCAAGAAAATTCAGTCAATATGATATTACTGACCAAACCCCCATAGGACATATGAGCAGAAAGAGATTTCTGATTGTTGGACGTGTGTTTTTGTGAGGCCCAAGGTTGCAGGAAACAATACCAGAAAAGACTCCAGAAAAATGGAGGCACTTTCATCTGGCACAATGTTTAAGCTATAAATACGTTGTGCTAAGATAATTACCTTGGAGAGTTCTCTGCTAGGAGCCCATGCTGAAGAAGATGCCTTATGCAGTCTTCTAGGAGATATGGGCAGGCAAAGTGGCATCTTATGAAAAACAAAGTGATAAGGAGCACCTTTTGACATCTTTTGGGTGGTGAGGAAAACTACAGGAGGCATAAACTGTAGGTCATGTGACATGCTACAAAGAACAATGGAATAGACTCTATTGGGTAACCAGTGATGTGTGCTAGGAGATGAGGAGGACCATAGGAAGTCAAGCAACAAAGGAGGAGGTATGTGTTATGGGAACGACAACACAGTGTGGACTTCTAGAAAGCCATAAATAGGAGCACTGATTTAGAGACTGATATTAGGAGTTTCTGGCTAGATCCTCAACTGGAGTTGGGCTTTTAAGTCACTGAAACTATGCAGACCACTGGGGAAGGCTACTCCCCTTGCAAAATCGCTATTTTATGGGTTATGATAGTGACTCTTTGACCTATAAATAAAACCATTCATTATTTGGACCCCGTGAATCATGTGCTTCACAAGGGGAATTGGTAAAAACACAGTGGATAGTATTGGATGGGATGTGGCCAATTTACCAGTGTGGGAGCAATAATCCAAGTAAGTGAATAATTGATCAATTCTCTAAGGTGACCCTAGACCACAGACACACTGGCAAATATTTAAAATTACCTATGACACACTTTTAAATTTAATCTGCATTATGATCACTTTCCCCATCACTTCAGGTCTAGACAATCAACAAAACAATAAATCAAGCCTTGATTTGTAGCTTTTATAGATTTCTGCAGTGTAAATGCTCAAACTGAAAATTTAAAAATGCTTAGCCTGCTTTAGCACACCCTCTCTCTTTGTTTCTACAGGATAATATACCAAAGAAAAATAGGTGAATATTCAGTGAATATATTTATAATCATTAAGTCTATGCAGTTTGAACTGAGTTGTAGAGTTTGGGTCTGAAAACAGCATTTTAACTTTATTCACAAAAGATATAATACTGTCACTGTCTCTTTGCCAGACAGCAGATCTGTTGGCTCTGCCCTAATTAGGCATCAAGTCATACTCAGTAGATGCAGTGGACTCTGGCTTTTGCTAACTCTTCAACATGTCTATAAGTGCTTCATTCTCTTCATTTTTTGCCATTTCTGTAGCTACAGGGGTTGGGAGCAGATTAAATGCCCTGGGGCTATATTTACATTTCCCATTTTGAATCCAAAACATTAGGTTAATTCTCAACCAGCTGCATGTTTCCTCTAATTGGAGAGTGAGGGATGAGAAAGGAGAACTCCAGCTCTTTTTTATATGAGCTTTTCCCAGGGTAACTCTAGGCACAGGAGAGGAATACTCAAGCACAAAGAGCATATTCATTTTCTTTAACTGTGTTGTGCTATGTGGGAGGGGTAGATAGGGCTACAGTCTAATAAAGTGGGAGAACTAGTAAATCTGAGAGAAGTTTTCATTGGAGTGAGAATGTTTTGTTGGGTACACTTCTGGATAATGCTTTGTCCTGCTGAGCATGGACTCACTAACTTTTTCTTTTTTAATTAAATTGTATTTTTTTTAAATTAACAAACAATTAGCTTATTTCATTTCCATGACCTCCATTGGTGAATAAAAGAAACTAAAAAGAAAAACAAAACTATTTTAATAAATTTACATAACCAAGTAAAACAAATCCCATTGTTGGTCTTGCCCCCAAAAAATATGGTGGGATATTTAGAGATTTGGCTTAAGAGTCCAGAAAACTTGCATTTAGTCCTACTTCTGATACATACTGACTGTGAGACCTTGTACAAATCACTTAACTACTGTCAGGCAACTATAAGACTGTAAGTTGTAAAGCAGGTATTAATCTGTCCTGATTTTTCTTACTTGGAGCTCCTTTTTGTTGTTGTTCAGTCGTTTCCAGTAATGTCTGACTCTTTATGACCCCATTTAGTGTTTTCTTGGCAAAGATACTGGAGTGGTTTGTCATTTCCTTTTCCAACTCATTTTACAGATGAGGAAACTGAGCCAAATAGGGTTAAGTTACTTTCCTAGGGTCACATAGCTAATAAGTATCTGAGGCTACATTTGAACTCAAGATGATAAGTCTTCCTGACTCCGGGCCCTGCACTTATCTATTCATTGCACCGCCTAGCTGCACCATTGAAATCACTAATCTCGTCCAAAGAAAGTTTTTTATGAGAATAAAGGCATGTAGAATATAGCCCCAATATTCTTCTTTCATCATCAATGTTGTACATATCACTGATTGAACTGTGGATTTTAGCTAAGTCCACATGACTTGTTCCATATAATTCCTTACAAGAAAAATTCTTCAAGGAATTAATGTCTTTTATAAGTGCAAGTGCATCTGTTATTTTTCAGTGTTTAACTTGGTATATCATAACCTTCATTATGAAAGGGGGAAAAAAGCAAATTAAATAAACATTCAGGGCTTTTATTTTTCAGACAGGCATTTCCAATTCCCTCTCCTCTCTGTCATTGAGGGGATAGCTGAAGAGAAGGCCCCAAAAGGTTCTTTACATGAAAATCCTGCCAATTCTGAGCTCTGTTCCTTTGTGTGCTGACTCAATATATGCTAAGCTGCTTGTACCCTCCTGCCATCCTTTTGCGTTTTTTTATGCCTCCTTAGCTGTTTGATTTATCTCCACACACGCAGATCCCTTTTATAAGAATTACCATTGACTGAAGTGATACTCACTCATGTGAGCAGAGCTGATAAACTGCATGCCTCACCATTGTTAAACACTGTATTTCAGCCTATGATGAGCCCACAGATGCTGTTTGCTTTGAGAAGGCAAAATAGGTTTGAGAATACTTTCCTTTCATTCCTCAAAGGAATCAGCAGTAGAATGGCTGAAATCCCAAATTGAACTCTTCTGGAATGAAACCACTGCAAACTGTCTCTATTTCACAAAGTATTTTAGAACAACAGAGCGAGAAAGGAGCTTGGGTCATAGGATCATAGGGGTCATAAACTTCCAGTTAGAAATCACCTTAATGGCCCTCTAAGCCAGCCTCTTCATTTTACAGGCAAGGAAACTGATCGCTAGTGAGGGAAAATGACTTATTTGAAGTCCCACAACTGGTTAGTGACAAAGGTGAGGCTTGAGCCCCTGTCTTCTGACTAGCAGTTGAGAGGGGCACCTGTTAAAGCTATAAATGGGAAAGAAATAAAATCACCTTTAATTTTAAAATTGAGGAAGACAATTTCAGTTCTGTTGGAGAGATACTTTGAACATATTTCATGATCCAAAGCCGTATCCACACTGGCCAAAGTACACATTTCTACACACAAAGAATACAATCATAATTCTGACTGACTGCAACTCGTCTAATTATAAATAAAGTGAGAGTGATAAATGGAGGGTGAATGGAGAAAAATTGAATCAAACTAATGAGTTAATAGTTAACAACAAAAGAGCACTTTTCCAACCTTAGTCTGAGAACTAACCCCTTCCTTGAATTCACAAAGCTCATGACTTGTCCTGTGAGTAAGCAAATTGGATGCTCTCCAAAATGTCCTCTAGCTCTAACATTCTAATTTTAAGGATTTTGGAACTCTAGGGAAAATCCATGATGCAGATATTAAGAACAGGGCCAAGGTAGCCAGATTTTTATTGAAACTTGCTTTAAAATTGAACCTTGATTTAAAATTGATCTCACTTTCAGGATGACAGCTTGCATATATACTCCACTTTGCAATTTAAGAAAATGTTTCTGCACCTGGTGAAACTACTAAGGCAACATTCCCAATTTATGAAATGTACCCCCCAAACCTCTGGGTGATGGGCAAACAATGTCTCAGCTTTTAACAAAGTAGAGTCAAAGCATACAAGTTCCTTCTTCCTCTGTGATCTGCTCATTTGGGAGACATGTTATTGCCTTCTTTAGCACAAAATTGTTCTGGAATGCATGAATCCTTGGTTATGCCATCATTTAGTGATGTCTGAAAGCTACACATTCCTAAGTGACCTCAGAAGGGTAAGATGTGGCTGCTGTTTGTCCCACTACTCCATCCCTTGCCAAATATATGTCAGTTCAATTATTCATAGGGTATGTTTCTTAGAATTGTGTAGTTGCATGCAAACATAAATGTAATGATTACTAATTGTGAGACACAATAGCCCATCTAATTTCTAATTGTCCATCCTTGTTACTTTATGTATTTTTTCTGGTGCATTCTTTCTGACCATCTGTACTGCCTGCCTCATGGTTAGCTGATAACATTTTCTGCTCTCTTTAAACTGCTTCATGTCTTTGCTATGATGGTGCAAAGAAAGATCATTCCAACAATTTAAGGAAGTGTTGGTGTGCCTGACACAAGTACCAAAGCAGAATACCCATTTGGTAAATCCATCCTAAGATCATAAATGCTCCAGAGTATTCCCTTTCTCAAAGGAAGCTCTTTGTTCTTTATTGCTAGCTTAATTAGGGCAAATAAAATGTAAAGGGATTTGCCTAAGTGCACATGGGTAGCAAGTGCAAAGACTACTTTCGCTAATGATCTGATCTAGAACACCTCTGACACTATAACTAAGGCTCTGGCATCTATTTTGGAAGTTTATATTTGTAATATGCGTCTCTGGATGATGACGATGATGATGATGACCACGATGATGATGATAACAATGATGCTGCTTGTAATAATAATGGCATCTCACAGTTATACAGTGTTTCAAAATTGTGAAGAGCTTTACACACATCTCATTTCATCCTCCCATCCCTTTGGATTAGGTCCTATTATTATCCATATTAATTATACGCAAACAAACTGAGTCTGAGGAAGTTAAGTGAATTTCCCAGGTTTGCAAAGATATTGTCTAATGTAGATCTACCTGGCTCCACGGACCAGCGCTCTATTCACCAGGCAAAGCCTTATAGGTTTAGCTGCTAAACTTTAGCATATTTGCTAAGGGCCATCCCATAAAAAAGGCTATCACCAAATGAAATACTGTCAAATATCAAAGTAAAGATGCAGAAAGTCCCTCAGCCTAAACGAACTACACCACCTCCTTGAATCATTGGCAGCAAGGTGGAATTTTGACAGCACCAGAAACAAAGCAGAGAAGCACGAAATGACAGCCGTGTAAGTGAAGTGGCCAATGTAAGAAGTTATTGGGGATGGAGCCATAGTAGAATTGAGTCACTGCTTGTTGCAGGAAGATAACAGTGAGAGAATTAGGGCAGGAGGAGTTTTCCCAGCCATTGTTCAAAGGAAGGTCAGTGTGTTGGAGTGGGGAAAGTGCTGGGTATGGAAAAAGTAGATATGAATTCAAATCTGGGTTTTGCCACTTCCTACCTATGTGCCCTTGTGCAAGTCACTTAAAATCTCTGGGCTTCTATTTCCCTAAAATGAGGAAGTTTGGGTAGATGACCTATAAGGCCAATTCTAGGTTTAAATCTATGAAGCTGAAACCTTTCCTTACCTCAGAGCATCACTTTTCAGGGATTTGTTTTCTTCCTGCTAAGCATGTGTTTATTCACATAGATATATACGTGTGGGTATATGTATTTGCGTGTGTATATATATCTATATATAAATATATAGATATATACACACATACATATATACACATATACACATCATATATGCACACATGGGACATAAATGTGGCTATATGTATATACAGGCCTATATATGCACAAAAACATATATATGTACCTGGTACATAAGCATGTGTATATGTATATGCATATATATACTTGGTAGCTATTATTAGCTCTTATTTTTTCTCCCTCTAGTATATGAATTTATGGGAGATTGTCCTAATTTGTATATATTAAGAATGATCTTACTGTATATGTTTTCACACTATTTACATTATGACTCTACTCTGACTAAATAATTTCCTTTCTCATCTCTAATTCCTGTATGGTCTGTAGGTAGAGAAGGCATTGAATGAAGTTCAAACCCCATATCCTGCCCCAAATTGTATAATTTGGCAGTTAGCAAAGCTAATTTGGTCTTAGATGTCATTAATCGCATCAGTGTATCCAGTAATAAGGAGATGAGGCTCTGGCTAGAGTCCACCCTGGTCAAATTATATCTAGATGCAGGGGTTGTGATGAGGGTATTGTCTCTGGGAACCCCCTTGAATCTAGAGTACAGTCTCTGGGAATCCCCTTGAACTCTCCTTGAAACTCCCCACTAGATTTGGCCTTTGCCTAAGGCCATAAGCCTTTCATTATCTAGGCCCAAATCTCTACCTAGCCTAGCCCTCTATTGTCCAACTGCTTCCCACCTTTGATCCTAATCAAAATATCTATACCCTAGCTCTGTTACCTTAGCCTTCTGTTGTCTTTCATCTCCATGTAGCCTTCAACTATTTTCCACCCTGGAGTCTGACCTCACCCCAGTCACCCCAGTCCACTCTAAACCTCTCCTCTAGTCATCCCAGACTACTCAAGACTACCCCTCAGTCCCTCCCACAGTCTTTCTGTATGTAATCTCCATCTTGCCTCCATGAAGGCCCTCAGATTTAATCTAGCTCAGTAGGTTGAATCTGGCCATCTTGTGAAAACAAGTGTCACAAGTGGTGAGATTTCTTAAGACAACCCAATATGGCAAATCCTTAATAAACTTTGTTTTTTCCTTGGCTAAGAAGGCTTGAGTCAAATTCATTCAGCAGGACCTGGCGTGTCGGTATTTTGGGGTCTCAAGCACCCCCTCAACCCCAAGCCTCATCTTGGGGAACTTGTAGCCTCAAGGCTACATGTGGCCTTCTAGGTCCTTGGGTGCAGCCCTTTGACTAAGTCCAAGTTTTACAGAACAAATCCCCTTTATTAAGGGGATTTGTTCTGTGAAGTTTGGATTAAGTCAAAGGGCTGAACTTGAAGACCAACAGGGCCACATATAGCCTTTAGGCTGCAGGTTCCCCATCCCTGAAGAGTATTGTGTTTCTGGGTGCCACATTTTAGAAACCTTTTGTTAAGTTAGGGTGTGTAAAGGAAGGTAATAAGGATAGTGAAAACTACTCAAATTCATGGCATATGAAGATATTTCAAGGAAACTAAGTGATATGAAGTCCAAAGAAGAGGAGAGAGAGGAAGGGAGGGAGGGAGAGAGAGAAAGAGAGAATTGAGAGCAAGAGTGAGCTCATGTGAGAGAGAGAGAGAGAGATGAATGGGGTAGGGGAGGTGGCTTAAGGATAGTTGTGTGAGTAGATGAAGGATTGTGAAAATTGTGAAGTGGTAAATGAGGGGAAACTTCCCATTAGAATTATCAGAAAATAGAATCAGCTGTCTTTGAAGGTAGTAGATTTCTGTTCATTGGAGGTCTTCAAGCCCTCATTTAATGACTATTTGTTATTCCTTGTATGTAGTAGATTTCTTTTTTATAGTTATATGTTGGATTAGATAGCCACTCAAGTCTCTTCTCCTCTGAAATTATGCCATGTCATGCAAATTTCCTTTAATCTTCTATAGCAACAATCTGCTAGCAACTAGTGTGGCTGTATAAGACCAACAACAACCAGCACACAGAAGGCCTGCTAACCCAGGTTCTTTGATCTGCTTTTCTAAGGAAAACAACTTTAAGGGGTTAACAATCTCAGTTTAATCAAACATACATATATCATTCACTTAGTTCTGGTGGGGAAAAATCACCCCCCTCAACTTGAGAGCAAATACAAACAAATTACAAACATCAACAGACAGACCTTGTCTGATTCAAATCACAATGCATAGTTACCAGAGAATCACCAACATCTATCTGGGTTACAAAGCCAGGGGGTCAGTTATGGCTTTCCCAGAGTCTCAACACTCCTTCTGTGAATGTGCCCCAAAAGTCAAACACCAACCTCTCCTCAATTATCTCCTGTTTGGATCCCTGAGGGCTCTGGCCTCACTCAGGCTGGGTGTGTGAAAGTTCCCCAACCCCAGTATCACATCATATACAAGTCAAGACTCCTGCTTGCCTCAGTGCTGAGAAACATCTGAGAAACACTCCAAGACAAAGAGAGCAAAAGGTTTCCTACCAATTCAAACAAAGGGGAGACTTGATAGTTTTAGAATCCCCAAAGGGAAGAACTGGGAAGGTCTAATTGCTGTTACACCTTCTCTAAACCTCAAAGCAAACAAAAACAAAACACTGAGGTAAGAGGTGCAAGCTGGCAATCTCTTCTGGTAAAGTTCAGCTGCTACCCTCCCCACAAATAAACTCTTGTCTTGATATATGTAGCACAGTAAGTTTTGGGCTCCAGCCTCTAGCAAGTTCACTCTTAATCTGGGGAGCCAGAAGGACAGCGAGGGGTTGCTGATAATGGGAGCACCTACTCCTACTGCATCCCCTAATTACTCTTCTGGCAGTGGTGCTCAAGAATAAAAGTAGGAGCACTAATTCCTACAGTATTCCCTGTCTTGATGCAGGACAGGTGAGACAAGCACATACATTCCACAAATGCCCCTAAGCCTTGATGGGGGTTGGTCGAGGCAAGCACAGCATTCACATTCCCCACTTGCTGACCAGTGCTCACTTGATTTATAGAGGAACACACAAAGAAGGAAATTTACCAGCAATCAACTCACAAGTTTACTTTAACTTTAGCAATACTCTGGTAACTTAGCACAAAGCAAGCAAAATGGGCTGTTTATAACTTAAGCACAAATGTTTATATTATCCATGGTTATATTTCACTGTGCAAATGCGGTGAGATTGTTTACAACCCATGATCCTGGGAAATAATAGATTGTTTATGGCCATGGATCCTGGGAATTAGTATCTTAAAAGGAAAACAAATCCACCTTACAGACAACATAATAAAGGATATCTGGCATTGATAGGATAAAAGTGATTTCAATTGGCAAAATAATTTTATTCAGGATAAGAATAGATTTGTAGAGTAACATGAGCCATGGCAGTGGTACTTAACACCTTGAATGAGTATGATATTTTTCATTTGAGCCTCCTTTTATTCAAAGATGATCAGGGGAAAAATCATTTAGGTTTTATTTACATCGTAATATGGGAGAGGAAGCCCATACATACTTTTAAACTCTCATTATATGCAGTTTGCCATGTTTTTTTATTGGATTAAAAAGCTGACACTCTAAGCTATAGTTCTTGCCTTCAAGGATTTTATACTGCCACTGAGTAAATAAGATACAGAGATCTCGTAAGGATGAATCTGTGATTTCAGGGGCATATGCAGAGTTCCCAGATGAGAAACTGTCTCTCTCTCTCTCCAGGCTATCAAATTATAGTCTTGGAAAATTGCTTTGGTAGAGGTAGATAATATTAATTTGTGGTTTTCTTAGTCAATTTGTGACCTATAGGGACCAATTTCTATTTTAGTTCAACACCACTGGTCTATAGTACTGAGGGGTTAAGCCACTTATCTAAGGTCACTCAGCTAGGATGTGTATGAGCCAACACTTGAACTCAGGACCCCAAGCTCTGAAGTCATCATTTCTTTCTCTACTACCCCATTTAGAGACATAAATAAAATTTGCATATAAAAATGTTAAGATCATTTAATATATTTAAATAACAAATTGAATCTCAAGACCAAAAAAGTAATGTCACAAGACAGCAGTGATTCGTTATCAAATGGATGGAAGAAATAATAATTTTTATGGGTGGAGTTAATGGGACAGAGGTGTTCCTTTAGAATAGGAAGGTCAGAGAAAGAAGGAGGCTGCCTCTGAGCCACATTTGGAAAGGCAAAAATAAGGGAGGCCATTCTAGTCATGGTGAAATGGGAGTGAGTTAGTTGCGATAGATATCATGGATAAAAGTAAGAAGGCAGGGGGAAAAGTATAAAGATTAATCACAGAATTTCTTAATCTGGATTCTGTGAATTTATTTATAAATGCTATCTCCATCAGCATATAATTGGTTTTATTTGTCATTCTATGAATTGCATTTTATTCTTATTTAAAGCTTCTAAGGTGGTATTCATAGGGTCTGCCTGACTAGTTGGTTTGGAACAGAAGGGACTTAGTCCAACTGATGTCTGCTGTCATAGAAACCAAGGCTGGAAAGATAGGTGAGGGTCTGATTGCAGATGGTCTTAAAGGTATAGCTAAGAAGCTTAGACTCTACTTTACAAGCAGCAGGGAGTTATTAAAGATTTTTCCTAAAGAATTTGGTCTAATACCTCAAATTAGCTATGTGGACAATTTAATTTCTGGGCATGAATTTGCCTCAGCCATAGACTAATTTTTTCCCCCTAAAATGAAAAGCCTAGTTGATATTTCAAAATGCTTTTGAGAGAAGGAAAAAATCTGGTGTAAAACAGATTGGAAACATCTGTTGAACTTTTAATTATGGTTCTTAATCTTCCATTTTATGAGTATACTTTCTTCTTAATGTTTTCTTTAATCCTTCATACTGTTGCACATCTGGTTATTATCTACTTTGTTGTCCACACACAGTATAAATATTGACTTTTAAAACACAAGGGCATCAAGAAATTGTACACTGATGCATCTTGCTTATATCAAAGTGGTAGAAAAAGTGAACAAGAGGGAAAAACAATAAAATATATTTTAGGGTATTTACTTGATCACACTTTTTAAATTCTAGTTAGGGGCAATACACATGTATTCATATGTGGTAAAAATTGTTAAATGAAACATGAAAAGCATTTTTTTCTAAAATCTTAAGCTCAATTATTTCAGGATACCACTTAGTCTCTCTTTCATCTTGTGGCATGGCACAGTGGAAGAGTCCTAGTACTAGAATTAGAGGTTCTAGGTTTAAATTCCATTTCTGGCCTTCACTACTGGTGGGACCAAAGCCATGTCACTTAAATAGCCTGGTCCTTATTTTCCTCAATGGTAAAGTAAGGGGGTTGGATTCCATGGCTTTTGAAGTCCTCTCTAGATCTATGATCCAAAATTGTTCTAGGAGGTAAAGACTGAGTTGGGATAGCAGTAGGGATAGATAATTAGGAAATTCATTAAGCACATAAAAGTGCTTCCTTTTAACTCCAAACATCTGTTTAAACTAATTTGCTTGACTTTGTTACTATGATTATTGTCATTGAAGAAGGGACAGAAAGATTTGATTTATAATGGTGGATCTGCCATTTTCTTAGCTCTATGATCTCATCTATTCTCTCTAGTCCTTGGTTTTCTCATCTAAAAAATGGGCATAATATTGCCTGCTCTGCCCACCATAATAGTAATAATAATAGCTTATATTTATATAGTGCTTACTATGTGCCAGGCATTGTGCTAAAACTTTACAAATTTGGCTCATTTTATCCTCGCAAAACCCTTAAGAGGTAGGTGCTATCATTATCTTCATTTTACAATTGAGGAAACTGAGGCAAAATGACTTGCCAAAGGTCAAATATCTAGAAAGTATCTGAAGCCAGGTTTGAATAGATAGGCTTTAAGGATTGAAGTGATGATATATCTAAATGTGTTTTGAAAATGTTAAAATACAACATAAAACAAAAAGTACATTTATTACTTTGAGAATGATAATATATTATATAAACATCTTGTATTCCAAGTTTTATATTAATTAGACATGAATCTTTGATTATATTTTTTCTTATATTAAAGGCCTAAGTTTTTAGTCAATTTAACAATGGTTTATCATTATTATTAGTCAACAGTAAGGCAATAAACACTGGTTAAGTACTAGGTACTGAAGATACAAAGAAAGGCAAAAGACAGTCCCTGTTCTCAAATTTCTCAGAGTCTGATTGGAGACATGGCATGCAAACTTTGTGTAAACAAGCTCTATGCAGGATATATTGGAAGTCATTCACAGGGGAGGGCACTAACAGCAAGAGGAGTCAGAAAAAGCTTCATGAAGGTGGGATTTTAGCCAAAATTGGAAAGAAGCCAGGGAAACCAGGTAACAGAGATGGGGAAGGAGAGAATTACTGTCACTGGGACAAGCCAATGAAAATGCATGGATTAGATCACTGAATTGTAATTCTATAATAGAATTAGTTTATAGAATTTTAAATAGATTTCAAACAAGTAAATTTGTAAATTGTTGATCCCTGTTAGGGTAGTGTCTATTATGCAATGAAACAGTTTGCCTATTTTGATTAATTTCAAATATCCAGTCAGAAACAGTAGAGTGTGACAGATACCATGGGGGATATGGAGTGAGGAAGACCGAATCCTTAGCCTACCTCTGACACTTAGGTGGTATGATAATGGGTTTGTCTCACAACTTCTTTGTGCCCTCATTTCCTTCCTTATTAATTATGGGGATAAGAATACTTGCAGCTCCTTCTTCAAAGGGTTGTTATCAGGGTTAGATGAAATAATGTATGAATATTTCTATAAAACTTTAAAGTCCTAAAGAGACAATGATGATGACAATGATTTTTGTATTAATCCAATTCTTCAAAATTGTATTGTCTGAAATAAAAAACCAAAATGGGAAGTATTTGTAGAGGTAGCATGGTATAGGGGAAAAAAATGTGTAGTATATTACATACATGCATATGCACATACATGCATGTATATATGTACATATTCATATAATACACATCCATGTATACATACATATATGCATACACATATGTGATACATGTACTTGTAAATATATACATACACACGTACATGTATGCAATATATACATGCACACATCTATGTGTAAGTATATATGTGTGTATGTGTGTGTGTGTGTGTGTGTGTGTGTGTGTGTGATCAGGAAGGCGTAAATTCAAATCCTACCTCAGACATTAATTAGGTATATGACCCTGGGCAAGTCATTGAAAGCTCTTTGGACCTCAGGTCATCATACAGGAAATGGTAGATTTTGCCTTGATAAGCACAAAGGTCCTTTCACTTGCTCTGAGTCTATGCTCCTGATTTTGTTCCCTACAGTTATGGCCAAGACTTTAATGAGGAGACTCTAATTGCAGAAACATCTCCATGCAAACAAATCATCTCCTTTGGCTACATTTTAAAACTGACAACCTCCCCACCAGAGAGACATGAAAACAGAAATGGATATAATAATGAGTGCTGGACCAAACTTGCCATAGCATGTTTCTTGTCAGTTTTAGTCTGCCAGGCCAGACACATTGATTGGCTGGTGTTCAGCAGAGGATGAAGCAGTCAGGACACTGAACTGAGTGCAAGTGGCCAACACCATCCATGTGTAACCCCTCCTTCCTAAAATTATGTGCCCATCTAAAATGACTGCTATCAGACATACGTGTTCTTACTCCTGCAGAGTAGGAATTACCTGGAAGTCTGGACCAGAAGTAGTAATAAAACTGAATTTTACCTCAGGTGTCAGAAGGCAGATTGCTGTCGCTGGTAATGGAATTTATAGGTCCTTTTGCCACTGTAAATAAGGGAATGTTTGGGGCTTGGTGGCCAGCAAAACATAAAAATTAAACCCTTTTAACTCTGGTCATGCCTGGCTGTTGCTATCAGGGAGTTATTTCTTTCCACTATTTCTTGAGGAGAAGGGCGAATTGTAAGTCATCTCCTGAGTTTTATTTATGGTTAATTGGATGTTCTGTAGATCATGGATTGATTTATGAAAAGAACTCCTGGAAGCACATGGTTAGTGTATGGGGCTTTGGTCTCAGAATGTTTTGCTTTTTTTATTGTTGCTAATGTGTTAGACAAGAACATTTTTTTTGTTGGTGAAATGCTTAAAAGACATTTACTTTACTTATCATATTTGTGGAGGTTGTCAAAACAGAAATGTGCTGAATGGCTTGGCTGGAATTCAAATATAGTAGTAAATACTTCTCTTTCTTTCAGTCTATGGGGATAGATGGGGAATTAGAATTAACTACTAGGTAACCTGAAGTAAGAGAGACTTGGAATACTCATATTTCATGAACCAATGAAGTCCAAATCATGCCATACAAATCAGTGAAGTACATTTAGACCTCAAGAGACAATGTGAAATAAAAGTTTTTAAATTGATTTGTTTATTTGGCATGGACCTATGAACTAGTATGAGGAACTCCTGGTATGGAAACTCCCTCTTCCAACAAAATTCAGCAACTTGTAGTCTGATTTATTTTATACTTTGAAGTTTTCAAAGCGCTTTTCATATCTCTTTGGGTTCCATGAAAGTAAGAATTATTTCATTCTTGGTATTTTTGTACACAGTGCTTGTCATGTCAGCATTTCATAAATGTTTATTGCTCGATTAAATAATTTAGCCTCACAAAAATTCTCTGATATAGATGTAATATATAATATCACAGACAGTAAGAGCCAGATCTCAGATATGAACCCGGGTCTTAATATCTCCAAGTCCAACTTTTTATTGACTATGACTTAATGTTACATAAAAAGGAAAGCTAATTATACAAAATCTTAAAAGTCCTTACTCAATAATTCCTAACACCTCTTGTTCTCTTATCACATTTTATATGATGTGATATTGCTCAAATAGTGAGGAAGAAAAAAATAATTTGGGTTAATTTCTTGAAACTAACAATATAGAAAGAGGTGATCCAGGGCCTCAGACCAGTCCAAAGCCCTTAACAGCTTAGTAAAAAGAATTAGAGAGGTGAACATGATGGTTAGGTATTTTGCTTCTGCTTTTCAGCTAACTAGGTCATTCACTTTGTTTCCAGTGTTTTAACAAGATCTTCACAGTATCTCCAGGTAATTATTAAAAGAACTATAGACTGTCAATGGGGGGTTAATTATTCAGAGCAAAACAAATACCACATATTTTCCTTTCCTTCTCAAAAAGTGAAAGTGATGGTCAGGTGTGGGTGAATAGAATATAGTAGGTTGGATAATTAGGTAAGAATGATCATTCACAATTATAAAAATAGGAGATTGATGTTAAGGAAAAGGGGATTTGGGGCATAGAAGCCATAGACTGAGAAGTATGAAACACTCAGTAGAACCAGGTTAAAAAATAATTGGGGACTATTAAAAAATAGATGGACAATAGAACATAGATGATGTAATGCGTCTATCTCTTTAATTTTTTTTTAATCTTTATGAGTATACATGTGTGGAAGGGGAAGGAGAAGGATGTCACTTATTGTCATACATTTATCTCGGTAAAATAGTGTCTGAAATGCTTTTAGAACATGAATACCTTTACAAAATTCTCTGAATAAAGGATGAGAGAAAAATGTAGAGTTTGGGATGTGATGTCTCTCAGAAGATTTACAGTGAAAGGATCTGAGAAACATTGTAGGTGCATTGTAGAACCCATGTAGATGCTCAAACAAATGAGACACACAAAGACTCAGAAGGATGTCTGCTTTAAAGAGCTATTATCCTATTATTCAAGCAAAGTAGATTGGAGTGACTAAACTTATGGGGGAGGGACCATGTTTAAATGACAAACTAAACTGAGGTATTTCAAGCTTGTAAGTGACCAGAAATCTTAATGCACCCACATTTCATATTAACTCTGAACTCATTTTCATGTAACGTATGCAGTCCTTTTCAGGAAGCATTACAAAAAAGCCAACACTGACCTAGCTCAGTCTGACTTGTATTTATAATTATTTTTAAATTAATGCAGGCGAATTGTACTGAGTTAGCTAAATACTCATATGATTTACTGTGTGATCAATGACATGGTGCTTATGATGACTGTTCAGATTTAGTGGTACATTTGCTATTTAGTGGTTTGTTTAGTGGTATGTTCAATTTGAATTTGGAATAGAGCAAAGTTACCCAGTTCTTAAGGGAATTTATCTCATGTTCTTGTCCTCAATGGTATCTTGTGATAATCAGATGGGACAAACATTTTGATAGCTCTCCTTTAAGCACCAAAATTGTTTATTTTCCAGAAAGCTAATTGTTTCTTCCTTATGGACCATACTTCACTAACATTTGTCTGTACCTGTCTCTAACTTGATGTCTATTGTTTTTCTACCTTGTTTCTTCCTTGGCCCAACAAACGATACTTTAGTATCGGGCAAGATACCAGTTTGTCATGAGTTTGATCCCAATGCATGATATAATGGGAAAGTCAAGACCAAAACAGAACAAAGAAATGAAAATGACACTGAATTGAATGCCAGAAGACTTGGTCTTTATGCCCAATGCCACCAATGATTAGGCAACTTTGGACATGTCACTTAACCTTTTCTCTCTTCCTTTTCATATCTCCAAAACCCAAGGGTTGGATACAATTACCTTGAAGATCCCTTCCATGTTTAAAATGTCATACTATTATTCTAAGGAAGAATAAAGCATAGCAGGATACAAGGCAGGATAAAGAGTGAGGAGAAGCTAGGAGTAAAGTGACAGTGGTCACTGCCCAAATATCTCTGCTTCTCCATAGTACTCTTCTTACCCAGCTAACAGCTTAGCTCCATATGGAAAATAATGCAGAACAGTTTAACTGTATCTTTGGTGCTTTTGACAGCTTTGAAACCTTTTTTTCTATATATGCATATTAGTCATGCACATGACAATAGCATTCATATTTACTTGAGAAGTGCCAAAAAGTCCCTATGAGCTGCGAATGACAGGCAGCCACTGTGCTCACATCCACTGAAAATAATATTTGTCACGAATATTTCTGTTCAGGGTCACAGGCTTACTTTTCTTTTCCAGAGAAATCTGACTGATTCAGTGGAAAGTGTTCCCATGTTTTACATGAGAAATAAAAAGAATTCGATGTGGTAGAAAAAAAAATGGTAGAGAAGAATGTGAGCATGACTGAACCAAGAATTATGTTTTTGCAAATTGACATCCAAGAGAAGTTTGGGATGTTTGTTCTACATATGATATTTTCTTTTCAATCTTCCACAATGAGACACCTTTAGTGGTGTAGCCCAGAATTCCATACTGCTATAACATAATCATTCCCATGGTCTATGTCATCATTTTAATGGAACTCTAAGATACTGGAGGGTAAGAACTATAAGTTAGTCATGTGTGCTCACACACATACGTTTTGTGTATGTATATGTGTGTGTGTGTGTGTGTGTGTGTCCCTCACAACATTGTACACTGTAAGAGACATTCATTGAATTCTTTGTAAAAAATAAATAAATTTATATGGACTGTGACTGACCTAATACAACTAGAAAGGGAGATACACTACTCAAAGCCAGCCAGTTATTAAACCTTTATTAAGCAGCTACTATACACCAAACACTGTACTAAGTACCGGGGATACAAATACAAATGAGTTTTCCTGAGTTCACACCTGGCACTTACAAATATATAGCCTTAATGATATCTGTTATCCCATTCCTTATGTCTGAGTTGATGTTGGTAGTATGCCATACTGAACTTACAGAACCATGGTTTTTTTTTGACCTTTGGATCACTCACAATTTAGACTCTTTTGGGGTTGTCATATTCAATGAATCACAAACTTATGATATTCCTGAATGGATCTTGCTATTGAAAAGATTGCAAGCTTTTATGATAAAAGGCTTTTTGTGATCATGAAAACACTGCTTAATTACACAAATGCCTGCATTTTTCTGCTATTGGCTTCTGAGATTGGAATAATAGTAAATAAACAATGCAATTGTGAGGAAAGTGCTTTATAAACTGTAAACCCTTTCATACATGTGATCCATTATCATTATTTGCATCTCATTGAGCTAAATGGATTTTTCCCCTACACCAGTGGTTGTAATTAGATATAAGATGCCTGCACTTTATATGTGACCATCCTTACTGAAGTCAAAGCTTGTATTATCCCATGACTAGTGAACATTAAAACTTTCAGTATATATTCTATTTTTAACAGTTTATATTTTTACTCTTTAAATGCTAATGACTAACCAAATTTGCGTCGCACTGATCCCAATATATTAAATATTGGCCTTTGACTATATTCCATCTGATAGCCTCATGCAAATATGTCCAGAGTCTGGTAGTCTGACTGAGGATTGCCTGCCTTTATATAATAGCTTGATTATACATTAATTCCCTTCACATAATATATGGTCCAGCCAAATTGGTCTTTTTCTATTGTTCACAAGTGCCAATCTATCGCTCATCTCCATGCCTTTGTACTGGCTCTCCCCTTGCCTGAAATTCACTCCAATCTTAAACTCCTCCTCTTAGAGTACCTAGTTCTACTCAGAATTCAAGTATTCATCACCTTCTACATAAAGATTTCATGGATCCTCCCTTTAAGCCAAATGCTAGTACCTTGCACCATTCCCAAAATCTGTTGTGGTTTTTGGATAGAATATATACAAATCTCTCTACATGAATACACATACACACATATGTATGTGTTTATATGCATATATTAATATATACCCACAGACAAATATGCACATACATGTATATACTTCATATATTGTATATGTAAGGTTCTCATCTGTTTGTAGATGTGACCCTGAGTTCCCAAAGGCTTTGCCAGAGAAGCATAAAATCTGTCAAGTTCCATGCTGCAAAAGCTACGAACGAGGCCCAGGAAACATACTGAGTCTATTTTCTGAGGACTAAATTAGAAAATTATGGAGAAGAAGAACATGAAGATTCTGACCACCTGGTGATAGATATAGATAGATATATAGATAGATAGATAGATAGATAGATAGATAGATAGATAGATAGATAGATAGACAGATAGATTGATAAATAGATAGATAGATAGAAAGAGATTTGTCCTCGGCAGCCCATCAAACAAAGGAAAAATAAATAACCTTCACTGCTTACTTTGTTAGTTACGCAATGGCTAAGGCAGAGTAGTGGGAGAGGGAGGAGAGATGGAGGCTAAAGAAGCACAGTTTCTAAATAATAAATATACTTTAGTTTGACTTCTGGTGTTATAAATGTGGAAATTTTGTCCAAAGAACAAATAGAACTATTTCTGGAGAAGTTTAGTGATAACAATTTTAATATTTTGGTTGTTTTTTTTTCCTTTGTTTTTGCTACAAACAAACCTAGAAGAAAGAAGTTGCAGTTAATATTTTGGTTGTTTTTTTTTTCCTTTGTTTTTGCTGCAAACAATCTTTGAAGAAAGAAGTAAGTTGCAGGGAAAGATTGCTCACAAGTGTTTCTTGAAGGAAGAAGAAAGTAATTGGCAAATAAGGTTTTATGTTGTTCAGTTGTTTTATATCTGACTTTTTAGGGCCTCCTTTGAGGTCTTCTGGGCAAATATACATGAGAGGTTTGTCATTTCCTTCTCCAGCTCATTTTACAGATAAGGAAACTGAGCCAAAGTTAAGTGACTAGCCCAGGATCACACAGCTAGTAAGTGTTTGAGGCTAGATTTGAACTCAGGAAGATGAGTCTTCCTGACTAGGACTGTGGCAAGGAGCTGCTCTTTATTTTATAGCCAAGGGCAATAAGAAAAATTGTCTCACAAGACTTTTGGTTTGTACATATTTGGTAATTACATATTATAACACTAATAATAATTTTTATGAAAAGACTGCCTCAAAAATAATTACAAGTTAGGTACCACCATTAATTTTTGAAGAGGAAGCAGTAAAGAAATCATGCAAAAACATTAATAGGACCCTTCAAAGTAAATCAATGTATACTCTGATACTTGGTGGCTTCAATGCAAAGGTTGTGAAAAGGTGAAAATGGGGAGACATATTTAAGTAATCATGGTTCAATCAGAAGAATAAGAGAAGAGAATGGCTTATATGTGCTATCAAAGCCTTTTGCCTGTATGGAATGAACAATACTCTTAAGAGAGAAAAAATAGCAGGTGCTAGAAATGGAGGAGACCAAATAACACCACAAAGAATGAAGCAGGTTATATTTCAACAGATAGAAAAAGGTATTTATATAGGAATTATCTCATAATCTGTTATATACATACAGTCAGACCACTGACTTAGCCAAGCTAAGATTGACATCAGAAACAAAGAAGAATAAGAAAAAATATTTAGAGTATAATTGGAATGATTTACCTGTTTAACAGGAATGACTTCAGGAGTAATTTAACAAATGTAAATTAATTGCTAAAACAAGGGAAACAAAAATGGCACAGAAAGCTCTTTGGTCAGCACACATCTGAGTTATTTGAAAAATGGAGAGAGCTGGATGCCAGAGGTAATATCAGATTAGAATATAAAAACTTTTATAAAATCTGATTGAGAAGGATGATAGAAAACTTAAAGAAAGTAGCAAGATATTCAACTAAACAAAATCATCAGGTATTCAGGCATAGAATGCGAATATGGCTATGAACAAAAGAAAAATAGAAAAGATTTGCAAAAATAATTATAATTTTTCCACTCTCTTAACATCACATTCTCAGATATGATTATAGAGGAGGAAACAATGATTTTAAATAGAATGAAGATGGGTAAAGCAAACAGATCGAACCAAGTGTATAAAGTAGAGATGTGATCTGAAGTCATTGCAACTGTGAGGCTTGAGGATGGATATATTAGTTATTTAAAGGATTAGAAGACATCAAAACATGGAAAGTGTTTTGTATCATAGGAATAGGGAGAAAAAGTAAGCATGGAAGTATCAATGACTACTGATATATTCCTACTCTCTAATTCATACATCTTAAGTTTATGAGACACTTCTGCACAAATAGAAGGTATTCTCCAGGAAGATATTGTAGGGGAAAAGTATTTTGCAATTAATATTTAATAATGATTTACATTTTTTACCATTTTGCAATTATAATTTTGCTATACTAAAAGATGTAAAGACTTGATAAGATCTTATTGTGTTTTTTTATTATGGAAAAAAAATTGATTTGGTAGAACAAATTGTTATCCTGAAGGCTCTTCTACAACATAGTGTGTCCCATTTATCAAATCAAATCCCATCAAAATTGTGTAAAATTTCTTGGAAGTTGTAATAACAAAAATAATTCTGTTCTATTAATAACTTTTGATAATCAATATCTACCCAGGAACAAAACAGAAGGATGCATACTTGCCAAAAGTCTTTGTCTTTATGATGGAAGATATTCAGCACAGAGTCAAAATCAAAGACCAATTCCCTATAGATTGTGAAGTGGACTTCCCTGTGGTGAAGATATGGATAAAAATCTCACAACACGGACAGACATGAAGGTTGGCAATCCATATCATTAGAAAGAATCAAGAATTAATGAGATTATAGATCTCTTTTTTTTATTTAAATTTATTTATTTAACATATTTGGTTTTCAACATTGATTTTCACAACAGTTTGGATTACAAATTTTCTCCCCATTTCTACCCTCCCCCCCACTCCAAGATGGCATATATTCTGGTTGCCCTGTTCCCCAGTCAGCCCTCCCCTCTATCACCCCCCTCTCCTCTCATCCCCTTTTCCCTTCCTTTCTTGTAGGGCAAGATAAATTTCTACGCCCCATTGCCTGTGTATCTTATTTTTTAGTTGCATGCAAAAACTTTTTTTTTGAACATCTGTTTTTAAAACTTTGAGTTCCAAATTCTCTCCCCTCTTCCCTTCCCACCCACCCTCCTTAAGAAGTCGAGCAATTCAACCTAGGCCACACGTGTATCATTATGTATAACCCTTCCACAATACTCATGTTGTGAAAGGCTAACTACATTTTGCTCCTTCCCAACCCATCCCGCTTTATTGAATTTTCTCCCTTGACCCTGTCCCCTTTCCAAAGTGTTTGTTTTGATTACCTCCACCCCCATCTGCCCTCCCTTCCGTCATTCCCCCCTTTTATTTTTTTTTTATCTTCCTCCCTCTTCTTTCCTGTGGGGTAAGATACCCAACTGAGTATGTATGGTATTCCCTCTTCAGGCCAAATCTGATATGAGCAAGGTTCACTCATTCCCCTCTCACCTGCCCTCTCCCCTCCTCCCACAGAGCTGCTTCCTCTTGCCACCTTTATGCAAGATAATCCACCCCATTCTATCTTTCCCTATATAGATCTCTTTTAGTATAAGTATTAGCATATTGATATAAGGATATGTTATCTCTGTCAATGGAATATAAGCTCTTTGAGGGTAGGAACAGATTCATTTTTGCCTTTGTATCTCCAGTACTGTAATCCATCTATGCCTGTTCATTCTGTTCTACTACTGGACATGTTCTTTCACAATTTCATCATGGGGAACATGCTCAATGCAGTGGGGATATGCCTTACATTCTTATGATATTGCAGGATGCCAGTAGAGCACACAGACTGTCAACCTTACATAATGAGGCACCTGACACATACAACATGATTAATAAATGCTTGTTGATTGATGAATTTAAAGTTTTGGTTTTGGCTTCAAGCCTATATACTTCATTGATACAAAATATAATAAATACATATGAGTATTTAGTCATTTCAGTCTTTGATACCCCATTTGTGGTTTTCTTGGCAAATATACTGGACTGGTTTGCCGTTTTGTCTTCCAGCTTATTTTACAGATGAGGAACAAAACAGGGTTTAGCGATTTGCACACAGCTAGTAAGTGTCTGAGTCCAGATTTGAACTCACAAAGATGAGTCTTCTTGATTTCAAGCCCAGTGGTCTATTCACTTCGTTACTTAGCTACCCCAATAAATAAACATAATAAAGTCCAATTGTATTTACATGTGCCCAAGTGAGGATGTCTATATAGGTCATATCCCAAAATAGTTCATGTTAATGCAGTGTTTTAAGAACTACAAGCCTTCTTTTTAACAGTTTTGAGGTATTTAGTACAAATATTATTTGATCAGGTAGGTGGCTCAGTGGATAGAATGCTGGGACCGGAGTCAAGAAGACCTGAGTTCAAATGAAACCTCTTACACTTACACTTACACTTGCCCAGTGTGATGCAAGTCACTTAATCCAGTTTGACTCTCAGTTTCATCATCTCTAAAATGAGCTGCAGAAGGAAATGACAAACCACTTCAGTATTTTTGCCAAGAAAACCCCATATGGAGTCACAAACAGAAAAAACTGAAACAACTCAACCACAAGGGTGCAAATATTTTCTTCTCAAGATAGAGAATCTGCATTACTGGGTGGTAAAGACTTTCCCAGGGTTACAGAGTAGGCCCTCCTAATGCTAAATCCAACACTTATGCCTTCTTCAAATATTTAACAATTTGACACAGAGGAGAGGTTTAGATTAATTTTGGTGGCCCTGAGAGGGAAGTACTAGGATGGTAGCAGTTACCAGATAGCAAAATTCAGCACAATTTAAACATAATTCTACTAGCAATTCAAGATATCCCAGAATGAAAAGGACTGTTTTAAAAAGACACTGAGTTTCCCATTACTGAAGGTGTCCAAGTGTAGAATGTCAGTGATGTTTTAGGAGTAATCCATGCCTCAGATGGGGCCAGGGTAGAAGATTTCCCTTCTAAAAGAAAGATTCTGTGATTCTTTCTATTTTCAGATAATGATACTATCTATTTGTAAATGGACAATATACATATTTTAACATATACAATGAAAGTGGTGATAATATTTGCTGACATATATTCTGTTGCTCTATTTTATGTCTTTCTATTTTATAAGTGGCTATGCCAATCTTGGAGATGATGGATAATGACCTTTTAGATTCTATAGCATGAAATCACCCAAAGATAAATTCTAAAAAATATTTCTTTAAAGAGCTTTGCTTATTGTATTATAATCCTATCTAATTCACTTTTTAAAAGGAAGGGGATTTCAAAGAGGCATTTTATGAAAATGACACTTTGGCATGTATATACTCTCATTTTCTTTCTCCTAACATGTTCTGCTCAATTTATAAATCAAAACATGTTTTTACAGCTTCCAAAACCCTAGGTTCAAGGCTATTGATGAATGTGCAGTTGTGCTCATTTTCTGTATTCATCATTGTCAACAGGAACAGATAGATAACTAGAAAAAAAATGAAACAACTGGATTCCATAAGGAACACCCAGGAAGTAATGAGGCAAGAGGCAGAAATAATGCAATTTAATTTTTACAAAGTATCACTTGTAAAGATGAATGAAGGTGGAAAACTAATTATTTCAACTAGAACATTGGACCAACCTGACTCTGAAATTACAAAAAGAACTTGTTTATTCTAAGCACCAGTGGAATACAGCCAGCTATGAAGAGCAGCCAAAAAATTAGAGGTCTAGTGCTCCAAAGATTACTCCTGGGTCCAGAGGATGACTTTATCCAGAAATGGTCACATCAATTTCTACACTGAGTTAGACATCATTCTATTCTGCAAGGTTTCATTTCATTTTCTGTTACTACTTCAAAAAAACCCAAAGATTGCATTTCTTTCCTTGACATCTTTTTCCTTCATGGTTTCTGAATCCTTTTATCAAGTGGTTATGGTAGGTACAACTCAATATTAGTTCACGTGTTTCTAAATGCTGACTTCTAATTCAGAGTCAGGACCTTTGGAGCAGAGGTAGATACTGGGTCCTAACTTTGGATATCCTGGACATCAGTAGGCCCTCTGGACTGCCAGTGGCTGCTGCAGGTGGGTATTAAGTATGTGGAAATGAGTAGTAACCAAGAGGAAAATGTTAGAAGGGGAAGTTGGGGGATCCAAGACAAAACTTTGTCCACCTCAAAATTTTGTCTGGAGTTAAACCTGTTCTAACACGTTGCAGAGCAGCTGAGGATCATCAAGTTTAACTGGTTAGTATAATAGAAATGTTGGTACGCTTGGAGTCACAAGACCTTGTTTGTAATCCTGGGTTTCATCTACTACCTGTGTGACCTTGAGCTTAACATCTCTGACCCAATTTCCTCATTTGTTCATTGAGAGGGCTGACCTAGAGGGGTGGGGAACCTGTGGCCTCTAGGCCAAATGTGTCCCTCTAGGTCCTTAAGTCTGGTGCCTTGACTGAATTCAACCTTTACAGAACAAATAAAGGGTTTTATTCTGTAAAATTTAGACTCTGTCAAAAGACTACACCCATGGACCTAGAAGGTCACATGAGGCCTTGAGGTTGCAGGTTCCCCACCCCTGGAGATGATCTCTGAATTTCCTTCTAGTTCTTAATCCTGTGATTATGGGTTGATAATAGCTTATTAAATAGCAGTTTTAGGCCTTCATCACCATCTGGACATGCCTCTGTTGCTAGATTTCTCCATCAGTCCCATTAAAGAGACATACAGAAGATACAAATCTATATCTTATCACTTATGTGAGTGGGGGTGGGGGAGAGGTAGAGGATAGCCTTATTGATACAGATTCAGTTAAATGAAATGTTTTCTCGCCACCCTGAAGCGCTTACAGTATCTAGCATTTATGACCTTAGTCTAACCTCTTAAAGAGTTATACTGGTCTACAGGGCCACCAAATATTTGTGCCTCCTTCTCACACTTCCTAATGTTACTGTGATACTCTCTTGAAAATGGTGGTAAGTGCCATAAATCTGAAAAAGGTCCTCTTTCAGCATTTTCTTGGCATATTTCTTATTTTTGGTAAATTGTTTAATTATCCAATAGATCTGTTATCTGTTTCAACAATCCGGCTAGCAGCTGTTGTGGGGGTGAAAGACCAACAACAAGAATGCTACCAGCATGCTGCAAAAGCAGAGGTTGTCTTGATCTGCTCAACTAAGGAAAGCAAGGTCAAGGGGTTGACAAGCTTACTTTAATTCAGCATACAAATATCATTCACTTAGTTTGGGGGGGAAAGACCAGCACCCTGAACTTCAGAGCAAAATAAAAACAAAGTACAAACATCAACAGACAGAACTTGTCTGACTCAAATCCAAATACGTAGTTACCAGAGTTTAACAAAGCCCCAACGTCTGGGTTTACGAGCTGGAGGGCTTCTTAGCTACAGCTGCTCAGGAGTCTCCAAACGCCAACAAGAGTGAGAGCCCTGCGCAAATGACTCTGTCTTCTCCTCTTATAGGGTTTCAGACATCATCAAATGTCATCTGAATGACCAGACCTTAGGCTGCTGTGATCGGCTCTTGTGTTAGCACCACTCCTTGGTACCCTGGGAGCTTCACACCCACATAGGCTTAGCACCTAATAGGGGTATGGGCCTGGGGCTTAGCACCTAGTAAGACTCAAGAGCATGGCTCTGGAGTTAGCACCTCCCCTTAGCCCCACCTTGGGCCCCACCTTAGTTACCAATCCACACTCACATAGGTTTTACACCTAATAGGGGTTTGAGCCTGGGGCTTAGCATCTAGTAAGGCTCAATGAAATACACTGAATTACTCAAAGGAAACAAAAGCCAAACTCTTCAAGAGCACTTGGTCTAACTAAATGTTAAGAGCCCATTTTGCTTACCAACACATTATCTCAATAATGTGGATAGTTACCAGCAGTGATACAGATTGCAGTCCAACTATTCTTGTCCATTGTGTTCTACCATTGTCCATGTTCTTTCATAAATTCATCATGGGAAGCACACTCAATGCACTGTGTACATATATATTATATACAGAATATTATAAAGGATTATTTTATATTAAAGGATGGTATATTAAAGGATGTTATGAAATATCTTTTATGCTTCTGCCTTGTAATTTCCTATTTGGAATGTGGGACCTCTCTATTACCTTTTAGCTGATTCTTAACTTCCTGCTTACCGGTGATGGTGTTTTGGTCTCGTGTGTCTTGACTCTACAGGGACCTCCAACCTCTTCTAGCCATAGATAGTTCATCATTCATTTAGTAGAGAGTATTAACCCACTAGCCAACCCAAAGGCATAGAAAATAATAATAAACAATAATAATAATAACAAACAGCTAATTTTAAATAGCACTTCCTATGTGCCAGGCACTGTGTTAAGTGCTTTATAATTATTATCACACTTCACACTTAATCTCCCCAACAACTCTTGGAGGTAGGTGTTATTATTATTGCAATTTTACAAATAAGGAAACCGAGGCAGACAGAGGTTAATGAATTCCCCAGGACTGCTCAGCTAGTAAATATCTGAGGCTGGATTTGGACTCATTTTCCCGACTCCAAGCCCAGTGCTCCATCTGATGTACCACTTAGCTTCCTGGTATCACTGCATCCCTTTGTGCCATCCTGAACATCCTGTGTTTCTGTAGCTGTGTCCTGTGACATTTCTCTTGCTTCTGTGGCCCAAGTTCCAACCATTTCTTTCAGCAGGGGAAAGGGATACATATATCAGGAATTTGACTCGAGGCCTGCCAAAAGTTCTCTATAGATTCTGCCCAATATATACTTTTTAAATATAAAGAGTACTGTATAATGATTAGAGATCTTCAAAACAGTGATTTTGAGGCATAGTTAGATTCTTAAATATCTTTTGAATCATCAAAGATTCTCTTATATTCAATATAGTTTTAGTATTATGAATGTTATTGCAGTTCAATTCTTCAAAAAATTGGTAAAGAAATTAATTATATATATCAACTCTTAGTTAAGCCTACTGCCACATTTCTCAATGATAATTTACATTTTATCATATGTTATTGGGATGTTAAAGAAACATTGATAAGATCAGCAGAAAGCTATAGCCCAGGATTTCTTTATCTCCAATTCCAGAAAGCTATTGATAAATTTCAATGATTCATGAATCAAGGTGAAGAAGGGAGAAGGAAGAATTCTGAACTGAGTAATGAGGCTGTTTAGCTGTAAATTTTACTTAATGTTCACAAAAGGTGCCAGTTGGAGAAGCAAAACTTTCATTGCCAAAAATGATGTTCTCCAACTAATATCAGCCTTATTTAGTGGACCAAGGATTTTTTAGTCTCCAGAATAAAACAAACCAAGGTCTCAGTCGAGATTGATCAAAAATAGAGGTAGATAAATAGAAATTTTTTTTTTTGCAAGGGAAGTACAGATATCTCATCACAAAATAATCTATTCCAGAAGAGAGAACAGGTCAATTTATAAGATGGATAATGCTACAGACCTCATAAGTGAGGCAAAAGTCAAATGTGTACTTTTGTGGTGTCGTGTTGTATCTTTCAAGTGACTTTGTTGTGTTCAGTCATTTCAGTTGTGTCCAACTCTCTGTGACCTCATCTGGGGTTTTCCTGGCAAAGATGCTGGTGTGGTTTGTCATTTCCTTCTCCAAATCATTTTAAAAATGAGAAAACTGAGGCAAATAGGATTAAGTGATTTGTCAGGGTCACACAGCAGTAAGCAGCTGGGGTACAATTTGAATTCAGGTCTTCATGACTGTACACCCAGTGCACTATCCATTACATGACCCAGATTCAAGGGACTATGAATATCAGATAGTAAATACCATAGTAATCATATTTTTAGTGTTGGAAGGAATCTATGATAGCCAGCTCCATCCTATGACTGACAGGGAACTGGAGTTCAGGTTACATGATGCCAGATCATATATACTTTCCAGTAAGTAACAAACTTCCTCCAACTTGTCTGTAGATTTCTAGTTCTTCTTTTAGTGAGGCTTTAATGTGGCTGGAAGGGCTTAATGAAGTTTCAGAGTTGTCTTACTGATAGAATTGTCCATCTCAAACGCAAGAGGAAAAGGTATTATGATTATTCTCAACCTAATTTGTGTTATTACCAACATAAACTTAAGTCTTCTGGTGAACTGATGACAGTGAGAGACATAAAAATGGCAGACTAGTTCAATGGGGTATTGGTAACACTGAGATATGTTAAACAATAAGAACAGAAAACCAAAGAAACAACAGAGGTGAGCTTCCAACACATTGGGCTAGCGGGATCCTCTTTGGAGGATTTAGAGAAATGTGAGCAATAATTATAGGTTTTAAGAAATTATGGAGAGGTTTCAATCTATACTTATGGAAATGTAGTCAGTAATACCTACATAGATGAGATCATAAATTCATATAAGCATCTAAGATTAAGTTGGAGCACAGAAGTGAATTTTCACTGGCCTTGTCTTCATGACACTATAGACAGTTATCATCTGTTATTTGGCCCAAGAAGAAGAACGGGTTTAGAGAACATTTAGATCCAAGTTTTCTAACTCCTGCTAAATAGCAATTCTTATATATCTACAAAATGTGCAGGTAGAACGCATACCCTACTGCTTACTGTTAATGTTCCTTTGAGTCCAATATGGATAATGATTAGAATTTTGCTTTCACTTTAAGGTGAAGAAACTTCTACCAATGAAAATCAGAAACCTTCTCTGCAATTTATAGTCTTAGAGACTCACCTAGACCAATAAGAGGTTAACTCGCTTTCTCTAGATATGGTCTAGAATCCAAATATTTGGACCTTCGAAGTCCAACTTTCTATCCACTAAACCATATTGCCTCTCATGAGAGACTGATATATAATTATTATGATTGGGATACTTTCTACTCCTTTTCTCAAGTCCGCTTCTATAAATATTGGCTATTGAATCAATTATTCGACACCCCTTGTCCCCAGTTAAAGACTTATTTTTTTTTGTGTGTATGTGTATACACACATATACATACACACATACACACACATGTCCTATGATATATGGATGCCATATTTATCCTATGATGTCCTAAGTTATAGGATGTCATATGATATAGGACATAGTAGGACAGAAGAACCAGGTATAGAAGGAAGTAGGGAAATTCCAGGCTCTTATTTATATTTCTTATGGTCTTCAGACAGATATTTTCAGTCAATACAGAAATAATTGAGCTATTTGAAAGATTTCTCTGGATAGGCTCACCTACAGTCTGGGGAATTATTCACCCCACAAATGATGAATAGAAAACAAAGCCCAAACTGCCTCTTGTTTCTCTTCATTTCTGTTACTTTAAACAAAACTAAAAAGAAAAAAAACAGTTAAATTCCTGTAGGGTTCACTATGTTTACAATGATGATTTCAGGGCTTAATTTATGTCATAACCACAGACAATTGAGGTTACAGAAGCTGCCTGTTTAAAGGACAAGTGTGTTTTCCTTTTCCTTTCTCAAATATAAGTTGAGGTTAAGAGTTCCTTCATCAAATTTAATGAGTTTAGTTTCAAAATATTGCTCTCTATTTAACTTTCTATTTGCTCCTTACTCCTGGGTGACATAAATTAAATCTTCTAACTTCTTAGACATGCCACATTTGATTATCTAACTGTATTTAATTTGAAAATCTTCCAAAAGGCCATGAGGGGAAATTAAAGAAAAAAAATGCATGCCACATATTTTAGTTGAAACAATAGGAGAAAAAAAATCTCCCCTTCAAGAAAAAAGACCAAATGATTTTAATCCTCCTAGTAATATTTCAGAAAATGGATGTTTTTTTCCAGACAATTCTAATAAAATATTACTAACCAGTGAATAAAGGCACAGTTACACAGAAAATGCTTGAGCATCACCATTCAACAGTACTTATAATGCTGTCTGTCTTGCCATTGTCACTGCTTATATTTTTTGAAAGAAAAGAGGGAGAACTTCTCATTAGTGAGTAATAACTATAAGTCTCTTGCTTTATGGAATATTTGGTCCCAGATTTTTCTTTCCTTTAATATTGTGAATGTATATTCACAACTGTCAACCATATAAATGCATGATTTTTCATTTTGTCTTTCATATGGCTGTCTGAATAATTCCTTATGAATAGATCTTCTAACTAGTCCTCTTGAAGAGTATTAAATCTCCTTTGTAGGATTCAAGGTCCTACACAATTTGAAGTTGTGGTAAAAATGGTGGAATAGGGGAAGAAGTAAAACTCATATGTCTCTCAAATCTATTGCAATGACAATCAGGGAAAAGCACTAGAATTCATGGTGATTGGGAAATCCAAAGAGTAACTACAGTGAGTCTTCCCCACCCCTGCCCACCTCAGTCCAAGAAAGTAGAGTAATAAGGCCAGAGGTCTGTGGCCACTGGGTAATGATTCAACCATCAAGGACTTGCATCCCATTGGGTCTATCTCTGTAGACATGCAGCAAACAGCAAAAGGAGCAAGCCAGCAGCCAGATGCTGGGTTTATCCTTACAGACCTTTGCTGGGGCCTACAGTTGAATAACCAAAGAAGGAAATGTAGGTCTCCAGTAAGTGAGAGTTCTATAGCTCTAACTCTGAAGCAGGATTGACAACTCAGACCAAAGAAAAGCTGGAATCTGCAGGTAAATAAGCAGGGCAAGGGGTTCCAGCTAGTGGTGAATCTTTAGCTCCATTGCTGTAATTCAGGCTAGCTGAAGATGGCTGGAGCCAGCAATTCTGTACTGGAGATCAAACCAGTGGCAAGACTGAAGCTATAATGGCCAAACCCAAACTAAGTGTTGAAGCCATCCTAGTTCAGATGAGGAGGGCAGATGTATTAGATCATGGTTTAGATCATACTCTTCAGGGCTTGCTGAAAGTTTGTAACTCCCTGGACTAAGCCACCTCTGAGACTCTTGAAGGTGAAAGCACTCAACACACTGGACAATATGGATTAGGACAATAAAATACCCAAACATCCAGAAACCTTACCACAAAAACCAAAATCATGGAAAAAAGCTGAAGAATAAGTAAACACAAAGGAAACATATGATAAAGCAGATAGGATGCTCAAAACACAAGCATAAGAGAATTCTTCTACAGAAGAAGAGAATAACTCCACCAGAACTACAAGCAAAGTTTTGTCATCATCACCATCACCACCACCACTATTATCATTATTTTCATCATCAGCATCTTAATCAGCATCATCATTCATAGCTTGGCCATAAGGTCAAGTAAGATCCTGAAAACATTAAATTTGAATTAAAAATTATATTACAAATGAACTGAGAGCTTTAGAGCAAGACTTGGAGCAATTAAGAGCTTTTTATGAGGTATAAAAGCTTACCCAAGTAATAGACTTCCTGAAAATTAGAATGGACCAAACAGAAATTATGAGTATTATGAGATAGTATTTTTCAAGCAAAGAGCCATAGAAGAAAGTATAAAATATTTCATTAAAAATTACCTGGACATCAGGTAAAGAAGGATAAAAAAAATTAAAAAACATTGAGCTACTTGAAAACCATGACCCCCAAACAAACAAACCAACAAACAAATAAAAAATCTAGCTGGGATATTATACTTCAAGAAATCATAAATAAATGTTTCTCACACCCAATTAAAATCAGGGGGAAAAATTAAGTATAAAAAATATTCCAGTTGCCCGAAAACCAAAATAAACCCTCATATGACGGTCATAACCAAATCCATAGCTTCTCGGAGTCAAGAGAAAAATAAAGCACTAACACATGCAAACAATCAAAAGAAGCAATTCAAGGATGACACATTTACATCCTAATAGGGGTGGGGAAGGAGGTGTTATTAGAACTGTAATATCATAGAAAAAGTTCAGTAAAAGGATGGGAGGGTGGTTGGGGTGGCTTTGTTATGTTTTGATGATTCTAAAACAATCAAAAGTAGGTAAATGATAATAATACCTAATACTACAATGAAGTTTGCAAATAATTTTGCAAATATTATATTTTATTTTATACTCATAATAATGTGAGGTAGGTGCTATTTTTATCCCTATTTTACAATTGAGAAATTTGATCTTGCGAGAAGAAAGGAGACACGCCCAGGGACACACAGCTAGTAGAAATCTGAAGATGCATTTGAACTCATGACTTCCTGATTCCTGCCTATCAGTCTACCACTGTCACCTAGCAACCTCAGGAAAGGATTATGTACATCATATTGAGGAGGCTGACAAACTAGGAAAATGGCAGTTATTGGAGAGTTATTGTCCTGTTGTAGTATCTGTGAATGATCTCATCATCCTAGAAAGAAATTTGAAATGAAGTCAAACATATTACTAAACTGTCCATATTCTTTGACCCAAAGGTTATATACACTAAGTCTGTAACCCAAACAGACTGAAGAAAGAGGAAATTAACCTATGTCAGCAAAAATTATTCATGGCAGCTCTTTTAGTAATGGCAAAGAACTTTAAACTAAGGGGGCGTTCATCGGTTGTAAACAAATTATGGTCCAATGGAATATTATTGGACCCTGAGAAAATGGCAAAATGGATGGTTTCCAGAAAAACCTGGGAAGACTTCTGTGATCTGATGCACAGTGAAGCAAGTAAATCTAGGATACAATAACATTTTAAAGACAACTTTGAAAGGCTTAAGATTTCTGATCGAAGCAGTGACCAGCCATAATTCCATAGGATCCATGATGATATGCTACCTTCCTCTTGCAAGCCATGTATTTTAGATGTGACCAATGCATGCTGGTTACATATTTTTCTTTTTTCTTTTCTTTTCTTTCTAAATGGATGGGGGAGTATATGTGAGAAAAAGAGAGAAAACTTAACTAGAACTACTTAACTAGAAAATGTACAACATAATTAAAGTTTTTTTTTAATCTTGTTTTGTTTAGCTTTCTAGCTTTGTATCATATGGTACTACCCTTCTTAAACTCCATGATCTCACCAACATTTTTACCCCTAAATATATATAAATGTATTATATTTGTATCATGTTGAATAAAGGTACCTTAACATATATTATCCTATTTGATCCCCAAACACCTCTGTAGGGTAAGCTATCTAGTTGTTGTCATCCAACCCCATTTTACGGATAAGAAAACTGACCTCAGAAAGTTGTACATGGGCTGGCAATGCTCACACCTATTGGAACCAGGATTCACACGCAAGACTCCTGATTTCAAGCCCAACTTGCCATCTTTTGTACTAAGCTGCATCTTTTTATTGTCCTTCTAGCCTCTAACACTAACTGAAACCCACTTTTTGCTAATGGTGGCACATAGAGTGGAATGAACTCAGGATCTGGAGTAAGCTGACATAGATTCAAATCCCAGCTCTACTACTTATACTGCCTATGTGCCATTGGTTAATTATATTCTCTTTGCTGAGCCTCAGTTTCCTTATCTGCAAAATGGCAAAGATTGAAATAGCTAATCAGTAAGATCTATTTAGGCTCTACATTTATGACTATGTTTGTCCAAGACTTTGCAGCTTTTGAACAAAAGATCTGCTGACCTTTCATTGTACCATGTTTCTGCAAACCAAAAGTGAATCATTTTGTTATAATCAAATCACTATGAGAAGGGAATAGGAATTGATTTTATGTTTCTTTAGAAACACGTAAACAAAAATAAGACTATGCATTTGTAGTTCTAGAATATTTGGTTAGCACATTTCAAAGTGTAGATATGGTGATTAATTTGACCAATGTTTATAACTAAATGAGACAATAAATTACCCCTCCCTTGCCAATCAAAATAGTTTTGTGGTATACCTACATGATCCTGAGCCCCAAATCATTTGGCTTATCTGTCTACAGTGACTAAAATCAACCAGACAACTGACATCCCCACTTCACTTTGAATTGTGTAGACAGAGCCTAAGAACTTGTTTATAAAACTGAAATGACCCACCTGTGACAGGGTCAATTCCCCATTTCAGCTCTGAGTGAATCAAACTGCCACAGTGCAGAGTCAGTCAACTATTGCTTGATGCAGATAACAAAAAGATAACTGGAGTCAAAATCTCACAGCTCTAGGTAGAAATGACCTCATCTATGCTCCACAGAGAGGAGAAACTCAGGCAATTATTTAAATCCAGTCAGCTCCTTACGGCTTTCCCTTGGAGGACACTCCCTTCTTCTCCTTCCTATACTATATAAGATCACAAAACTGTAACTATAGAGCAAGAAGGGACTTTAAAGATGTGGTCCAACCCCTTCAGGGTATATTACCCTTTCTTTTTTCTCCCCACCCCCATTATTTTGAGAGAAAAATGTTGACTCTTTTGGGTTTAGCTTTAAACCAGAATGACTATTGTTACTGGTTGTGTTTACTATATCACTGTCATAGAGGTCTGCCAGACTAAATAGAAGCATAAAAAAGTGGATAATAAAGAGCAGCTGGATGGTGAAGTAGATACGGTCTTCTGCCTGCAGTCAGGAAGACTCCTCTTTGTGAGTTCAAATCTGGCCTCAGATACTTCCTATCTGTGTGACCCTGGGCAAGTCATTTAACCCTGCTTGCCTCAGTTTTCTCATCTGTGAAATGAGCTGGAAAAGGAAATGGCAAAACACTCCAGTATCTTGGGCAAGAAGTCCCTCAATGGAGTAATGAAGAGTAAGATACAACTGAAAAAACTTTGGAAACAACAATAAACCATAAGACTAATGTCATACAGATAACTGAAGGACTTGAACTCCAGTCTTATTAAGAACTTTAATCTTCAATGGGGGCCCCGTTCAAAGTTGATTCCTTGAGTGCCACATAGTTTGTGATTGCCAGTAAGTTCACTATAACTTCGTGTTCTAGCATATAATAAATGATACCATTTTGGTCAAATAATTAGTTGCAATTAACACTGTAGGGCATTCTTCATCCTTTAATGCTCAACCCATATGATACTATCTTAATGAAGACTTCCCTGATTTCTCCATCTTGTAAACCTACATCTGAAAGGAAAGGGAAGAGAATAAGCATTTATATAGTGCTTTCTATGTACCTGGATATTGGGATGCTAGGTGATACAGTGGATAGAGTAGCAGGCCTGGACTCAGGAAAACTTATTTTTGTGGGTTCAAATCTGGCCTCAGACACATACTAGCTATGGTATGCCTGGACAAGTCACTTAACCCTGTTGGCCTCAATTCACAATCTGCAAAATGAGCTAGAGAAGAGAATGGCAAACTACTCCAATATCTTTGCCAAGAAAATCTCAAATGGGGTCACTAATTGTCAGGCACATCTGAATCAACAACAGCAACAACATGTGCCAGGAACCATGTTAAGTACTTTTTGCAAATATTATCTTATCTGATCCTCACAAGGAAGGTATTATTATTATCCCCACTTCACAGGAGAGGAAACTGAGGCTAACAGAGTTTAAATGACTTTCCCAAAATCATATAGCCATTAAGTGTCCAAGGAAAGTTTCTCAGTTGTTCCTGATTTCAGACCTAGGACTCTATCCACTGTTACAATCAAGCTTAGTTGTACCTCTCTAGTGGTACTTGACACATCCACCCTAGTGTTGGAGCTATTTACAGGAGCATCACATGGCTTTCACCATTTTCTAAGGTCCTTGGGAGTAGACACTAGTTATAATTCTCCTCTGTGTCTCTTAGTTCACCTAGAACAATGACTTACATATAATAGGTACTTAATATCTCTATTACTTCTATATTGAACTGAATTTATTAGTGTGGTTTGTTAGTAGGGATGTGTTCTTTGCTTTATACCTTACTGCCTGCTAAGGATTCTTCTAGCGTAAAACAAATGTAAATCAACAAATACCATTTCCCTTAGCCCTGCCACCCCCTCCAACTCTCTTGCTTAATGACATCCTTTATCTTTCTCCCTTCACTCCTAGACTTCAAGAAATTTTATTCTGCATGTCTTATCTCCATTAACCCCTCATTTAGTTCTCAGCACCTTTTGATCTATCTTCTTTCTCAATCACTCTTCTGAAACTATTGTCTCTAAATCCAGTGACCATTTCTTAGCATGCACTTTTCTTGATACTTCTGCAGTCTTCATCATCACTAACCTCCCACTCTTCCTTGACACTCTTCCCTTCCTTGGCTTTTCTGACCAGGCTTTCTTCAGTAGCCTTTTAATTGGTGTTGATTTTCTCCCCACTGCATTCTGTTCTTTATGAAGCTTCCAAAGTGATATCCCTAAAGTGTAGGTCTGATTCCGCTACTCCCCTCCAGGTCACCCAACACACACCAACTCCATCAACTTCAATATAAAATCCTTTGTTCGGCATATAATGCTCTTCACAAACTAGCCATTTTTGAACTTGACAGGTCATCTTAACATTCTGTCCTCCTCTATAGAATCTACAACCCAGCCATATTAGTTTATTTATTCTTTAAATGAGACATTATAATTCCCATCTCTTTGCCTTTTCAAGGACTCTTTTCCATGTTTGAAATGCTCTTCCTCTCAACCTCTGACTACACATACCGAGCTAGATGAAAGCATAAAACTATGTGCATAAAACCATGCTTGACTGAACCCACTACAAATTTACATTAAATAATCTCAACTGGGCTCTCACTATAGCAAGGCAATTCCTTTATACCTAAATAATTCATTCGCTCCCCTATTTCCAATAGTACTCACTCCCCTTGCCTTTACAATTGGGGACCTTGCCTCATCTCTCACTGTAAAAATAGAGGCCATGCTCCCATAGCTTTTTCTTCTCCTCTACTTCTCATTTCACATCTCTCAGAGTTTTTGACTTACTATCTCATTTACTTATTTCCCAGGAAAAGGTTTCCTTCCTCCTTGTCCAGGCAAATTCCTCTATATGCCCCCTTGATCTGTTCACATTCTGTTTCACTCTTGCCATTCTCATTCTCTTGCTAATTTTGAGTCTCTTCCTATCTACTGACTGCCCTATCTCCCCCACCCTTAAAATTCCTCACTTGATCTGGCCAATCTTCCTAGCTATTATCTTATATATGATATCTCTCTTTTCCTTAATGGCTAAACATCTTGAGAAGGTCATCTGCCTTTGGTATCTTCATTTCCTTTCCTCTGAACATCAGATTGTTAGTTACTTCCTCGGTGCTTTCACCTATTTCTTGATAACAACATTATTTTCTGACCCCTATGGGATAATGACAGTTGCACTATGTTCTTGCCAAGCTTTTTATTTTCTTTAATAAAGATATAAAAGGATGATGAATTGTATCAACAATCCAGCTAGCAGCTTCTATGGGGGTGTAAGATCCACCAATAACCAGCAGCCAGAAAGTGGCCGACAGAGGTCCTTTTGATCTGCTTTACTTAAGGAAAGCCGCATTAAGGGGTTAACAATCTTACTTTAATCCAGCATACAAATAACATCCACCTAGTTCAGGGGGAAAAGCCAGCACCCTGAATTACAGAGCAAATACGATTCGTAGTTACCGACATCTTGGTGTACAGCCAGGGAGCTCATTAGAACAGTTGGCCCAGAGTTACACACCACTCCTGCTGTGGCTCAGAGCTCAGAGAGATAACTAACCTCTGCACTTATATATCCTGTTCAGGGCTGTGACCTCACCCAGGCTGGGTGTGGAGAAGTTCCCCACCCCCAATATCACATCAGATACAAATCAATGGCTCCCAATTGCCTCAGTGCTGAGAAATACAAAAACATTCCACTTTATCTGCCCCATTCAAACAAAGGCCAGAATCATTAAAGGTCAACAGCAAAAAGTCCCACCTTAATTACTATTACATGAATGTAAGGCTCATTGTAATTATACATTGCTATTATTTAAGTATTTCAAAAGATCTATGATTTTTTTATCAATCAAGTTATTCCTTCCACCACTACAGATAATATTCCCTCCACTTACTAAAGACTTACTATGAATATAACATTGTTCTAGGTTCTGGGGATGCAAAGATAAACTGAAAAAAAAAATTAAAAATAAAATCCCCACCCTCAAGAAACTTCCAATTCTTCTTGAGTTCCATTTAAATGGATAAACAAATGTAAACTGAATTGAGGAGGGAAAGTCCTAACAACTAGGGAGAGCAGTAAAATTGCCTCAAAAAGAATAGCACCTGAATGCAATGTTAAGGAATGTAAGTTTAGGGATTCTAAGATTCAGAGTGGAGAAGGCAGTGCTTTCTCAGTATATGGGACAGCCTATGGAAAAGCAGGCATGCAATGTAATGCCAAGTTTGGGGAACAACAAGCAGGCTGGTTTGATTGGAATTAGGGGTGTAAGAAAGTAATTTAAAATGAGTCTGGAAAGGGTGACTAGAGACTGCCATAGATACATATATAACCATGGCCAAAAATATTTTATTACTTCTATTGACAAGCAGTCCAAATATTATCTTGGCTAGTCTTCAGACCTCTGACTGGTCCCTGTGCCGTGGTGGAAATATTTGTTTTCAAAACCTATGCCTATAGAAGGCAAGCTTTATTATATCTAGAAAAAGTTTCATGTAATGGCTTGATGAACAGTTGTATTGTGTTGTCTGAGTACTAATCTAGCCCTGTTTGCACAAGCTTCTCAACAAAATGCTGGTGATCAGATAATGCATATTTTTGGCCCCAGAAATCTATGACATAGTGTACCACAGTTATATGTTTTGGTCACTATTTGGTGAATTGTGGAGTCCAAGAACAGACTAAATACCTTTTTTTTTTTAAAGATTTTGGAAATAACAAAAACAATATATTTAGCCTACCCTGTGCCACCATTTTTTTTTCCTTAGCAGTGTAGGAGATTATAAACCTAGGCAGTATTTGGCATGACAACTTGTGGATGAGTCTAATAAGACATGGAAATGTTACAATCTGTACCTCTTCAAATATGAAATACAGCTTAAAGAGCAATTCAATTTAATCCAGGTCAATTAAACATATATTTATTAAACAACCACCTATTATATGTAAGGCAATATATTAGGTGATGGGTATAAAAAGACATAAATGAAACAATTTCTTCCTTCAAGGAAGTTATATTCTATTAGGGGACACACATGAATATAAACAAATATTTAATGGGAGACCATCAATATTTTATATAACATATGAGTGAGACCCAAGTGGAAGTATTCATAATTACCTCAGTCTTCAATGATATCGGTCAACTGGAATCCAAATGTGTTGCTCTGACTTAAACCTTTATGAAGAACATCACCTCCTTTCCTCTCCCAGCCTTGTCCTCCCCAGCCCCTCCCCACAAAAAAAAATCACCTTCATAAACAATCATCACTCCCTGCCCATGAAGAAACCTTAGCTTAAACACATCAATAGCTAAATAATAATGCTCTCTAACATTTATATAACACTTTAAGGTTGAGAAAGCCCTTTACAAATGTTTTCTCATTTTATTCACACGGCAACCCTGAGAGGTAGGTGCTATTATTTCCTGCTTACAGAGATGAGGAAATTGAACTGTTTGAAGGCTATGTTCATTTAACAAACAATGCTTGCTTGGCCCATTCATCTGGGACTGCCTCTAAAAGCACAAATTTGAGATCTTTTGCCTAATTATATATTGACAATTTAAAAAAGACTTGGGGTATATCTAATTTAAAAAAGTAAATCATTATTTAAAAGGAGTCCAGGAAAATAACCTGAAAAATCAAAGTTGAATCCTCCATGCATGGTTTGATGGTTTGAAGAAAAAGTACTTTAAACATAAGGAATGATTACTGGAATAAAATTAGATAATTAGGAAACCATCATGGCTCAATTACTCATAATTTGGTTTTAATTAGTATCTTTTCTTTCCAGAGGTAGAAAATACAGTTTTTGCTATCATAATCTACATTGAAATTGCACTACTTCTTATATATAATAGGATTGGTTATAAAGTCAGAACATGTGCCACCATCCTGCAGTTTTTCTAATAATTTTGCAGAGGAACAGAGGCCTTTGATTTAACTATTAACTTTCTCAAACAGAAGTCATGAAATTGAGTGATTTTTACAAATGACATGTAATTCAGCAGTCCTTCAAATCAAGATATGATCAGATTTAATAAATTTCTAGAATCCATTCTGGCATACTAGGAGCCCCATTTTTATATGCTAGATTCAAGGTCTTCCTGACATAGAGGCCACCTATGTATCAGTTATACAGGAAGTCTCTCAAATAAATAGTTAAAATGAAAAAAAAATTCTTCCTAAAACAACCTGAAGTATCCAATTAGTTTTTCATTAATAATGAGGAATATAAAACATAACTCAATCAAATACAACAAATTGAGATTTCCTGCTGTGGGTCAGCAGAAAAAAAAAAGGTTGGAAAATAGTAGGAAAAGTGAGGGAAAGGTAGGCAGAGAAAGATACAGGAAATGAAGGAAGAGCAGAAAATGGCAAAAAAAGTAAAAGGAAGGGCTAAAGACCAAGTAACATTCAAACGGGGAGAGGCAAAGAAGATGGATTTCATAAAATTACAGGGAGTCTTAGTTAATTCTTTTCATACTCTGCTTTCCACTTGGACCCCAGCCTTCAGAATGAATTTTCAGTTCCTTTCAAAGGACTAAATGAGTATTGTAGTATATGGGAAAAGGTGATAGAATTGGAGTCAGATTTCCTGGGGTCAAATTCTTGGCACTGTCTAGTTTTTAGCTATACGACCTTAGGCACAGGTCAACTTGACCTCAGTTTCCTCATGCTGAAATGAGGGAATTGGAATAGATAACCTGTGAGACCCCTTCCATCTATTATCCTATGATTAATGATTATTTGTATTTCTAGAACTGATTTTAGGACTGATAATGGGAATCCAAATTAAGAAGCCTGGTTAAGTGGGAGGTGGAGAATATGTGTTTCTGAAGCATTTGGAGGATGTTTAGAAGTTATTGCAGGCCTTGTTGACAGTAAGTCATTGTGGTGGAATGAGTGAGTGAGTGAGTTGGTAGAGGAAGGAATGGGCTGGTCTTAAAGAAATGTGGGTCCAAGGTCTAAGAGATTAATTGTCCTCTTTCCAACATGATCATACCTATTTCACATGGTACATAAAAACCTGATGATTATGAACTCATAAAAGTTATATGTTCCTTAGGCTGAAGTGAAGCAGTATTTATATTCAGGAGGATCTAAGTTCAAATCCTGCCTTTAATATTAGTTGTGTGACTCTGGACAAGTCAATTAACCTCTAAGTCCCTCAATCAACTCACTAAAGCTTACATAATAATTCAATAGCTGTGAGCTTCTTTGGTGGAGGGAGTTCTCATGCCTGGAATTTTTCTAGGTTGACACAAAAATCCACCATGCATTTGTATATGTTTGTACATAGATATACATATAAGTAAACATTACACAATATACATATGTATTATAAACATATATTGTATTACATACATATATGTACATATACACATATTTATGGAAGTGGAGGGCACTTTTCTCTAAATAAAATCATTTTGTATAATTAAAAAATGTAATTACAACACAAAATTGAGTTCTTATTTCAATCTGAATCTCCTGTGATCTAACACACTTGAATGACTGCAGGAAGTCTGATTTTATCTAATGAATCTCCCCATCCCCATAGGGAAAATTTTGATCAATCTTTCCAAGCCATTTATCTGTCACTGCTCCAAATCAATACTCATAGAACTACTAATGGACAAGTGGCATATAGACTGAGCAGATTTCTAGTCAAGTCCCAATGCTTCCAGAAATGTCAACTCAGCACAAAGACCAGAAAGCATATTAAGAGACTGATCAACTTTTCTGGCAAAGAAAAGGAATTAGCAGTCTAGTAACCATTTCCTTTGAAGGAGTCTAAGATGAGAAGGTTTGAGATGTCTGATAGATAAGAGTCAGTAGAGATTTCCATTTCAGTCAGTAACAGTGGGCTCAATAGAAAGGTTAGACCTGCTTGCTGTGACTTTCCAACTTTGAATCAGAACTCCAAATCTGTATATGTCAGCAGTTCTTAACAAAGAGTAGATGAGTTTGGAACTGAACATCATCTGAGAAATGAGGCCTGAGAGATTTCAGAAAACATTTCCATTCAGAGAAAAACAACACTTACCTTTGTCTTCTGGGGAGTTCCATTCTTGGATCCATATTTTCTAAGCTTTGCTAGCACACTTCAGAATAACAAAAGCTTTCTGCATAATTGCATACTGCCTCTCGGTACTGATCTATCATAGACATAGTCATCCTTGGACCTTATGACTTGACTGGCCCAGGAAATCCAGTTGAAAATTCTTCCAAAAAAAATGGCTTTGGGACACAACACCTTCTAGGGAAGGAGGGGGGAGTTTTTTGTTTGTGTTTTAAAGCTTATATTTAAGTTGTCCTGAGTACTAAGCTGAACTTTGAGCTGGAAGAAGGCCACACACCATGTTTTTCCCATAGAGTTTTGAGAGTTTGAGAAGAAATATAATTTGACAATAGCAAAACTCGCCAAGTTCAGCTCAGAGGAAATTGACGGTTTGGGTTGAGTTATCTCCCTAAGAGGTATTAACTTTGTCTAGACTTAGCCATTGTTATTTTTATTTGCTTTAAAGTAAAATGTCTTAAGTATCTTCCCCGCCCCCCCCCCCCCATGCTTCGCAAAGCTGGGGGAATTTGAGCAGTGTCCTGTCAAACTGTTCTCCATGGGTATATATTGGTATGGGCAAAATTGTAATGATGGGGCACCTCCCCAAGTGCAGTATTTTTTTATATAGTAGAGCCAGAACCAACGGAGTAATAGGCTTTTAGAGCTGGAACGGACTTCAGTGAGTATCCAACTCAGGCCTCTCCTCTTACAAAAGGGGAAACTGAGGTCCAAGTTTGTACAGTTTGTTATATTGTCCTATTGGTAGGATCTAAGGAAGAAGGAATTTAAACAATCAAATATTTAGGGAGCACTGACAGCCATGTTGGCCTCTCCACCAAGGCGATCTTTGTGTCTGTCACAGGATGAGCTTTTAGATACAGGCTGTTTGGCCATAATTGTTGGTTGTTAGCTTTCTAGAAGCAGTAGGGAGAGAGAAAATTACAGCTACAAAAGTATAGCACCCAAAACATTAACACAAAGAGGAGATGAAAAGAAACCCTTCAGCCTTTGGTTCAAAGTTGGTCTGTTTTAAAAGGAACAAACCATATTATGAGCAGCTATAAGCCATGAACTGATCTGAAATATTTGAGAATGCAGAATGACTATAAGTTGGAACTATCTCTTATTTAAAAGCTACCTTTCTCTGCTACCTGTATGGACTAATGAACCTAACAGACAGTGGGGGAAACAGAATTAGAGGGAAGAGAAGTATTAGGGAACCCAGGCACCCAGGTAGTACAGTGGATAGCGTACCAGGCCTGTAGTCAGGAAGATTCATCTTCCTGAGTTCAAATCTGGCCTCAGACATCTATTAGCTGTGTGATCCTGGGCAAGTCGCTTAACCCTATTAGCCTCAGTTTCCTCATCTGTAAAATGATTTGGAGAAGGAAATGGCAAACCAATCCAGTATCTTTGCCAAGAAAACGCCACATGGGTCTTTCAGCATGATCACACAGTATTCTTTGAAGCTTTTCAGGTACAAGGTCAGTATCTAACAAATGTTTGTCCCATCTTTCTGATTATTCTCTCTTTCTATTAACTAGTTCTGGGATTGCTTAGAAGCCATTTATCATGCTTTGTGTGACTGCACATGTACAATTGATATCATACTGCTTGTCTTCTCATTCAGTGGGGAAAGGACTAGAAGGAGGAAGTTTGGGACCCAAAGATTGTAAAAGTGAACATTAAAATAAAGTATAATTGTTAAGAGAGATCATCTATGACCCTTTGAAATGTTCTCAAATCCTTCAGTACTCATTCTGACTTGTATTATCATCCTCCTCATCTTCACCTTCATCATTCCTTAGGAGGTCTTTTGTGACCCTTCCAGTTGTTAGTGTCCTGTGTCCTCCCATCACCCATATGACTTTGCATATATTTTATTTCCTTATCTAGGAATATTTTGTTCATTCATGTAGGAAGTAAATTCTTCCAATGTCAGGGATGGTTTTTATTTTTGTCTTTGAACTTGGACCTCAGCCTAAAAGAGCCAGGGTCTCCCATTGCATCCTGGGCCAACTCCAATCATCCTGATGAATATCTGGCCACTAGACCCAGGTGGCTCTGGAGGAGAAAATGAGGCTGATGACCTTGCACAGTCCTCCGTCACTCAAATCAAAGCCAACTGCAAGTCATGTCATCATCTCCCTGATGTCATGGTCCTCTCTGAAAAAAAAGGACAAACACAACAACACTAGAATACTACCTGGCAAACAGTAGGCATTTGTAAATCCTTGTTAAATGAAAGAATGATGAATACATAGTTTCTTAAAAGTAGGCAAATAGATAACATATAAATACATTAAATCATAATAAATAATTCTAGTCACATAGAGCTGGAGTAGGTCATAGTATCATAGTGCTAGAAAGGATCTTAGAGGTAATAGAGTTCAATCTCTTCACTTCACAATTGAGGAAATTGAGGTCTCTACAGGTTAAGTGATTTGTCTAGAGTCACATACCTAATTGGTATCTCAGGCATGATCTGAACCCAAGTCTTCATGACATTGTGTCTAACCAGCACTTTATTCTACTATAGTGCCTCTGAACCCTTCTTGATTGGATTTAGCCTTAGGTTTGTGGTGGAAATGAAATCCTAAGCTGGGATATCCATGATTGACTATGGAGGCTCCCTCTTTGGAGCCTATCACAATCAGGCTAATGTTTCACCAACCACCACATTTGGCAACGTAAAGAGGACATGAACAGGGATCTGTTTATTTCATTTTAGTGATTAAATCTTTTTGGCAGTGAATGAAGGCCATCTAATGAAGATTGATTCTTTATTTCAAGTATGCCATTGAGACTTACACAGAAAATTAATTTAATAACCATCTTCCCTCTCTCATAGACATATACACACATATATACAAAAACAGACACACAGATACAGCTTAAAAATACCTCTTCTTGTCGAAATATTTTATAGTTTATCTGGCTTCTAGTATTTCATTTGCTACCACTAAAGCAAATAATAAGAAATATGATCCAGTGAAAACAACACTGAAGTAAAGTTAAGTGGTAGCTCAGCCACTAATAGGTCACATTTTTGTTACACTTAAAGGTTTACAAAATGATTTCTTCTCAACAACCTTATGTGAGGAGGTGGCATAAACATCATTATCTCTATTTTACAGATGAATAAACTTGTTTGGTGTCAGTGAGCATGTGACTTAAAAGTAGGATTGTAGATCAGGGCTAGAGGTGATTTCAGAAGTCATCTAACCCAATCCTGTTACTTTACAGAAGAGGAGACTGACATCTAGAGATATGGCTCCTTCAGTGTCACACAGGTAGTCATGACAGTGGGATTTAAAAACAAATATTCCACATCCTTTCACAACATATTTGTTGCTTTCTACCCTACCACACTATGTCCTCTCAAATGAAATATTAAAAAACAACAACCAGAAAAACCATGTAGCACAATTCCTGGCACACAGTAGGCATTATGTAAATACTTATTCTCTCCCTTCCCTCTCTCAAAGAGTGGATTGGAATGAGGCCTGGGCATGTAATCAAAAAGTCATAGGATTGAATAGAGGATCAAAGTGATATTGGACAAATCCTTTAAACTCGTTTTGCCTCAATTTCCTTACTTTTAATATGAGGATAACCATAAGGATCTAATTCACAGGATTGTTGTGACTACCCAATGAACGAGCATGAAATATTAAACAACAACAACAACTTTAAAGTGCTTTATGATTATTATGACCTTATTTTCACCCTTGTAAAATGAAAGAGTTACAGCAGATGATTTGTAATACCCTAAGATTAGAGACAACTTTAAAAGTCTCTTTCTGACCTTAACCATTATAAGTCACTCTTTAAAAGGATTCTATGGTAATTTTTTCCCATGTTACTTGATAATGTTTTTTTTTCATGTCTTCAAAAGAACTTCAAGTAAGGCAGCATACTGTGAAAAGCAGCAGAGATGAGAGAAGACTTTCAAATCCTGGTTTTTGCTCTAACTAGGTGTGTGACCTTGAATGAGACATTTACACCCTCCAGACCTCAGTTTCTTTTTTTAAAAATGTATTTATTTAATATATTTACTTTTTAGCATTGATTTTCACAAGAGTTTGAATTACAAATTTTCTCCCCATTTCTACCCTCCTGCCCACTCCAAGATGGCATATATTCTGGTTGCCCCTTTCCTCAGTCAGCCCTTCCATCTGTCACCCCACTCCCCTCCCATCCCCTTTTCCCTTACTTTCTTGTAGGGCAAGATAAATTTCTGTGCCCCATTGCCAGTGTATCTTATTTCATAGTTGCATGTAAAAACATTTCTTTTTTGTTTTTGAACACCTGTTTTTAAAACTTTGAGTTCCAAATTATTTCCCCTCTTCCCTTCACACCCACCCTCCCTAAGAAGGCAAGCAATTCAACATAGGCCACATGCATATCATTATGTAAAACCCTTCCACAATACTCATGTTGTGAAAGACTAACTATATTTTGCTTCTTCCTAACCTATTCCCCTTTATTGAATTTTCTCCCTTGACCCTGTCCCTTTTCAAAAGTGTTTGTTTTTGATAACCTCCTCCCCCTATCTGCCCTCCCTTCAATCATCCCCCCTTTTTATCTTCTTCCTCCTTCTTTCCTGTGGGGTAAGATACCCAATTGAGTGTGTATGTTATTCCTTCCTCAGGTCAAATCCAATAAGAGCAAGATTTACTCATTCCCCTTCACCTGCCCCCTCTTCCCCTCCTACAGAACTGCTTTTTTTGCCACTTTTATGCAAGATAATTTACCCCATTGTATCTCTCCCTTTCTCCCTCTCTCAATACATTCCTCTCTCATCCTTTAATTTGATTATTTTTTTTGGATATCATCCCTTCATATTCAACTCACCCTGTGCCCCCCCATACATATATGTGTATATTATATATGTGTATATATTATATACATACACACACACACACACACACACATACACACACACACATATACATATATATATATATATGTGTGTGTGTGTGTATGTATATGTATATTCCCTTCACCTACCCTAATACTGAGGTCTCGTGAATCATACACATCATCTTTCCATGTAGGAATGTAAACCAAACAGTTCAACTTTAGTAACTCCCTTATGATTTCTCTTTCTTGCTTACCTTTTATGCTTGTCTTGATTCCTGTGTTTGAAAGTCAAATTTTCTATTCAGCTCTGGTCTTTTCACTGAGATAGCTTGAAAGTCCTCTATTTTTATTGCCTTGGAGCATGATACTCAGTTTGGCTGGGTAGGTGATTCTTGGTTTTAATCCTAGCTCCATTGACCTCTGGAATATCATATTCCAAGTCCTTTGATCCCTTAATGTAGAAGCTGCTAGATCTTGTGTTATTCTGATTGTGTTTCCACAATACTCAAATTGTTTCTTTCTGGCTGCTTGAAGTATTTTATCCTTGATCTGGGAGCTCTGGAATTTGGCAACAATATTCCTAGGAGGTTTCTTTTGGGGATCTTTTTGAGGAGGCGATCTGTGGATTCTTTCACTTTCTATTTTACCCTCTGGCTCTAGAATATCAGGGCAGTTCTCCTTGATAATTTCTTGAAAGATGATATCTAGGCTCTTTTTTTGATCATGGTTTTCAGGTAGTCTAATAATTTTTAAATTCTCTCTCCTGGATCTATTTTCCAGGTCGGTGGTTTTTCCAATGAAATATTTAACATTGTCTTCCACTTTTTCATTCCTTTGGTTCTGTTTTATATTTTCTTGATTTCTCATAAAGAAACTAGCTTCCACTTGCTCCAATATAATTTTTAAGGTGGTATTTTCTTCAGTGGTCTTTTGGACCTCCTTTTCCATTTGGCTAATTTTGCCTTTCAAGGCATTCTTCTCCTCATTGGCTTTTCGGAGCTCTTTTGCCATTTGAGTTAGTCTATTTTTTAAGGTGTTGTTTTCTTCAGTATTTTTTTCAGTATTTTTCTGGGTCTCCTTTAGCAAGTCATTGACTTGTTTTTCATGGTTTTCTCACATCCTTCTCATTTCTCTTCCCAATTTTTCCTCTACTTCTCTAACTTGCTTTTCCAAATCCTTTTTGAGCTCTTCCATGGCCTGAGACCAGTTCATGTTTTTTTTGGAAGCTTTTGGTGTAGGCTCTTTGACTTTGTTGACTTCTTCTGGCTGTATGTTTTGGTCTTCTTTTTCACCAAAGAAAGATTCCAAAGTCTGAGACTGAATCTGAGTCCGTTTTCCCTACCCAGCCATGTTCCCAGACAACTTACTGGACTTGAGTTTGATGTCGGGGGATGACTGCTTGTTGAGCAAAGAGTACTTTGTTCCAAGCCTGAGGGGATGCACTGTTGTTTTCAGAGCTATTTCTATACAGCCAGCTCTGCCACACCAGCACTCCTGCTCCCCCAAGAACCACCAACCTGGACCTGACTCAGATCTTAAGCAGGCTCTGCACTCCTGCTCTGATCTGCCACTTAATTCCTCCCACCAGGTGGGCCTGGGGCCAGAAGCAGCTGCAGCTGTAGTTCTGTAGCTATGCCATCCCCACTGTCCCTGGGGCAGTGGCCAAACCACGAACTCCTTTCACTCTGTCCCCTGCAGCTTTTCCCAGTAACCTTCACTGTTGTCTTTGGTGTTTGTGGGTTGAGAATTCTGGTAACTGCTACAGCACATTGACTCGGGGCACTAGGGCCTGTTCCCCTTGGCTTCTGGTCTGGTTGGTCCTCCTGCCACCCATGCTGGGCTCCACTCCCCTCTGTTCCCATCTTCATGCATGTTAGACCTCACCCAGTGACCATCCAGGCTGTCCTGGGCTGGAGCCCTGCTTCCCTCTGCTATTTTGTGGGTTCTGCAGTTCTAGAATTTGTTCAGAGCCATTTTTAGAGGTTTTTGGATGGACCTGGTGGGGAGCTCACACAAGTCCCTGCTTTCCAGCCACCATCTTGGTTCCACCCCCCCAGTCCTCACTTTCTTAATATGTAAAATGTAGGGTTTCCTTGCCATTGTTCAAATCTTGTGACCCTCTTTTACTGTTTATGTGCATACTCAGAATGATATAAGAGGAGACAGAGTTGGACTTGGAATACAGAAAACCTGGGTTCAAATTCTGCCTTAGACACTTAACTAGCTGTGTAACCATGGAAAATCACTTAACTTCTCTGTTCTTCAGTCTCTTCATCGGTAAAATAAAGGAGTTTGACTTGATAGTTTTCCCAGGTTCCTTTTTACTCTTTGTCTGTGATCCAATAATCTATGGTTTTGAAACTATATGATTATTAACAGTGTTGTAGAAAGGATGGATGGAAAACACATTGGTTTGTCAATGATTGATGTGATTTTTATGAAAGAGAAGATGCTGGCTCTAGAACTTGTTTAAGAATTGTGCTTTTTAGCATGATCCCCTGATGATGCAAAGGTCATGGTGTAAAAACCTTTCCAGGGGAAGAGCAAAACTGAAAAGTGCAACAAACCACTCTTATAGACATTTCATGGCTGGGCATGACAAAGTTTTTTTAATCTGCAATTCCCAGTGTTTTTCCATTTGCTTGGTTTAAATCTGATAATACATTTGCAACCCTTTAAATTTTTAATTGGCAGAATCAATTTTATATTCTTTGCCCAGAGACTGAAGAAATCAGCTACGTTGTTCAGGCCCTAAAGACTTCCTTTTGTTCCCTTCCTTTTCCCCCTTCCTGGATCCACCCCTAATGGCCTTCTCTACGGAGTCCTCAGGCAAGAAACGATCAGGATATCAATTAAACAGAAGGTCTCTTTCAAAATCACAATATTTGTGAAATGTTAGTATCTCCATCAATTTGTGTAGCTATACCTCTAGCACCAGTCAAAGAATGGAAATGATTGAACAGATTCAGACTAAATGAAAATATCTATAGCATAGATCACAGCTTGGAAGGAGAAATGAAAAAAAAATAAAACTAAAATTCACTAACAAATCTGATGGCAGCTTATAAAGGTTGAGCAGCCACTAAAATAAATATTGCATGTTCCTATGTGCTCTCATTCATTTGCCCCAATTTCTTCCTTTCTTCCTTCCCACAGAAGCTCCTTAAAATATTTCCAAATTGATGGGATGTAGTGAAGTGTGACTCTCAGCTATTTCCCATTCAGACAAAGAGGCCCGAGCAGATAAATTGCCATCTGCAGATTCTGGGAACATCAGTTTCTCTCTGTGGGTGTGCACATGTGTCTACAGATTACAGCAGGTAGAAAGCAGGGTGATATACAATCAAAAACATTTCATAAGCCTCATAAAGCCCTTATTGTTGTTGAGTGCTGCTATAGCACATTAGCTTCTAAATACTTCACAGTCATTTTATTCGGTGATTCTTCATGTTTCCCTTGAGGTACTTGATGGGTAATTTTACAAATGAAGAATCTAAGACCCCCCAAGGAGATGAATACCTTTGGAAACATCACCGAGTCAGTCAGTGATACAGATGGAATTAGAACTCCCGGACTTAAATGCAGTCAGTTATCTGCTCCACTTTGCAAATGTGCCTGCTCAGGTAGGCCAAGTGAGAGATGCTGTCAGATTAGCAGTGAAGAATGCACATGCATGCTAGGGATTCGCTACCTGGTACCTCCCGAGGGCTTGTTGCTATAACACGAGGAGGGTATGAAAAAGTTGGCTTCCTTTTAAAGCTATTGTACGTAACTCATTCAACTGAGCTGCCTCCTCAGATAGGAAATGGGGGATCAGCTGTAGCTGTAGCATATGTTACCTTAGAACAAGAATCTCTAATTTGAAGTCCATGAACTTTTCTTTTTAATAATATGACTTTATTTCAAATAATCGGCTTCCTTTGTAATCCTCTTTTTTAAAAATTTTATGCATTAAAAAAAATCTGAGAAGGGGTCTATAGGGTTCACAGGACCAGCAAAGAGGTTCATGACACAAAATCAAGTTAAGAACCACTATTTTCCAAATATGATAATATATTTGGCCATATTGAACTGAAAGTCATTGGCAGACAAATACAATTTAAATTTAAAAGTTCACCAAACAAATGTTTTTAAAGGGGATCCTCTCAAGTCTGTTACCTTGTCACACAACCTGAATTGCCTCTTGAATTTTGTTGGACTTTTGTCCACAATACAAGAGCAATTTAGATAGTAGATACATTTGTGATTTGACACTATGAAGAAGTAGAAAGAATATTGAACTACTACCCTTTTGATCCTGGTTCATATCCTAGCTCTCACAAATATTAGCTGTGTAACTGTGGGCCTGTTAGTTAACATTTCTGACCCTCAGTTTTATTACTTGCAAAACTGTGACAATACTTATACTGACTCACTCAGAAACCTGTTATGAAGAAAGTAACTTTTATGTTTTAAAGCGCTACACAGATGTAAATTTTTATTAGGAATCAATATTAGTCCATTGCTCTTAAGTATCAACATACTTGGGGCCAACTAGGTGGCAGAGTGGATAGATAAGTTCTGGGCCTAGAGTTATTAAGAGTCATCTTAATGAGTTCAAATCCGGCCTCATACACTTATTAACTGTGTGACCCTGGTCAAGTCACTTTAACCATGTTTGCCTCAGTTCCTCATCTGTAAAATGAGCTAGAGAAGGAAATGGCAAACCACTCCATTATGTCTACCAAGAAAACCCCAAATGGGGTCACAAAGAGTCAGACACAACTGAAATGATTGAACAATGATCATTCTTAGGACACAAAGGAATATAATGGCAAACAAACATTTTGGTAGGAAATAAACTGGCATACATAGATCTGTGTAGCAATTTTAACCCTCAGAGTAGCTCCACTTTTCCCCCACGCCCATCCTTCTTTGCCAAGTGTTTTTCTTCTATATTTAGTTGGAGTAGTTCAGAAAAACAATTCCTGAGGAATTATCATTAATTTATTCTAGGCTAGTCCCCCCCAAGATTTCAAAGGGAGACATTAATCCTGGGCCCACTGTAGGTTTAAAAAGAGAATTTAAATCTCCCCAAGTTTTTGAGGGTATAGACATTGTGTAGTCTGATGAAAATGCCACATCTTACAGGCTTATCTACACTTCACCTGTCAATAGGTCTGGTCAAGCCTTGAACTGAAAACTGTGTTCTGCTCCAAATATGTGAAAAGCAATAATATGGAAGAAGAATTAGGCATGTTCTGCTTCTCTGAATAAAAGAAAACTAGGAAAAGTAGAAATTTACAAAGAAGGAAATTTAGGTTTTATGTAAGGAATATTTTCTTAATAATTACAACTATCCTAGAGGGGAATACATATAGCAGGTTCCCATTAGCTAAAGAGCAGAGCAAAGGCTTGCTGGTGAGGTTGTTGAGGAGTTATTGATTATGGGATGGACCACATTTGTCTGTAAAGTTGCTTCTAACTCACTGAAAACCATTATATTTTCTCTCAGTTATAGCAGCTAATCCTGATTATTATAGTAACTTTAACAGTAATAGATAACATTTATTGTAGCCCTCTAAATCTTGCAAAGTACTTCACATATGTTATCTCATTTGATATAATCTTAATAACTTATTGACTCAATCAAGAGGCAACCTGATCACTAGATTGGTAACCCACCCAAGCCAATCTAGAAATAGCAAATTCAATGTCACATGTAAGCCTGGGATATGCGAATCAGTAACATATCCGCAAGTGTACTCCTTCATTCATTCTGAGGCCGTGTCTGTCTCATAGGTGACAGCATCAGCAACACATGAACATTTCTTCAAAATATATTGCCAAAAAAACCTACCAGAAAAGACAGTGCCTGTTTTCCTTTGTTACATGATCTAGTTTCTATGGAAACTGACAACCTAGGCTGGATCCAATTAGTTTTTCAGAAAGTTAATCAGACAATTCATTTGAAGGAAAGGGTCCCTAGACAGCCAGCAGACTGTTTTCTGTAGTCACAAAACAACATTATAATAATAATTGAATTAAGTTCCTTTTGTCATATATTTTTCTATAAAAATGATATCTGGATAGTGGTTCTTCTTGGCAAAGAACTTTACATGTGATTTCATTTGATCTTTATGATTTTCTTTGAGATAGGATAGGAAGGTATTACATTACCAGTTTTACATGTGAGGAAACTGAGACTCAGACATGTTATAGATGTATCACAGTGTTGGTCTATACATTTCATAGGGGTAAAATCAAATGTTTGGATAAAACTCTATTCTTCCTATCATTTCCTCTTGCAAAGGACACATGTGTCCATTATTGGAATGGATACCATATTTCTTCCCTCTTAGATAAAATTAACAGGGCTCAAAGGAGAAGACCTTCCTGGGGACATAAAAAAGAAATGATTTAGGTTGTATGCTGAGAGATTATCAGGATTCTGTGACACATCGTGTCAGAATTTATAGATTAAACAAATATAAGGAACTTCACAGTGGTTGTGAAGGCATTTACACAAAGAAATTGGCCAAACCCAGCAATGAGGGGGAAAAGGGCATTTTCCCCCTGAACCTGTGATTTTGCTAATTTAAGGAACTCCCAGAGAGGAAACTCCCTGTACTAATGCCAATCAGCAACTGTCACACATTTTATAATCTTAGAAAATTGCCCAGAACACTAAGAGCCCAATGATTTGCCCAGAATCCCACAAATAGTTAAGTGTCAAAGATGGGACTTGCTACTTCCCACTGTATAGTAAGCATGAAATAAATCTGAGAAAATGTATTGTAAATGGCATAGTAGATAGGTGAAATGACCACGTGCGGAAAGGGGTGCCATTGGAGATAATGAGTTCTACCTTATTGGAGGTGTTCCGGTGAAGGTTGGCTGCACCCTTACTGGAGATATTATAAACAGAAAAACAATAAATAGTATTTATATAGCACCTACTATGTGCCAGCAGAGCAGCTAGGTGGCACAGTGGATAGAGTACTAGGCCTGGAGTAAAGAAGTCTCCTTTTTGTGAGTTCAAATCCAGCCTCAGATGCTTACTCCCTGTGTGCCCCTGGGCAAGTCACTTAACCCTGTTTGCCTCAGTTTTTCATCTATAAAATAAACTGGGGAAGGAAATGACAGATTATTCCAGATTATCCCAGCCAAGAAAACCCCAAATGGGGTCAGGAAGAGCTGGACTCTATTGAAAACAAAACAAAACAAACAAAAACAAAACAAAGCAAAAAATAAACGAAAAAGACCCAGCAACTCAACAAGTGTACCAGGCACTATACTAAGACCTTTACAAATATTTCATTTGATCCTCAAAACAACCCTGGGAAATCCAATTTTACTGTTGAAGAAACAAACTCAAAGTCACACAGCTATGAAGTATCTGAAGCTGTGTTGGAATTTAAGTCTCTAGACCTCATGTTTATTTACTGTGCCACTTTCTTTGTCACCTAGTATTGGCTAGATTAGACATCTGTTCAACAATGTTCCTTCCAACCAATTGACTCCTACTAGTATAGGATTCTATGGATTATCCAAGGGCAAGTAACTGTTGGAGGTGGTGGATAGGAGTAGTTCCTGACATCTGATTTTTTTGATTCCAATTCAATTTTTGTTTCCACTCCATACTGCTCTCTCCCTCATCTAACAGGTGGTTTAGATGAAGAGGGCAATTAAGCTTTATAGCTGAAATCACAACCCAGTTGAACTATATTAGGGAAGCCCATTACTGTACATTAAGTATTGATGAATAGAAAATAACAAAAAAAATAAAACTTTACCTGATTACTAAGCATACGTGTACTTTACTTTGCACCTAACCCAAACTAGTCCAATATTTGTTCCTATTGGAATATTGATTGAAGCTATGCTTTCTTTTAATGTAAGGAAAGACCAGTTATCATGGCCAAAAAATTATCAGTTAGCGGACAACCATTGAATTTAACTAAGCTGGTCCTTAGATAGCACATATCATGGATCTCCAAGACTGTTCTCAAAGGTGTTTTTTACCTTTCTACAATCAATTGGAGCTTATAATCTCCTGGTATTGCCTTTAAGAACTCCAGATCATAATAGTCACATTGTGGGAAAAAATAGGGAAAAAAATCCCCTCATGTGAATGTTTTGCATGACCACACATGTATAACCTATATCAAATTGCTTGCCTTCTCAACAAGGAGTGGTGAGCAGGGAGGAAGGAGAGAATTTGGAACTCAAAGTTTTAAAAACTAATGTTAAAAATTGTTTTTACATGTAGCTGGGGGAAATTAAAATACTAAACAAAAAATTAAAAAACAAACAAAAACCCCAAAGCAAACAAAAAGAAGAACTCAAGATCACCTCTAAGCCGTTATGAGGAATTAGAGTTGGATTTTTGTGCAGTAGTAGTAAAATGCACAATCAGAGAAAAAATGTACAGCAATGAGCTCCTGAAAAGATTGCAGTATTGAAGAAAGAGGTATCAACTCATGTGGTGGTTGGAATTAAGATCTGTTTTAATATTCTTGCTTTGCTAATTTCTGTGTGGTCTTAGATAAGTCACTTAAGTTCCCTATGCCTCAGTTTTCTCATTTATATAAAATGAGAATATCATACTCATAATATACTATTGGCACATTTATGGGTCAATTTGATTTTTTGGATTTGATGAGTCATTTATGATTTTTTTTTAAAGTTTGTAAATCTTAGAGTTTGGATCTAGCATACAGAAAAAGCCTTTTGTGATGATGAATGAGGCAATACATTGTTGGAAATTCACAAGAACTGAAGTGAATATACTAAGAGCCTTTTCCCCTCAGGTATTACAGGTAGGATAGGGAACAGAGAGAAGAACATTTGAAGGAAACATCACACAGTGGCCAGAAAATTATGTCAAATATTTGAATGCTGCCCTTTGTGCCAGGGAATTGGAGTGGGGGTGGCACGGATTAGGTGCATCCCACTCAGTGTTCCACTAAGCCCAAAAAGCTGCATGAAATAATTTCAGGAATAGAAATCAAAGGTTTTTTGTCTGGCTCCAAATCAGAAAAGAAAAATAAGCTGCCTACTTAGCCTTTAGTCTTCTCCTCAGCTAGGGTGATACTGATACCTCCTCAGGATGTCCTGGATCACAGCTTTGTCTGGCTACATCAAGGGGAATATGATAGGGGAGTATCACTATCTATCCAAAGGAGAAGTGTTGAAATCATGGAGCCTTGCCAGCACTCCTTCCTTTTCTTGGTCCCTCAGGCCAAGAAGCTCCTTAATCCTGCCAAATTTGGTCAAGGGCTCTAGCTAACCATTTAACTCCTTTCTATACTAGTATCTCCCCTATTCTTTCTATCTTTTCTTATATGAATGGTTAGAAGACCAAGGATTCCTGCCAATATAGTAAGGGCTTGTTATTAGGAAATAGCCAATTCTAATATGTGGTAATCTATACTTTTGGTAGCAAAAGTACATCTCAAGTTTCCTAATCCTAATTGATGCCAGAATTTTCTTTCCTTCTCTCTTCTTTTCAATTTCTTTATTGACTACTTCTAATTGTTCATAGCACGTAAAATATAATTATTCTCTCTCCATTTCTATTCTTATTAATGTTATTTTGTGATTAATTCAATTCAGTAAATACTTATTTTGTTGTTGTTCGGTCATTTTCACTTGTATCTGACTCTTCATGAGCCCAGTTGAGGTTTTCTTGGCAGAGACACTGGTTTACCATCTCCTTCTCCAGCTCATTTTACAAATGAGGAAACTAAGGCAAAGGGAATTAAGTTATTTGCCCAGGATCATACAGCTACTAAATATCTGAGGCCAGATTTTAACTAGTCTTCCTGATTCTAGGCCCAGCACTCTGCACACTGTACCACCTAGCTGCCCTAAGGAGCTTCAGATTATTGTTAGCTATATGCAAATGTCCATCAGGCATCTCTACACTTTGTATCCACTCTATCCACTATGCCTCCTAGCTACCTTTAATACTTATTTACTGCCTACTAAGCGGGGCAGTGATGTGCCGTGGATGGAGTGCTGGCCTCAGAATCAGAAAGATCTGATTTCAAAGCTCACCTCTGACATGTTTTGGCTGTGTGATCCTAGTTAAGTCACCTGACATCTCAATGATCCTGGCAACTCTCTTGTACTTTAAGTCGCAGAAGTGATGCCTATCTGCATTGGTAGAGGGAGTTTCCTCATCAAGAATTCCCTAAGCCAATGAACTCTCTCATCCAGTCCCATCCTATAAACAAAGGATCTACATTCCATAAACTAGGTCATAGAAGCAATGCATGTTAACAGTCACTGGTACAAGGGCAAAATGAGTCAGGAGGGCTCCTGCGGATTAACAAATACTGGAGTGTGAAGACCTTAGTAGATGACAGCATGTTTGCACCACAGTTTGATTTAATAGAAATATAATTTAGTAGAAGGTAGCTATATTGAAGCATCTGACAGAAGAGAAAAACAGAAATTGTTTAGCTAAAATAATTCTGTGGTACTCATATGGAAAAAAATCTATTGCATTATCCATTTATTTATGGTTTTATTTTTATTATTTATGGAATATTTATGGTTTTTAAGTTGCACACTGAAACCTATTCCACCTTTGAATGTGTACCTGAGGCTCTGTACAGTGAACTGAAAGTGATAGGGCAATTAAAAAAACACAATTGAGGTAGGTTATCTATTGCATCTTATCCATTGGAAAGGCATATGCATAACTGAAAATACTATATGATGTCTTTTGATGAATCTCTGATCCATTATCAGAAGAACATATTGGCTGAGGACTCTTCTCTCCCTCCATAGATTGGAGATAGATTCATGCTGTTGTATTCACATTCTCTCACCTTGGGATCAACAACATGCACTTACAAAATGGATAGACGAGGCTAGCATGGGAGTGTATAAACACAGAATGGAATTTTTCTTCAGTGTGAAGCTAACTGGCTTGTACAGAGATCAAACTTTGACCCAGCCCTTTTGCACTGCTATCGACCCAACTGAGCTAACCAGACCAGAAGAGTGTTATTCATGTTAGTGAGACAGAGAGAGGAAAAAAAAAATAAAGTTGTCCAGGGTGCTTCTTGAATGCAACACAAACAAATAGAGTTTAAGCATTCTGTAAATATCATCATTTATATAATTCAAACATGAATATATTCTCTCCTACTCTAGATGTTCAGAGATTTAGGATTTCATGAAATGCAGACAAATTGCTGTGTTCTTTATTCTTCATAAAACTAAGAAAAATACCCTTACTTTAAGCTATAAGCATTTCCTTAAATAGGACTCCTATTACAATGATTTTCTGCTTTCAACCTTAACACCAGTTTATATATACACAAAATATGAAATTCCAGTAGTAGACAGAAATATCAGTGCAATATTCCAATTGTTTTTGTAAGTTGTTCCTGGTATAGATGGAACCAAATAATGCTTTATTTTTAACTTTGACTTACTATGGCAGGTCTGAAATAAACTTTTTCCAGTGTTTAATATGGTGTTCTTGAAGGTATTAAAAAGTATTCATGACAGTTCACAATGCCTAGTATTTAAATCTTATAGCATTCTATCTAGATTATAGAAAAGTTAAAAGGGAATTCTGGGAAAGTTCACATTTATTCTTCTTCCAAAATTCAGATCTGGGATAAAATTGATGTGGTTAACATTGCAATATCCAAACAGTTCAGAGAAATGCTTGAATACTGAGGAAAAATGTCCATTGTCTCTTAGTCATGACAAATAATAGGAAGCTAAATAGCTTCAAGGCTTCAGATCTTGTTCTTCAGAATGATGTCTCTTATCTGTATGGACAAGAAACTTCTATTTATTCATGTATTATTCTCTCAACAACAAATAGATACATATCCTTGTTACTGGAAGGAGCCAAGGGCTGGCTAGTACATTCCTAATGTTGCTAGACCCAGAAGAGATGGCATACTTTTAAATTTTGAAAATCCAAGGAATTGTTTTTTTCTAAAAATAGATTCTATTGACTCCTTTGGTTTTTACATTTCCTATACTCTACCTCATACCTCTTCTCTCCACCAAGAGAGTTATTGTCTGTGTGATACACACATATGTATATATACTTATATGGACATATTTATGTGTGTATATATACATATATATGTATATGTATGTGTATGTATATATATATGTGTGTGTGTGTATGTATGGAGAGAGGGAGAAAGAGAGAGAGAAAGAGAGAGAGAGAGAGGACAAATAGAGGGAAATCTTACATTATATTCAATATTCTACACTGCGGATAATCACTTTTACAAAGGAATGCAGGGAGTTTCTTCTCATATATCTTCTCAGGGGTCAGGCTTAATCTTTACAATTTTGGAGTATTGAGTTTTTATTGCTTTGTGGTTCTTCTTTCCCTTTACATTTTTGTAGCTATTTTTTATATTTATTTCTTGACTCTACAAAGAAATATAAAAAAATGACCCCAATCCTTTATGAGTTGCAAATAATTTGCTTGGGGGCAGAGACAGAACCAAGATGTTGGAGTATCAGGAAGAATTAAAGCCAAGCTCCCTTTTACAACCCCTCCTCAAAGATCTAAAAAATGTACTAGATAGAGTCGTAATCTATAAGTTCAAGAAAAAAAAATCCCAGTGAATTATTTTTTCCATCCTGGATTGGAATAAGTCGATTAACAGACAGGTTTTTGGACATGGGTCTAGCCATAAAGACCTGAATTGAACATTACAGCACAGAGATTGAAAAAGGGCATAGGCTATGTATCATGGCAAGAAGAGACCCTAGACCCATATTAAAGGGTCCAACTTTATGCAGGATGTAGGCATAGATGCTAAATGGCAGCTCTGTTCCTCACTACTCAGTTATGGATCAGAGGTTCAGGGCAGACTAAAGGGTGGCAGTCAAAGGTGAGGAGAAATTGCCAGCCCAATAATGCTATGTACTGTGCAAGAAACAAGTTCAGAAGCAAGCAAAAGTTGTGTGGATCTGACCCCTGGATTGGTTCAGGCCACTCAGATCCAGTCCTAGTCCTAGTTTGCAGCCTGCAGCAGAATGACTTAGTCAGGAATATCAAACCAAAAGGGAGACTGTCATTCTGACATTGAACTCTGAGAGTTTTCTAACTGACTGATAATGGCTTACAGAGATTAGACCAATATCCCTAAAACATGTCTATGCAAAAATTTTAAACAAATTATTAGCAAGTAAACTCTAGCAGTGTATCATAAAGATTGTACATTATGACCAGATTGAATTTAAACTAGGAATTCAGAGTTGGTTCAGTATTGGGAAAATTATACATATAACTAACCATGTTAATATGAAGAACAACCAAAATTATATTATTATTAGAAACAGAAATGACTTTTGACAAAATACAACACCTATTTCTATTTAAAAAAATCACTAGAACCACAAGGATAAATGGAGATTGTTGGGAAAGAAATTCTGAGAGATAAAGTTCTGAGCATGATCAATTTATTGACAGGGGTAACAATTGTCAAAAGACCTCTCAGTGACCATAAGAACCAGAGTTAAGGAATGAAAGGATCTTTTGTAGTGATTAACAAGATAATTAAGCAAAATCTCAAGGAGTATAGGTGTGTTTTATTCTGATTAACTAGATGTTTCAATGAGGAGGTGGGACAAATATCTTAACTCCTCCATTTTACATCATTAGGAGATGAAATCAGTTCTCATGGGATTGGAGTAGTCCTCTGGTGATGGAATTAGTCTAGAATATGGATGAAGGATGAAGTTTCAAGGGTTGAAGTATAAATCAAAAGAAAAAGGCTAGTTATCCAAGTCCCAATGCCAAAATCAGAACCAAGTGACCTGAGGTTGCCTGAAACAGAAGAATAGAATTGTGACACAAGTGACTTGACGTTACCTGAGTAAACTTGCAAGGGTAAGGAACAGGAAGAGGCAATATTAAATCTAGCTTGAGTAAATCTTAACAAAATAGAATTAAAAATCAACTTTCAATTTCATAAGATTTCTTTGATTTCCTTAAAATGATAAGTTGTATTTATCTAAAACCGAGAGCTACCACTACCTGTGTCATGAGGATAAATTAGAGGTCTTTCCAATAAGATCAGGAGAAAAACAAAAGTCTCCATTATTACCATTATATCATCAATATACTCCCAGAAAATGATACCTATCACAATAAGATAAAAAATTCCATGGATAAGCATAGGCAAAGAAGAAACAGAATGATCACTTTTTGCAGATGACATAGTGGTTTTCTTAGAGAGCCCTGGAAAACTCAACTAAAATTTAATCAAAATAATTAACAATTTCAACAAAGTTGTAGGATATATAATGAACTCATAAAATCATTGATGTTGCTGTATATCACCAACAAAATCCCACTGGTAGAAATAGAAGGAGAATTTGTATTTAAAATAACTGGAGAAAGTATAAAATATTTGGGATTTTATTTGACAAGACAAATATAAGAACCATGTGAATATGGTGACAACATTTTCTTCATAAAAATAAAGGTATATCTGAATTGTTGGAAAATGGGAATTCTTTATGGAAGGGTCAAGTCAATATAATAAAAATGGTAATACTATCTAAAGTAGTTTAGTTATTCAGTATCGTACTAATCAAAATACTAAGGGATCAAATTATTGACCTAGAAAAAATATAATATAATTCACTGGTGGGAACAAGAGTTGAAGATGAAGACAAAGATGAAGAAGATGATGATGAAGATGATGATAATGAAGAAGAAAAGGATCTAGCATCACCATGCCTCACTCTATCTCCTAAATAAGTAATCATCAAAATAATTTAGTAATTGTTAAGAATTTGATCATTATAATATATTTAGTACATAATATGCAGAGGAAATCAAGCCGAATAGTCTAATGTTTCATAATCTCAAATCTATTGGCACAAAAACTCACCTTTTTTGACAAAATGTTGTTGGGAAATTTTGAAAATAGTCTGGCAGAAACTAATTACAGACCAATATCTCCCACTATGTATCAAGGCAAGATCCAAATAGATATATATCTTCTACATAAAGGAAGACATTATAAATAAATTGAAGGAGTAAGAAAGGAATTATATGACAGGTCTAAGCATAGAGGAAGGATTCATGATCAAACAAGAGATCGAATCACGGAAGTTAAAATGGATAATTTGGATTACATTTTTAAAGGGTTTTCCATAAACTCAATGAATGCTACCAAAATTAGAAGAGAAACAGGTAAATGTGAAAAAACCTTTTCTTTTCTTTTTTTTTTTTTTAGCAAATTTCTCTAATAAATGTTTGACTTCAAAAATATATAAGGAACTGATTTAAATTAAAAGAATAGTGTCCATTTGCCAATCAGGAAATGGTCAGGGTGCATGAATGGGAATTTTTCAGAGAAATTAATCCATGCCCTGCTATTGGAATTATGAACTGGTCCAGCCATTCAGGAAACCAATTTGATACTATGCCCACAAAGTTATTAAATTGTGAATACACTTTGACTCAGTGATACCTACCAGGTCTAAACCCCCAAAGAGATCAAATCGAAAAGGTAAAGACCCACATGTTAAAAAAATATTTTTAGCAGCTCTCTTGTGTGTTTGTCTGTATGTGAGTGTGTGTGTGTGTGTGTGTGTGTTTGCATGTGTGTTAGCAAAGAAACAGAAAGTGAAGGCAGTACCCAGCAACTGAGGGTTGGCTAAACAAGTTATGGAATTTGAATTTTTTTTCGAATAACTGAGGTTTAACTTCATGCCTAATAAAGTATGGTATTTGAATGTTATGGAATATTGTGCTATAAGAAATTGCTAAAGGGATAATTTCAGTGAAACTGGGGAAAACCCATATGAGCAGAACAAGGAGAACAATATATAGACCTCAACAACGGTGCAAAGATAAAAACTTTGAAAGATTTAGGAACTCTTATCAATATAATGATCAGACATGGTTCTAGAATATCCGTTATTAGAATGCTACATACCTCCTGACAGAGTGGTGATGGACTCAGATTGCAGATTGATACATATAGATTTGGACATGGCCAATGTAGAAACTTGTTTTGCTTTAATGTAATAGATGATTTGTTTTTCATTCTTTCTCAGTGGTGGGGAGAGGAGAACCAGGTTGTAGGGTAAAAGTAAAAAAAGTTCATTTTAATTGATCAAGAAATAATATTTCATTTTAAAAAATATTTTGATTAGTAGAAAAGCAGTCATTCTTTCATTGCGTTGTATTTATGTGGCAAGAAGGGGAAGACAGATGAAGATGAAAAACTTCCAGATTAGTATTTCATACCTATTTTGGGGTTATAAACAAACATAATTTGTTTCACTCGAATACTCAATTTTTTTTCTTTAAATTTCCTTAATAATGAACTTTTTGTGCTTCTATCGCATTCAGGGATGACTCATTGCAAAACTGCAAAACAGATGGAATTTGTCTTTTGTTTCATCCTATTTCCTCTTTTAGTTCACATTCCTTTTACCACAAGGGTTTGCATGCCATGTCTTTATTCTTTATTCTGTGTTACATTATCACTGGGCCTGCCTTTCAAATAATTCCAAGGAGATACTAGCTGCTAAGAGCTCATTTTTATCATTTGTGAAGTGAGGAAGGTAGACAAAAACACTGGTAGCAAACTCCAAAAGAAATGGGGGCCACTAAACTATACTTAAGGATCTCTGTGGGAGGCAGACTGACTTAGTTTTATTTGGGTCACTTATTGGATACCTCTGGACAAGATGATCTCTAAGGGTCTATACTGCTTGAACAATGTATGAGCTTATAATATCAAATTGTTTCCTCTTCTAGGGGCATTTGCATTTTTATGGGGGATTTTGGAAGATCGATAAGCCTCAGGAAGGCTCAAGAAAATAGATCTCTAGTGGTACAAATTCATACAAGAAATGATATTTCAGGAGCAGCTAGGTGGTACAGTACATAAAATGCTGACCTTGGAGTGAGGAAGACTTGAATGCAAATCCTACCTCAGACAAATATTAGTTGTGAGCCCTGAGCAAGTCATTTAATCAGCCTCTGTTTCCTCATCTGTAATATTAGGATAATAAAAGCACCTTCCTTACAAAGCTGTTGTGGGGATTAAACGAGAGAATATTTATAAAATAATTTTCAAACCTTGAAGTGCTTGTCAGTAAGGTAAATTTTACTGTAAGTAAGGTGTATTTTAGTGTACGTAAAGTGGATTTTTGTTATTAATTCTTAGACTTCAGTTTCCCAGGATCCATGGCCATAATAATCTCTGTTTCCCAGGTATTAGATATGAGTTCCCAGGCTCATGGTTCAAGACATCTCCACTAAGCATACACAGCATTATATAATGACAAACAATATAAACATGTGTGCTGAAATTATAAATATCCACTGCGACTGAACAGTGGGATATAGGGATAAGGTGATATAAACTTGTGAGGCTATTGTTGGCAATGTGCCTTCTTTATCTGATGCCCTATAAAACAGTTGAGCATTGGCTAGTGAGTTGGGGAAACTTTATGGCTGAATGCACAAGCTTGGATGCTGTGTATGCCTTGAATGGACGTCACCAAGGCTTGGGAGGGGGGAATCTTTGTGTGAATCAACCAGCTCCCATTGAGGCTTGAGAGGATTTAGGGGATGAACAAGTTTGCCTGTCTAGATTGATCCCATTGAGATGTAAGCGTAGTTGCCCCCCACCCCTTCTCACTGGCCACTGCGAGAAAGGTGATTAGAGAATGCTGTAGGAGTTTGTGGTTCTTCATTATCAGCAATACTGTGTAAGAGAAGACTAGACTAGAATAAAGCTTGTTATTAACCCCTTTGAAGCTGTTTTCCTGTCTGACCAGATAAAGAGTGAACCAGGCAGAGGCTCGAGTCTGAAGCCTCCAGTGCCTCCTATGTATTATCTTTGAAACAGTGCTATATTGTTGTTTAGTTGTTTTCAGTCATGTCTGATACTTCATGTCCAATTCAGGGTTTTCTTGGCAAAGATACTGGGCTAGTTGGCCATTTTCTTCTGTAGCTCATTTTATAGATGAGGAAACTGAAGCAAACAGGGTTAAGTGACTTGTCCAGGGTCACATACCTAGTAAGTGTTTGAAGCCAGATTTGAAAACTGACTCCAGGCCCACTGCTCTAACCACTGCACCACCTAGCTGACCTGAAATACTACATAAATGTTTGTTATTATATGGGAACTAGAGAGGGCTTTTAAGTATTCCTTTAATAGTATTATATGGGTGGCTTTAGAATGTGGTCTCTTAGAAGGCCACCTCATGCCCCAAGTGAGCTATTTCCTCTAGCTTATATCATATATCATATATATTATATATCTAGCTTATATAGCTTGTGTCAGGCTGATTCTGTATCTTCATCATCATTTTACCTGGAGCTTCTCCATTCCATCTCAAAACATTCCATCTCAAAACTAAAACCATCATCCTGCTTATATAACTCCTACTTCTACCCCAAATCAATTATGTTCCATTTGCAGTCTCAGAATTTCAGGAACAGGAGTGATTGAAGAAAAAGTCAAGAGGAACAGTAGCCCCACTGTCAATAGCAGAAAGAAAAGAGAGAAAAAAATATTAAACTACTGCCCATAATTTTTTTTAAAAAGTTCACATCAAGGCATACACGAACATTTGAAACCAATTTACCAACAGCTTGCTCAAGGCCCTCAAACAACATTAAGTAATTTATGTCAAATGGGGGTGAAGAGATACATGATTGGAAGGAGGCTGTACATATTAACTAAACGGAGAAGTCAAGCTTCAAGAAATAGAAAAGGGCATTTTCCAAGAGAGACTAAAGGAAGCCAAAGAAATGATGATAAAAGAGGTGATCTGCAAGGTGAAATAACACTTTATGAAAAGCTTTACTATAGGAAAAGAAAAAAAAGTTTGTGATCTGACAGTAGCTTGCAAATGAAAAGGGGTCACAGTATTTTTCTTCTATTTAAAATAGCTGGAGTTTTGAGCGGAATGAGATTCCTTTGATATGCAATGATTGATGATTAAGGCCATCAGGTGCGAACCTGAAGGAAGTTTTAAAAAAAAGCATGAAAGTATTATTAGCAACATGTAAGTACATGAAAACCCTGTTACAGCCATAAGCATAGAGAAAATTTGGAATCAATGCCAGTCAGGACTTGTCCTCTAATTCCTGCATTGCTGAACCACAGAAGAAATAATAAAATAGCAGGCTTCCCTTGGCCCCAGACATGAAGGGAAAGGCAGGTTACTAAATGCAAGGCTGTGACAAATGCTGAGTCTTGAAGCTCTTTTTCATTAAGTCCAGTATTTCTCTTACTTGGAATTATCTGAGCACTTCTCTATGTCAAGGCTTAACAATGACTATAAACAGATAACTAATTTTAGCAGACTCATTTAACAAGGTTATGTTTATACTGATGTCACTTTTCTGGGAAAAGAACACTGGGCTGGAAGATGGAAGAGCTTGTTAGCACAGTTACGTGGGTCAGCCAGCTGAGCTAAGGAGACAAAGGGAAGTAGTTGGGGTTATTTCATAGGTGATTGACATTTCCAGCACGTCCAGTAGGATACTGAAGGAGAAAGAGTACTTCCATCTACTGATAGATTCAAACTGGCCATTGAACTCTGCTGCTACTGAGCATTTATGTGTTGAAAAGGCAGACTCAGGAAAGGTAAGACTAGTGGCCTGAAGAGAAGTGTGTCTGGGTGTATTCTCCCACTTAAAACAGCCCTTAGACCCTATACTTCAGGTAGCCAGGTGCTTTAGAGGATAGCATTACCAGCAGCTTCACCAGTTACTGACTTACAGTCACCTGAGGAGACCTGCCCACCTTGAGGCAAGGACATCACCACTAACACTCAATTTTAGAATTGCCTGTGCCCTTATCTTAACCTGCAAGCAAGTGCCTCCAAGCCTACTGGGTGGCTGAGAGAGAAAGACCCTTAGAGCGCTGGGACTTTTGGCTCCAACCCTAGAGGGTGACCACAGTAGCTGCCTCCAGAGTTTTATTGATTTCCACCACCTCTGCTAGGCCCTGACTGGGGGAAGAACTCTCCAGCTGCAACTGGGCCCATAATGGGGGTGGTGTAGTGGGGAGCAGTCCTTGCACTTACTCTGTCTGAAATTCTCCTAGACTGGCCCACATGAGGACACTAACCCTGGAATCTCATCTCTGAAGCTAGGAGCCCCACCCACCGGTCTAGGCACACCTGAAACCAAGCAGCAACCAATTATACAACCTCACATGCTGATACCGACCTAATCTCTCTTTCAGTAGCTTGAAGTCTCATTTTCCCCACTGTGCCTGGGCACCATGAATAACCTTCACTTCCACTGATTGGACAATAAATATGTAAGTACCTTTTCTCTATTGATTATTCTAAATCTTCATTGAAAAAAAAGTTTAAATCATGCTACGAATTTTGTAATACATTTTTACTTCTTTATGTAAACAGTTTCCACAGGGCCCCTGAGACAGTATTTGACTGGGGCCTGAACCCCCTAGGGGCAGCCTTCCTCCCCCCATGGGTAGTATTTGTCCTTTGCTAGTGTTCCAAGCCCTAGGAAAGTCAATTAGGGCAGTGTATTTCATTTGTGTATTTGTTTTTTTGTGAAATACACAATTTGTGTATTTCATTCTCTTGCATTTCTTTTCAACTGTGGCTATGCTTGGTTTGAGGCACTAGAATGTGGAGTATCACTATATTGGTAGTACTATGCCCAATCAATATATACTCCAAATTCAGCTGAAGGTGGGAAGCCTAATAAATCATTCTGAAGTTCTTCTTTATAGATGTGTGTGAGAAGTCATTCTAGGATCTAGTCCTGTCATCACCAACTGTGTGACCTCAGGCAAGCAACTTAAGTTAGCCAGTCAATAAATGTGTTTTAAGCACTATGTATTAGGTGCTATGCTAAGCATTAGGATATACAAAGAAAGGCAAAAACAAAACAAAATGTCTTTACTATCAAGGTACTCAGTCTAAGGGAGGAGAAAATATATAAACATCAATATACAGATTTATGCAGAAATATGTGAGATTTACACAGGATAAATTGGGGCTTTTCTCAGAGGAAAACATTAAGATTAAGGAGAACCAGGAAAGGCTTCATGTGGAAAATGAGGCATTAATGAGACTTAAAGGAAGCCAGGAGGTAGAGAAGGGGAGGGAGAGTGCCTGGTACAGAAGACAGCCAGTAAAAAAGTTCAGAGGAAGGAGACATTATGATGGAATCAGCGAAGGAAACTGAGAAGGAACAGTCAGATAGGTAGGAGAAGAAGCAGGAAAGAGCAGGGTCATGAAAAGCCAGAGATCAGAGAGTATCTGATTAACAGTGTCAGAGGCTTGAGAGAAGTCAGGAAGATAGAGGACTGAGAAAAGGCCATTATATTTGGCCTATCTAGTTCTTGGTTTCTGTGTCTGTAAAAGCAAGGTGTTCAATTAAATCAACTGGAATGTCCCTTCACTCACCTGTTTACTATAGGCCAGGCATGTATAATGAGATGCATTTTTCATTTAAAGAAAAAAAACCCTCTTTCCCAGCTATAGATTATTTACCCTGCAAACAACAATGTACTGAGTAAACACTGAACATTCTGGGAGACACAATTATATTCCTCAGCAAAGTGTCTCTAGCTAGGGCCATTAAGAAGAACGTGCTAATGGTGAGCTTCATTCAGTAATATTTTTAATGCAGTAGTTACAACAATATATGTTTTTTTCAAAGTAGAAATATTTTCCTTTTTATGCATATTATTTCATTCTTTAGCCATAGCATGTACAGCTTCTCACAATTTCACGTTTACTTTAAAATTGTTCTTTAGTTGTGTTGTACTCTTATGTCTTGTCTCTAAGAGCAATGTTGTGTCTTGTCCTTTTGTATCCCTTGGAGCACCTAGCACATTGTTGGGAAAAATAAGTACTTGATGTATAATTGCCGAACAGAATGGAAATAATGAAAGACAGAATGTTTATTTGCTTTTCTTCAGATAGTTTTTAAGCTGAGTTTCTTGTGCCTTTTTTCATTAATTTAAAAGACCTCAAGTAAGATATTTTACCTTTTCCTTAAAATGTCTCTCTGGTATCTAGTCATAAATGGAAGACCTACACAACTATTTTCACAGTCAGAATTCCAGATCATTATTTATCACAGTACATTTTGTGAGTGTGTTAGCCCTTTATGGATAACTATTGCTCTTTCCTTCAAAACCACATGTTGTAATCAAGATCTATACAAGTTTGCATATATCAGACATCTACAAATCACAGTTATAATTTTATTTAGCTCATTTTTATTCTGTTGATTCTTTTGGTCAAAACGAATACTTCACTTGGCAATATGGTTATACAGGAGTCTCAACAGGTCATTTTATGATTTTATCCAGTGGTTGGATTTTTAATATTTGATAAATATTCATAGGTTTAGAACTGGGAAAAAAAGATGTTTATAGGTCATCTATTCAATTCTTATTTTTCCTATAAGGTACCTAAGTCTCTGAGGGGAGAGATAATTTATTTTATTTTTGTATTTAAAAGATAGGTCTTCATCCTGGGGAGAAGCTTGAGGTCATTAAAAGAACTTTGTAATTTCTCAAAAGCAACTCCTCCCATCCTCTTCCAGTTCTATTTTGGTACAACTCATTTCTTATTTGCAGTGTCTGTATATTTTTACTGATAGATGAGTTTTACAATTCGTATAGTCACCTACATGTCATAATCAGGACAAAAGACATTCTTTATTCACTTGATTTTCTTTGTGCTACATTCTGGGGCTTGATGGCATCAGGATAATAACTCCAACAAACAGGAGCATATAGAGGACCTCATGGTCTTTTTTTTTTCTTTTTTAAATCTTATTTAATATTTTATTTTCCCAATTATGTGTAAAAAGTATTTTTTTTCAAATTTTGAGTTTCAAATTCTCTCCTTCCCTTCCCCCCCTCATTGAGAATGCAAGCAATTTGACATAGGTTATACGCATATAGTCATGCAAAACACATTTCCACGGAAGTCATTCTGTGAGAAAATTCACAAACTAAAAAAAAAAAAAACCTAAGAAAAATAAAGAAAAAGTATCCTTGATTTGCATTCAAGCTCTACCAGTTCTTTCTCTGGAGGTGGACAGCACCTTTCATCATAAGTCCTGCAGAATTGTCTTGGATAATTGTGTTGCAGAGAATAGCTAAGTTATTCATAGTAGATCATCATACAATAATGCTGTTACTGTGTACGATGTTGAGGAGAGGGAATTTAATAAAGATTATATACTGTGAAAATTAGAACCCAGCTCTTCTGACTAAAAATCCAAAACTTTTCTTATGAAATTACTCCAACTCTAATGAATAAATGGATTGTTTTATTTTACCTCCTTAGACTAGGTAGATTGTAATATTCCATGCACTTGAAAGAATAGGGTTGTTAGGCTAATCATACTTGCCCTTAGAAAAACATTCCTGGAGGAGATAGAAAGTAATGATACCAGCATGCCATTTTGTAGAAACTTCCCAACAGTATAATTTATATAGAATTAAGAATACTCAGTCAACAAATGGATATTTCAAAGGAAATTGATTTAGTTGAAAGTAATTCCACTGAGGACAGGATTGATTCATTTTTGTGTTTGTAACCCCCATGTTTAGCACAGAACCTGGCACGTATGGATGGTTGACAAATACTTCTTGAGTTGATAGAAATTTTAATGTTTGTTCTCAGCTAAGATATATTGAACACTGATGCCTGGGCTCTATGAAATAACATTTGAATATGTTACTTGAGTAAGGGGATTGAGAAGAAGTACAGTTAGGATAGAAAGCAACAGGGTCTGAGGGAGCCAAGATGGTGGCTGGAAAGCAGGGACTTGCATGAGCTCCCTGCCAGGTCCCTCCAAAAACCTATAAAAAATGGCTCTGAACAAATTATAGAATTTCAGAACCCACAGAATAGCAGAGGCAAGCAGGGCTCCAGCACAGGAGAGCCTGGATAGTCTCTGGGTGAGGTCTGTTGTGCACGGAGCTGGGAGCATAGCCCAGAGGGGAGCAGAGCCAGTGGCCGGACCAACCAGACCAGGAGCTGGGCAAAACAGGCCTTAGCACCCTGAATCAGTGAGCTGTGGCAGTTACCGGATTTCTTAACCCACAAACACCAAAGACAACAGAGAAGGTTAATGGGAAAAGCTGCTGGGACAGAGAGAAAAGAGTTCTCAGTTTGGCTGCCACCCCAGGCCAGTAGGGGTGGTGCAGCTAAAGAACTAGAGCTGCAGTTGCTTCTGGCCCCAGGCCCATCTCATGGGAGGAATTAAGTGATACATCAGAGCAGGAGTGCACAGCCTGCTTAAGATTTGCATCAGGTGGGGGTTGGCGGTTCTTGGGGAAGGAGGAGTGCTGGTGTGGCAGAGCTGATTGTATAGAAATAGCTCTGAAATTAACAGTGCATCCCCTTAAGCTTGGAACAAAGTACCCTCTACAAGCAATCATACCCTGCTGAAACACTCAAGGGTCAAGTAAGTTGTCTGGGAACATGGCCAGGCAGCAGAAACACACTCAGATTCGGTATCAGAATTTGGAACCTTTCTTTGGTGACAGAGAAGACCAAAACATACAGCCAGAAGAAGTCAACAAAGTCAAAGAGCCTACATCAAAAGCCTCCAAGAAAAACATGAACTGGTCTCAGGCCATGGAAGAGCTCAAAAAGGATTTGGAAAAGCAAGTTAGAGAAGTAGAGGGAAAAGTGGGATGGGAAATGAGAATGATGCAAGAAAACCATGAAAAACATGCAAATGAACTGCTAAAGGAGACCCCAAAAAATAATGAAAAAAATATTGAAGAAAACAACACCTTAAAAAGTAGATTAACTCAAATGGTGAAAGAGCTCCAAAAAGCCAATGAGGAGAAGAATGCCTTGAAAGGCAGAATTAGCCAAATGGAAAAGGAGGTCCAAAAGACCACTGAAGAAAATACTACCTTAAAAATGAGATTGGAGCAAGTGGAAGCTAGTGACTTGATGAGAAATCGAGATATTATAAAACAGAACCAAAGGAATGAAAAAATGGAATACATTGTGAAATATCTCATTGGAAAAACCACTGACTTAGAAAATAGTTCCAGGAGAGATAATTTAAAAATTATTGGACTACCTGAAAACCATGATCAAAAAAAGAGCCTAGATATCATCTTTCATGAAATTATCAAGGAGAACTGCCCTGATATTCTAGAGCCAGAGGGGAAAATAGAAATTGAAAGAATCCATAGATCACTTCCTCAAAAAGATCCCCAAAAGAAAACTCCTAGGAATATTGTCACCGAATTCCAGAGCTCCCAGGTCAAGGAGAAAATACTGGAAGCAGACAGAAAAAAAACAATTTTGAGTATGGTGGAAAAACAGTTAGGATAAAACAGGATCTAGCAGCTCCCATATTAAGGGACCTAAGGGCTTGGAATATGATATTCCAGAAGTCAATGGAGCGAGGGTTAAAACCAAGAATCACCTACCCAGCAAAACTGAGTATCATGTTCCAAGGCAAAATATGGATTTTAAACAAAATAGAGGACTTTCAAGCTTTCTCAGTGAAAAGACCAGAGCTGAACAGAAAATTTGACTTTCACACACAAGAATCCAGAGAAGCATGAAAAAGGTAAACAGGAAAGAGAAATCGCAAGGGACTTACTAAAGTTGAACTGTTTTGTTTACATTCCTACATGGAAAGATGATGTGTATGATTCATGAGACCTCAATATCATAGTAGCTGAAAGGAATATATATATATATATATATATATATATATATATATATATATATATATATATATATATATATATATGTATGTATGTATGTATATATATCCATATGTGTGTGTCTAGGTATGTATATATGTAGGTGTGTATGTATGTATGTGTGTGTGTATATATATATATATGTATATATATATATATATATATATATATAGAGAGAGAGAGAGAGAGAGAGAGAGAGAGAGAGAGGCGGGGGGCACAGTGTGAGTTTATTATGAAGGGATGATATCTAAAAAAATAAAATCCAATTAATGGATGAGAGAGGAATATATCGAGAGAGGGAGAAAGGGAGAGATAGAATGGGGTAAATTATCGCGCATAAAAGTGGCAAGAAAGAGTGGTTCTGTAGGAAGGGAAGAGGGGGCAGTTGAGGAAGACTGAGTAAATCTTGCTCTCATTGGATTTGACCTGAGGAGGGAATAACATACACACTCAATTGGGTATCTTACCCACAGGAAAGAAGGAGGAAGAAGATAAAAAAGGGGGATCATGGAAGGGAGGGCAGATGGGGGAGGAGGTAAATCAAAAACAAACACTTTCAAAAAGGGGCAGGGTCAAGGGAGAAAATTCAATAAAGTGGATGGTTTAGGAAGAAGCAAAACATAGTTTATCTTTCACAACATGAGTAGTGTGGAAGGGTTTTACATAATGATATGCATGTGGCCTATGTTGAATTGCTTGCCTTCTTAGGGAGGGTGGGTGGGGAGGGAAGAGGGGAGAGAATTTGGAACTCAAAGTTTTAAAAACAGATGTTCAAAAACAAAAAAGAAATGTTTTTACATGCATCTAGGAAATAAGATACACAGTACACAGGCAGTGGGGTATAGAAATTTATCTTGCCCTACAACAGAAGAAGGGAAAGGGGATGGGAGGGGAGTGGGGTGACAGAAGGGAGGACTGAGTGGGAAATGGGGCAACCAGAATATACACCATCTTGGAGTGGGGGGGAGGGTAGAAATGGGGAGAAAATTCGTAATTCAAACTCTTGTGAAAATCAATGCTGAAAACTAAATATATCTAATAAATTAAAAAAAATTTTAAAAAAATTAAAAAAAAAACAAAGGGTGGGATTTCTTAAGACAAACCATTATGGCAAACCCTTAATAATCTTTGTCTTTTTCTTTGGCAAATAAAAGGATAGAAAGCAACAATATAGTTGATTGTAAGCAGATTGATAGATTGTAAGAATACTAGAACAGCCAATAAGAAGATCAGTAACTGACAAAGTCAAGTCAAATAGAAAATAAAACAAAATTTGAAACTAAGAAGCAACCACTTAAGAGATTTTGCTAAGGAGCCTTAGAGAAGTACTTTGGTGAAGAAAGGAAGCATTAAAACACCCTTAAGAAAAAGGACCTATTTGTACTAAAATATTTATTGCAGCTCCTTTTGTGATGGCAAAGAACTGAAAACTGAAGGGATGTCCATTAATGGAAGAATGGCTAAACTAATTGTGATATAATTTTCCTTCCTTCCTCCCTTCCTCCCTTCCTTTCTTTTTCCCTTCTTCCCTCCCTCACTTCCTCCCTCCCTCCCTTTCTTTTTCAACAATACTCCATGTAACACATAATTGTGAAGGAATACTATTGTATTATAAGAAACGATGAGGGGAACAGTGTCAGAAAAACCTGGAAAGACTTACAATGAGTTGATACAAAGTGAAGTGAACAGAGTCAGGACATCATTGTACATAGTAATAGCAATATTGTAATCATAATCAACTGTGAAAGACTTAGCTATTCTGGTCGATACACTGATCCAAGATAATACCAAAGGACTCATGATGAAAAATACTATTTACCTTCAGAGAGAAAAATGATTAACTCTGGGTGCAAAATAAAGCATGTCTTTTCCTTTATTTTTTTTTTTTTGCCTTTTGGCAATATAATCCTACTAAATATAGTTCAATTTAAAGTTCACTAAAAATCCCAACTGTACATGTGTGTTTTTTTTTTAAATTTTGGATTCACTACTGTTTAGTTACACCTTTACCTTGTATTCGTGAAGGTAGTTTTCTGGATCCTAATGGAAGGGTTTTGTTCAATTTTATCTTATTTGATTTGACTCATCATTCTAGCCTGTGGAAATCTTTAAAAATCTTGACTTTATTATCCATTTTAGGTTCTCTCCCCCAGTTTTGTGTCATCTGCTGATCTGATAAGCATACTATTTTTTAGTAGAGACACTGATAAAAATGTTAAATGATAGCAGAAGTCCAATTTGCAGTTTTCACTTAGACATTTTCAACATTCTCCTAGAACAGTGTAATAGCAAGAAAAGTGGGACTTTTTACTGTTTTTTTTTTCTTTTGGAGTGCTTCTCAGCACTAAGATAATCAAGTGCCTTTGATTGAGCCTTGCCTTTGATTGAATTAAGGGTCTTTGATTGAATCAAGAGTCTTTGATGACCTGCTTAAGTTACATGAGTTTGAATAACATGGTTGTGATGCCCTGTGGGCTGACCCTGAAGAAGTGTGTATATATACTCTGAAGTTAGCATTTTGCTTGGAGGCTCACTCACTGGAAGAGTGTTTATGTGATTGGCCAGAGGAGACTCTGGTTAGCCATTAAGGAGCCTCCAGGATTTGAAAACCCTGATGTTGGCGCTTCTCACCATGGCTACTGTGTATGTATTGCTGTGGACAGATGCTTAGAAGCCTTGTCTCATGATTTGTGTTATTTGCTCTATTTATATTATTTCTGCTTGCAATTTCTGTTTGTGTTTTCTCTGAAGTTCAGGTGCTGACTTTTCTCCCTGAACTAAGAGAATGATATATGTATGTTTAATTAAAGTGAGATTGTAAATTCCTTAAAGTTGCTTTCCTTAGAAAAGCAGATCAAAGAACTTGGGTTAGCAGCCCTCTTGCGTGCCGGTGTTATTGGCCTTACACAGCCACAGCAGCTGCAAGCACCATTGTTGTTACAAACTGTGATTACTGGTGGCTTCCAAATGGCTGGGAGCCATTCAATCAGTTCCATATCTACCTAATAATATTTTATCTAGGTCTGATTTCTACATTTTCCCCACAAGAATAGCATGAGAGATTCTGTTATATACTGTCTTAAAACCTTGGAAATTGATATCAACTGCATTCCCCAATCTAGTAATTACCCAGTTTAGTAATTTTCAGGAAGCAAATTATATTAGTCTTGTATGAACCTAAGGATATTTATGATGGAGAACAGAAGACTTAGTAGGGACCTGATTGCTGTCTTTAAGTATTTCAAGAGCTATCAAAAGATAAATGGAATATCTAGACATGTTCACCTTGACCCCAAAGGCAGAACTTTGAATAATGGACAGAATTTTCACAAAGGTAAATGTAGCTTTACTCTAAGGGGAAGATGTAACAGTAGAATTTTCCTCACTAGAGATTTACAAGCAAAGGCTGACTACTTGGGTTTATTCCAGAGGAATTTTATTCAGGTATGAGTTGGGCTCAGTTGTTCAATGAATCAACAAATATTAATTAGATGGCCTCTGAAATTTTAAGATCCTTTGAAAATCAGTTCCTACTTTTAATTTTGTCATCTTCATTTCCAGATGTATTCCTGTAAGGATTAAACACAAATAGAAGAGAAGGCAAAGGCAGTTTACTAATCCTAATCAGCATACCAACTGGATTTGATATTATCTTCATTGCTCCACACCAATAATGCTCCTCACCTCTACCAAGAAGGGAGGGAACTGTATGTACATTTTTTAAAATTTCTCGAGGGCCAGGTTGGATTGATTATTAGAATTACACGCCATTCAGTTTTGGAGCGCTTTTAATTTGAGAAAGGGATTGTTCTTCCTTTTTATAATCATTGTGTATCTTATTTTACAGTTTCTATTTCCTTCATTCTGCACTAGTTAATGTCTTCCCATGTTTTTGCATTTTTTCCCCTTCGACTTTCCTATTCTGGTGGCTGTAAGGTAGAAATTGAGTTGATTTAATTTTGATTTATCAAATTATTATTGATTTGTAGAATTTACATGGCTGCTGATTGCTTGGATTTTTTATAATTTACCTATTGACACCTTTTTGACCAAAATTTGTTGATTTGAGAATGGTTCTTATTTTACATTTGAATCAATTACATGTGTTAGAAGTGAGACCTTTGTTGGAGAAATTCGCTACAAAAATTTTTACCTCCTATCAAATCATTGTCCATCTAATATTAGCATCATTGGTTTGGTTTGTGGAAAAAAATTTGCTTAGATTTTATGGAATCAAAATTATCCATTGTATCATGTGATTTTCTCTATCCATTGTTAGATATTGAGTTCTTTGGAAATGAACTCTTTACCTGTCCATCAATCTGAAAGATCTATGAACTCTTCTTGTTTGGGGTCATACTGGCTCTTTGTGATCACTATTTCTTTTTTTTTACACTAAATATTCACTAACCATTTCTTTAATAGTATAATCTACAATTTGGCCAAGAGTTAAAGTCATTATGGAAAGCCTGAGACTACAATATCCCCCTGTAATGTTCTATTTGTTTGTCTGTGCTTTAAACCCATCTGACCTCCATAGATGGGAGTATCTACTTAGCATCCATCTATCATTTGACTCATTTCCTAGTTTTCTAGTGGACAATCCTGTCCCTATTTAGAGAAATTTTAAGGTACCATGTCCAAATAAGCATGTGGTTCAGCATCAAAACTGGTCATGCCACTTATATGCTCAAGAATCTCTGCTGGTTCCCTATGGACCCCAAAGTCAAATTTGCACTCCTTTGGCTGACATTCAAATTCCACACAATCTGGAACCTTTCCAGCCACATTGACTATTGTTCTCTGAAATGAATTGTATCTAATATTCCTTTGACATTCAGTGGTCTATTCCAGTAAACGGAGATAATTAGTAGAGGAGAAATACCCCAAGAATTGGAATCAGAGGACATGGGTTCAAACACTGCTTCTCACACTTATTCATGTTTGTGATCTTGGACAAGACATTTCATCTCTATAGGTCTCCATTTTCTTATCTGTCAAATGAAGGGCTTGTACTAGGTTTTTTTAAAGATCCATTCTAACTCTACATCTATGATCCTTTAGTGCTGCTATGTCCCCTCTCAAACACTAGAGTCTAGTGACTGGTGACACATAGTTACTAGACACTATGTCTGAAACCCCCTCCTTCATCACCAATTGAAATCCCACCTATACCTTAATGCCCAACTCAAATGTCGTCTCTAAGAAGCCTTCCCTCTTCGCTGCTCCTCCTGCCTCCAACATGACTTTTGCGCTTTGCCCTGCCAAGGCACTCAATTAAAATATATTCATTATGTAATATAATGTGTTACCCATTATTGGTTTTAAATATCACCCCACTACTGAAATAAATGCCATCAGGTCTGGTATTGTGTGTAATATAAACTCTGTATCTCCCTTACTTCCTAGCACAGTGCTCTGGATAAAGAAGCTTCAAAAATTGCTGAACAGAATTTTACTATGCTTTTGTCATTTTTGATAGAATGTGATTTTGAGAACTAGCAGAAACTTGAGATCATATCCAATCTCTCCCTCATTTTGCCAAAGAAGCTAAGTTTCACTGTGACCAAGTCTTATAATCTAGCTCTGAAAACTGGCTCTCTCATTTCTACCCTGAACATGAATTCCTACCTTGGCCCTTGTCCAATATCCCATTTAGTATAAGACTGATATATTGCTATTCTCTAACCAGTCCTTTAAGGGAGTAGAATTTTGCCCCAAATCTTAGTCTCTCAGACTGTTTCTGTTGCTCATCCTCCTTGACATCAACTGCCTGCTTGCCTATACCTGAATGGGTCTTATTGCATACTGTCACCTCTCTGGTCAGCTACATCTCCCTTCCCAACACACACACACACAAACACACACACACACACACACACACACACACACACACATACTTTCTGTCTCTCTCTCTCTCTCTCTCTCTCTCTCTTTCTCTCTCTCTCTCTCTCTCTTTCTCTTTCTCTCCCCCTCCCTCTCTCCCTTTCTCTCTCCCCTTTTTTGTTTTTTTGGCTTTTTCAATTGCTTTGACTCCTTATTTGGTGACTTTATTTGGTCTTGTTCTAGACATAACTGGCCTGTCGCACTAACTTTGAAAATGTGCAAGAAACACCCACCCCTTGTCTGTCTCTGTCTGTCTTGGTGTCTCTGTCTCTGTCTCTGTCTCTCTCTCTCTCTCTCTCTCTCTCTCTCTCTCTCTCTCTCTGTGTGTGTGTGTGTGTGTGTGTGTGTGTGTGTGTGTTGGGAATGGAGACATAGATGACCAGAGGTGTGGCAGCATACAATTTGCCAAAGTCCAAATTAGGAACAAGACTATGAAGAATGAGATACACATTTTCCAAACACAAACAATGTGAGGATTTTTTTGCTTTTCTCCATTTGTTACCAGGGAGGTGGTGGTTGTCATTGTTTTGGTATGGAGTTTGTGTGGGGTAGTGAGAGATTGTGGAGTTAGAAATAAAAGGAAATATTTGAAAACACACCTAAAAAGGGCATGTGAATTCCTCTTTTTCTGGTCTTCATCTATGGAAGTATTCATGGTTGTTGATGTTTGGCAAGGGCTTATTTTTTTTTAAATACAAAGGGAGGGGCACACACTGTACTTTCCTTTGTGATCATTTGAAGAGGAGAAAAATTAGGGAAGTTAGAGGGAGTCTGTATGGATACTACATAAAATGTAGGATAACATCCTCAGGGCCATTTCAGGAGATGTGACTGGCAATCTTCCAGAGATAAAGAGTTGAATTAAAAGACCATGACAATGGACTTAAACAGCCTAGAATGTTCTCATTGTGACCCTTGAGCTGGTTATAATGACTGGTTCAAAGTGGTTTAAAGAAGAAATTATTTCAGGAGCAATATATTTTGTCACTTAGAGGAAAAATAAGGGTCTTCTTGGGGTCTAGCAAGTGCTATGGGGTGGCTGATCTAGTCTTTGGAGGGATAAAGCCAATCATTTGACCCAAATTAAATTAAAATTAATTTGATAATGCTATATTTTCTGTGTTCCATGTTGAGAATTTAGATGTATTTGTGAACCACTCTAGTTTCATGAAAAAAAAATACTTGTTATTTGCAGTGATAGCCTCTCTAATTCCATTTGTCCTATTACCAGACCAGGAGCTCAGCATACGTTGTCTTTCACCAGGATCAATATCTTATCTATTCAACTCCTTGAAATGAGCTTTCATTATCTAGGTAGTATTAGAGAAATGACTTGCAACTTTTATTACCTCTCCTATTCCCTGCTAGGATATATTGAGAGCTTTCCACAAGTGGTATAGACAGATATGAAAAACAAGTCATATTCATCCTAGAAAATCAATCAGCAAAAAATTAGTGATTTAGTATTTTTAAGAATTTTGAATGATAGTCTTTCACTAACCTCCATAATAGTAACTAGTACCTCCTCTAGAGAATTGTCCTTGGGGTTCAGACCATAGAACTTACTATGGAACTTACTATATACATATTCTTATTTTGCACACACACACACACACACACACACATCCCTTTCATATACTTCAGGTTGCTTCAAAGCATTCTGGGATCATAGATCCTGAGCTGCAAGGCATCTCAGGGATCATGTAGTCTAATCACCTCATTTTACAGATGAGGAATTCCAACCCAATGACCTTTCCAAGATTGCACAGGAATTAAATGGGAGAACTGGTATTTGAATCCAAGTCCTTTTGCATCAAATCCAGAATTCTTTCAACTATTTCATACAATCTCTCTTCTATTGTTTCTTTTTCATAATTGTCTTGACAGATGTAGGCTGTTTTTATAGATATCTCATCCTGTCTAACCTGATGTATCTTTCATTTCTTTTTTCCTCCCAGAGGAAGCGCTAACGAAAGCTAAGTCAGGGTTCCTGATCATTAAAGCTCTATTCTTTTTTTAATATAAATTTATTTGTTTTCAGTTTTCAACCTTCACTTTCACAAGATTCTGAATTCTGAATTTTCTCCCCTTATCTTCCCTCCCTCCACCCTAGGATGGTGTGCATTCTGATTGCCCTTTCCTCTAATTTGCCCTCTTTCTATTACTCCCCACCTCCTTCTCTTATCCCCTTCCCTTCTATTTTCCTTTAGGACAAGACAGATTTCTATACCCCATTGCCTGTGTGTGTGTGTGTGTGTGTGTGTGTGTGTGTGTGTGTGTGTGTGTGTGTATACATACACCCATACATATGGGTTTTGTCAATACATTTAAAGCACATAAATGTTGGATGGCGAAATTTATTTGGGAGATGTCACACTAGTACTTTTACTAAAATTTTACTGCTTTCTATGATGTAGAACCTGTCCAGACACTACTCAAGCCAACAATTCTACTTTCAAATAACCCTTTTCAAACAAGAGTATTCTTGTTTGAAACAAGTGTATATAAGCCTACTTTGAGGACCACTGCTTTAAAAGACAAAATATATCAATGTTTTCTGATACGCATATGATCAAGCTCCTTTAAAAATAGTTTAACAAGGTCAAATTCATCAAAACAGCATAGGGTCACCTAAGTCAAAAATCACTGCCACTATCAAATCTATAACTAGAAATTTTGTTCCCCAGGGCATAAATAACATTAAAAACACAATAATAAAATCTCATGAGGCAAGTAGTTTGAAGTGGAGGCAGCCTGTATAAAATATACTCTCAGGTCTGACAAATTGTATGATACACAGGGCAAGAAGTCCAAAATCCTCTCAAATTTTCTTTGTCATTCAAAGTCGGTTCTTAATACAAGAAGAAATTTTGAACATTTATGGGAATGGAAGGGGTGGTAGTAGGAGTTTTAAATATGTTACCTTCTAGTTTTTGAAAGGATACATGTTTTAAATGTTTCTACAATCTAAATTTTAGTTTCCCAAAGAAAAGCAGTCCCTTTCCATGGGTCTGGGTTCTAAGATACTCAAATAGTTAGTCTTGAGTTTGAAAGAGAATCAGGGTTTCCCGGGATGGCTTAGAGATCTGTAGTAGTGAGGAAAATTTCTTATTTCCCCTTATGCTCTAACATAGTGCATGGAGTCCCAGGTAATATCAACATGTATCTAATGTAATATTTACAACTATAGTATTTCCTGAGGGTGAATATCTGTTATCCTGTTATCTCCTGTTATTTACTATAGTAAATTTATAATTTACTATAACAATGTGTTATAATAAATTTTTAAAAGAAACTATATTTACTGATGTAACCTAATGGTCATACTTCACCTGAACCTATGACCTCTGCTAAGACTTTGTTAGAAACCATATCTCATTGAAAGAAATAATCAGCAGAACCATAGTGTATCTATATTCTCTGGGCCTACATTTTGAATGCAGAGCTCTAGGAAGCTAGGAATATTTTCTGATTAAAATGTTACTATTGCTACCCTTCAAGCATCTATTCCTTGTTTCTTTCTTTATTCTATTTAGGAGACCACTTCTCATTAGCAAGATATCCCACTGAAACTGTGGAGACCTGAGGCTACAACATTGCTACAATAGGCCTGGCCCTAGGCAAACTAATAACTCAGAAGTGAAAATCTAACACTGAATTTCAGACACTATGGTTATCTGGTGAGGGAGATAATTCAGGCATGGGTGACCCCTCAAAAAGTATTGCTTACATGTAAGATTGACACTGCTCCTCAGTTTATTTTACTTTAGTCCATGTGCTATCACTTCCAGACATCCTTTCTAAACATTATGTTTGTGATGAATTTTTTAATGAGTTGTCACCCTCCAGCTTTTGCCCATATCACAGACTAGCTCCCAACTTGGTTTGACCAATCCCCCTCCCATCCTAGTGCTAAGTGCTGTTGGACTATAGTAAGGGAACTCCAGCATAACTTATAAAAAGTGACTAACATTATCTTCTCTCATGGGAAGAAGGAACTACTTATTCAAAAATATTAAATTCCTAGCTTGATGAAATATATCGATCAATAAGCATTTATTAAGCTTCTACTATTTGCAAGATGTGCTAGTCAAAGGGAATAGAAAGGAAGGAGGGAGGGAGGAAGGAAAAGAGAGAGACAGAGACAGAAGGAAGAGGAAGAAAAGGAGAACAAAAGGAAACAGCTTTAGCTCTCCAGATGTATTAGGAAAAACAAAATACTCATGTAATTAAATACAAAATAGATATATAGTAAACTTTTTAAAAAAAAAGGAATTTCATAGGAGCCAATGGATGGGGTGTCAGGAAAGGCACCTTACAGGAAGAAATTACTTCAGCTGAACTTTGAAAGAATCTGGGGAACCTTTAAGTTGAAGAACTGCAAATTTCTAAACAGTGTCTGCATAGCTAGCTGAGTGGTATGATGGAAACAATTTGTTGTCATGGAACCTGAGATCAGATTTTGGCTTTGGTATTTATTACTTATGTTAACCTTGGAGAAATCCTAGTTTGGGTCTCAATTTCTTTGTAAAATGAGGGGCTTGTACCAGATTCCTTATATTTCTAAATCAATGATCCTATGATATGATAATGGAGACAAATATTTTTATTGAAAGATTACTGGCCCTGTACATCAGTGTTATTTTTTTCATCTACTTCATTTCATTTACCACCATGTTGTAGCTGCTTTTAAAAAGAAGACATTTCTGTGCATAGTTAGAAAGGGGAAGCAGAGGAAAAAAACTTGTATGATACATTAAGAAGACTTTTTCCTTTAAGTAAAGGTGACCACTCAGCATGATCCTGTATGATCTGTATGATGGCAGAGACCTTGACAACCTTGTTTGCACCAGGGATCCCCATCTTCTGAAGGACATCTCAGAGGAGCGCAGAAGAGGAGTGCTAAAGGTTCCATTCTTAAAAGTGAATGACTGTGTCACCAAGAGCAAATTTAGGGTAGATAAACAATATGTTGAAATCCTCTAGTGCTTTAGGGTTCAAGTCATTTTCACAAAGTTTAACTCCATCATGCAGTTCAACTTTACATGGAGGGTGATAAGATTGACTACTAGGGATAAAACTTTCAAAGAGAAAAGTATCTTCACCATTCCAAAGACTGAATAGATATTATCTTGGACAAATACTTTGAGGAGATGAAGGATGATGCCATAATATTGGATCAGATACTTTGATCTGGAAATAGGCATGAAATGACTGAACAATAATGATGGTTAGAAAATGAATTCACAGTAGGCTTGCTATACACTGATAAACAGGGAATATATCTATCACCTGGCTGGTCAACCCAGCCTTTGACATGGACAATCCCATCTTCATCACGAGCAATTCCTTCAGTAACCAGATGCTGGATTATGTTGAGCTGTGAGCCTTCTTAGTCAAGTAATCGAAGCTGAAGCTGAATTCTGCCTCAGCAACATGAACATGAATTTAAGGTACCTCTGGGAAAAACAAGTCCGTTATCCTTGCCCTTGTAGTGCCCCTGGAGACTACATCACTTTTGGTACAGAGGCCCAGCTATCCTGAAAATTCAAAGTAAACATTTTGCTCTTCATGTAGAGTAACAAATGGATTTTAGATATGAAAAGAATATATTTTTCCTAAAAAAAAATATCTTTGGCTTCCATAGCATTCCACTCTCTTTGCTTTCCTCCTGAGTCTGAACATTCCATTTTTGTGCCCTTTTCTGCCTTCTGTGTATTCGACATCTAACTCTTGGTGTTCTTTATATTCACTCTGTGAAGGAACCTAGCCACTTAAAAGGCTTACATTATTACCAATATGCAAACGATATTCAAATCTAGATTGCTAGCTTGGACGTCTCATCCAACCTGACATGTATTATCGAATGACTTTCAACACATTTCAACTTAAAATGTTCTTTTTGTTGTTGTTCTGGAGTCATTTCAGGCTTGTTCAACTCTTCATGACCCCGTTTGAGGTTTTCTTGACAAAGACGTTGGAGTGGTTTGCCATTTCCCTTTATAACTCATTTTATTGATGAGGAATTGAGGCTTACTTGCCTAGGGTCACAGAGTGGGTGAATGTTGGTAGCTAGATTTGAACTGATGAAGTTGAGTCTTTCTAATTCCAAGCCCAGTGTTCTATCCACTATGTTACTTGGCTATCATAAGGTGTTCTATTATCATCCTAATATAATTTTCCTGGTACTGAACTTTTCCTTCATGATATTAGGATGTACCATCTTAATTTCCCTTATTCCTGTCACTGAAGGAATACAACTATTTTCCCAGGAACAAGCTATGAGAATACATATTCTTCTTAAATGCCTCCTTCTTTCTGTATGTTTAATCTATTGTCATCAGATCACTTCCTTTGAAATACTTTTCAGATTTACCCCTTATTTATTCCAGTTACCATCATTAGAATCTCCATCTGATCACCTTCCTGCCTCCTTCACACAGTTCTTAATTCAATCTATCTTGCAAAGCATGCCAACTCATTTTCCTGAAGTACTACTAATAACATTAAATTTTCTTGCTTGAATCAAAAAATAGATTCTAAAAAAGAATCTAAAATAGATATCTGCTACTTCTTGATCAAGTCCCAGCTCCCCATTCTGGCCATGAAATGATTGATGAAATGGCCCCAGTAATGGTAATGCCAAGAATTTTAATAGGCACTTAGATAGCAGTTCACATTGACTCATTTAAGGAGGAAAACAGCCCTGTGAGGCAGGGAATCCAGGTATTATTTTTTCCAAATTAGGAAATTGAAGCTCATAGAGGATAAATGGCTTTTCAGAAATCATATGGATCATAAAAAGGCTCAGAATTTGAAATCTAGCTACCCTTACTCTTAAATCCAATGTTTTTGTTAGTATTTCTCAGGTCTCTTTATTTTTGCTCATTAATATATTCCACCCACTCTGATTAAATGAATCTTCCCACCTACTTCCCAAGTTGCAACAGAGATTCATTTCTGCCTCCTGCATGAAGTTGCACTGTATCAGTTGTTTCCACCTTATTCAGCTCCCATATTTCTACATGGAATAGCCTCACTTTGAAAAAAAAACACAATTCTAAACTTCTAGACTAATCTCAAGTCTCAATCCATGAAGACTTTTCCCCCCTGCCTAGCTAGGGGATTTCTCTTTCATAACCCCGAAGAACCTCATCATCAGGAGCCTTATCATTTTGCAACCTTGCATCAGCCTTGGCCCTCAAACCCTATTGGTACCTTCAGTATTGTCTGTCCCTATGATTGGAAAGTGGAATAATAAGGTCCTCTCAGAGCTTCTATTTAATGAAGGGGCCCAGGGCAGATGTTTCTTCATTTCCTACCCAGTCATACTCCTTTGGTATACTCTCTTACGTTCCATGTCAGGTGCTTTCTCCTCCTCATCCCACCCCATCTCAGTCTTTCAGCTTCTTTTGTATGTTGTCTTCCTCCATTAAGTTGCAAGCTCATTGAGACCAGGTGCAGTCTTTAATTTTTCTTATTTGTAACCCCAGCACTTGGCAAAATGCCTGCCTTGTTGTAGGTACTTAAAAAATGTTTCATTGACTTCTGTTACTCTTTCCAACCCAAAAACCACTCCATGCTGGTCATGTCTTTATTTTCATCAGACCTTAGTATCTGTTCTATTTGAGACCATAACATTTAGACATTTTAAGAAAGATAAATTACACATTTTCTTGCTCTATATCATTCTCTGAGAATTTTCCTGTGGTAAGTCAATCTCCAACAAGAAGCCTATCATAACCTTCGTTTTTATCAGCCAAAATACCTGTGTAAGACATATTTACATATGTAACACAGGAGCTAGCCTCTAACAGGTTCTCACTTGATCTGGGTAGCCAGAAGGACAGCAGTGGAGATATGACAAGGGATTAATTGACTTTATTCTTGCAGGGGCTAGCAAGAATGGGAGTACCAACTCCTACATGGGAGCATCAACTCCTACAGCATCCCCTAAGTCTCAATGGGGGACAGTCGAGACAAGCACACACATTCCACAAATCCCCACTTGCTGACCAGTGCTCTCTTGATTTATAGAGGAGCACACAAAGAAGGCAATTTGCCAGCAATAGCCTCACAAGTTTACATTAAGTTTAGCAATATCATAGTGACTTAGCACAGAGCAAGCGCAGTGGGCTATTTACACCTTAAGCACAAATGTTTATATTGTGTAGGTTATATCATGATATGCAAGCATGGTGGAGTTGTTTACAGGCCATTAACCTGGGATCTAGTATATAAAAAAGAAAAACAAATCTATGGTACACACAGCATGGCATATTGTAACAGAGAAAGTACTGGATATGAAGCAGCAGATACCAAAGTTCAGATCCTGCCTCTGACACTTACAAAATGTATATACACATATACATATATGACTTTGGAAGAGACTCTTAATTTCTCTGAGCCTCAGTTTACCCATCTGATATTAATACCGCTAATATCTATCTAATGGCAATGGTACAAGGTTATAAAAAAGATGAAATAAAATGTAATGAAACAATGCTAAATATGCTAAATGTAATAAATAACATATATATATATATACATATGCTAAATGTAATAATGAATAAATAATAAAATGCTAAAATATTTCAGCTGCCATGAATGCATACTTTTAAAAAACAATTTAAAATAATTCTATAGCTGCACAAATATTTTGTAAACTAAGTTTGAATTGCAAGTTAGGAAGGGGATGAACAGTTATTTTTAGTGTTGATTATCAACTCTTCTTTTCCAACTATTCTGAAAAAGATACATTGGGAACAAAATATATATATATAAAAGATGCTATATTATATCCAGAATTTTTTCTGGAGGATTTCCAGTCTAAATTAAGCAGAGTATCTAGCATCCTAGTAGGCTATGAAGTCAAGAATATTATTTTTTCAGGACAAAGAGAGGCTTTATACTTCATTCCTTTTAATGACAGTTAAGATCTATTATTTCATAGCAAAGTTGTGTTCTTTTAGATGGAAGATTTCTCTCTTTTATCATTTCATGATTTTTGTAATGTCTAGCTTTTTCATGAACTGGACTCTGTTTTGTCCTTTTTCTTAGTTGACCTTCCTATCCCAATATAATCTTGCTCTGTGTGATTCTGTTGTGATTTTTTTTTTATTTTTGGTTGAGTGGTATCCCTGCTGTGAGGATATATATGAACAACACAATCTGCAGAACAGAAAGAATCATGCAGTTGATTACATAACTAAGTGAAGGGTACTGGGATTAACACTTTCAGAGAGTATTGGGTAGAAGATGCTTTTCCTTCCCTCAGCTCCCCCCCTTTATTTCTTTCTGGAAATAGTTTACAAATTGTTCTCCCTAGCTCAAGACTCTCCCCACTCCAGTACATCATCCCCTCAGCTTATTTGACAGATATCAGTTATCAAATTTATCTTTCTTAAGCACATGTCTGATTATGTCACTTCCTTATTCAATATACTCTAGTGATTCCCTGCTAGCTTCAGGATCAAACATAAAATTCCATTTTGACTTTTAAAGCCCTTTATAATTTGACCCTTCCTACTTTTCCAGTCTTCTTATATTTTACTTCCCTCCATGTACTCTGCAGCATAATGGCACTGACTTCCTAGATGTTCCCTGTGCAATACTAGATATCTAGATTCTGACTGCCTCTCATGCCTAGAACTGTCACCCTCCTTATCTCCAACTCTGGCTTCCCTTGATTCCTTTAATTTTCTGCTCAAGTTCCACATTCTGCAAGAAGCCTTTCCCAGCCCTCTCAAATCTTAATATCATCCTTGTCAGACCACTCCCAATTTAGCTTGTATATAATTTTCGTATATAGTTGTTTATATGTTATGGGACCATGAGCTCTGTGAGAAGAGGGACTGTCTCCCCCTCCCCACTTCATATTTCCAGTACAGTGCCTGGCACAAAGTAAGCACTTAATAAATTCTTATTTGACTAATCATAGTAACTTATCAAATTTGTGTTCTTTCTACATACTTCTCATTAATAAATAGCAATAAGAACTCATGAAGACAAAGATGCCCACTTTCTTCTTTGTATCTCCAACATTAAGCACAGTATCTGGGACCTAGCTAGTGTTTAATATATACTCAAGGATTCATCAGATTTAACCCATGACCATAGTGACTGTGTGACCTGGTCATGTCACATAGAGTCATTATTCTAGGCAATTCTCTTAGGAGTGCAAATGCCTGTTCTGCATTGGTTTAAGGAATTTTCTCACCAAGGAATTCACAGATCTGGACAATATATAGAGAGAATAAACAATGAATCCTATTTGATTGTATTAAGCTGGGGTCAGTGTTCTGCCAATAAGATTTTATAATCATGGAATGAAAAGGATGAAAGAACTCTTAGTAGTTCACTTAGCACTTCTCCCCTGCCTCCAGGAAGTGAAGGACCCGAATTTTCTACCCTAAAGTTAAGTTTGTGTGCACTCTCGCTGACTCTCACTCACTCTTTAGCTCTCTCTGGGTATGTGTGTGTGTATGTATGTGTGTATATATACATACATACATACATATATATATATATATATATATATATATATGTGTGTGTGTGTATGTGTGTGTGTATAAAATTTGATAATTTCCATACATCTATTTGACAAAAGAATCAAGTATTACCCATTGTAATTCAAACTTAAAAATACATATTGCCCCATTCTGAGACTTTGGGAGTTAACTACAATTTTAAATATATATATATATATATATATATATATATATATATATATATATATATATATATATGTTTTAAAAAGGTATTAGTAGAACTTTTTTTTTGACAAATTAGTATGGTGTGATGGATAGTGGTCTGACTGTGGAATCAGTGTAATCTTAGTTCAAATCATCCCTGTGGCATATAGTGAATCAGTGTTGATGGGCAAAACAATTAACCTCTGAATTCTGCAGACAACACATCAACACTATAAGCTACACATTTGTTGTGGATCTATATTGCTACAGGAAATGTGCACACTAGACTTCCTATCTAGTTCAAATTATTCTAATGTTGAGCAAATGACACTGGGAGTACAATTTTGCCTGGATGTACATAGTCTATACTAATAAAATGACAGATCCGGACCTATTATGTAAAATATACAATTATTTTGGGGGGATAAGGTTAACAATAAATGCTCTAATCAAGTTCTGCCCCATTTCTAATAAAAAAGCTTTAGATAAATCACTTCTCCTCTCTGGCCTTCAATTTCCCCTTTTGTCAACTGATATTGACCATACCTGTGCTTCCTACTTCATAAGACTACTGTGCTTTATTTTTCACATTTACTCAAATGATGAAGAAAGAGAAAGGGGTAAATTATGTAGTACTCAATACATAAGCACCAATGGTCTAGTTTGAACTTTAAAATTATTTAGAAAGAATATGAATTATATGACATAGGTCATTATGCAAAAAATATCTGAAATTTAATCTTTTTAAAACAGAGAATACAATATAGAGTTGCTACAAGCTATGAGGATGATATTGGTTCACATATTAAACTACTTTTCAGCTTAAAAAGTTCTTTCATAAAAATTATCACATGTAACTCCCACTATGACCCAGAAAATTGGCAAGATAGATATTATTATCTCTATTTTCTAGATAAAGGAAATGAGGCTCCAAAACACTGTGCAATTTGTTTACCATCGCATTACTATCAAGTGACCCATAGCTAAATAATGCTTTCCAAAATAAACCCCAATAAGGATTTAGTCTTCTTATCCTTTGCTATTCAATAGCATTTGTTAAATTACTCCTATTTAGGATTCCCCCTTGTGCCACACAAACAGGTTCTCACTGCTCTTATGACTTTCATTTTTCACAAATGATGGTCTAATAGACTCTAACTAAAATAACAACCATTACTGGACACTGAAGGTCTGCTTGTCTGATAATTTTGTGAATGTCCTCATAAGAACATTTTCAGGTTCACCCCCACATCCATGCTTCCTGATGTACAGTAAAGACTGTAAACTTTGGATAGCATAAAAATTCCTGCTTTCATTCCACTTTTTGTCCATAACCATGGTGATTTATTTCTGAACTTTAGATAGCTGTTCTTCTCCCCCTCCCCCATTTGGTATCACAGTAAGAACTGGTGAATAGGGGAAAAAATAACACCCCCCCATTATAAAATTTTCTTCCATGTAAGTATTGCTCCAAATCTCTTATGGAGTGGAGAGGCCTCTGGGTCTCAAAGACTACACCAGTAACTTGTCAGTTTGAGTAACTTCAGTTATGGTCAGAATGACTTCAAGAACAGTTATAACATTATAGATTTAGGACAGGAAGGAACCTTAGAGGCCCTCAAATCCAATCCTCTCATTTTATAGATGGAGAAAGTGAGGCACAAAGTGTTTAAATGGCTTGCCTAGGATCACATCTTCTATTTTCTGATGATCAGCTCATACATATGTAGATAGGCTCCTCCTCAATAGGTTGGCCAAATGGTGTGAATTCTTAGGTGATGGCAAATCATGAAACAAAGAAAAACACAAAAAGGTCCTCAGTTTCTTTATTGACCTTAATCATCTTCAGGCAAGGCATCTAAGAGGCAGAAAAGAAGAAAATAGTCACAACACTCATCAAGAATTTTGATTTAGAGCTGGAAAAGGGACTCAGAAGCCATCAAATCCAATTCCTTTATACTATAGACGATGACACTAAGATTAGGAGAGGCAAGTGAGAGAGCCAGAGTTGGAACTCAGGTCTTCTGACTCCAAATGTAACAATCTTTCCGTTGCATCAGAGAACAGCTTTGTAAAGCCCTATATGTGTAATTTATTATCACATTAAAGAAGAAATAATAAAGGTTATAGTGTCAACTATAAATATTGCCATCTTTCTGATTCTGCTATTAGCCATCCCTTGGTGGTATTTCAGATGTCTTAACCTTTGGATTCATGAAGTGATATAACTAATAATTTCCTGAAATCTTTAAAGTTTTCTCAGTAGTCTTCTCTGCTCTTAGTTGCAGAGTGGATCAATTGAGACTGTACATCCATATGTGAAATCCTGCTGATTATTCACTGCCCCACCCTCTACCCCCCAAATCTTTATTTTGTATAGAGAAAATATCCCAAAACACTTGAGGAATTAAACATTTGCCTTTTGAATCTAAGGAAAGAAAATCAAAGCAAGGGCAGAGTAGAGTGAAAAGGCAAGGGAGAAGAGTTTTGTTTTCAGATGAGATTTACAAACAGATGGAAGCTAGATGAGGCTGAGAGATACAGGGAGGATTATCTTTAATCAAAGGGCTTCCATTTCAGTTTCCCTCTAAATCCCATGATGAATGTTTGCAGCAGTTTTTCTATTACTAAAATGGAGTTTACAGGTTCACATATTATATTTTTCTTTGTTTCCACCCGGTGTTCCGTAAATAACTACCATATTTGTTCTCTCCTATACTCACCCATCTATCATTTCCCTTTGTCTTCCAACAAGCTGCAGCTGTTTGCCATTACTTTCTGTGTGAATTAAAAGTACAATCCATAACCTACTATTCTTTCACTACTGATGATACCATGTGTATTATGTTTTCTTAATGATTTTTATCTGGATTTTTGCATGGCCTGTTCCTCTTGAAAATATAGCTGCTTTTACATTTAATTCAAATTGACTTGCTGCTGTATGTCTGTCACTTGAGACTGCTGTTTGTTGCTGGTATTTCCTATCTAGCTGGATTTGATAATTTTTATTTTTTGTTTTATTTTTTATATGGGTCTGTGCAAATCTAAAAATCTGGTGAAACTTAATCCTCCAAAAAGCATATTTCATCTAGATCTTAATTAAAATAAAAATAATTATGATAATTGGATTTTTTCAGTTTATAATTAGGTATCTGACTCCTATATCTCTAGGTATAGTGTCATTTATGGTGATGGAGTTGCAAGAATCCTCAACCTTGGGACAGCTAGGTGGCACAGTAAATAGAGCACTGGCCCTGGAGTCAGGAGGAACTGAGTTCAAATCTGGCCTCACACACTTGCCACATTCATGAGCTGTGTGACCTTGAGCAAGTCACTTAACCCCAATTGCCTTGTCTTCCCCCCTCCAAAAAAATAAAGAATCCTCAGTCTTGTCATTTGATAGAATGGGTAGAATTGAAGTGTGAAAACTTGGGCTCAGATTCTGTTTATAAGAGTTATTTGCTGTATTACCATGACAAAAATCACTTAACTTTTCTAAACTTTAATTTCTTCATCTGTGAAAAATTCAAACAATAATGCTGGACAGAGTTGTTGTGAGGCTTAAATGATAACGTATTGAGTGTTTGTAAAACTATAAAACACCATAAAAATGTCAGCTATTCTCATTATGCTCTAATTCTTTGTATTATCTTTTGGTTTATCATTACAGGTAAAAAATTAAGATATATTAAACTGTTCAT